>NC_073692.1:58214525-58526758 GCF_029784155.1 Uranotaenia lowii
TTATGCGGATACGAAAACGCCAACGCCTACTTCTCGCTTAAAGGTTGATTTTGTTGTACAAACAAAAAAAAATCTTTATGCTATGGTCTATGGTGAGAAGCAAACTTTAAATTCCTTTCTGTCTGAGACCCATAAGGGGGGGGGGATATTCTATTTCTTCTATAGCATGTTTGCTTGAAAAATGCATACATAAAGAATAGTAAAAAAAAAGTGAATTCAGATTACCTAATAACTTGGATTTAAGTTTTTTCATATTGAAAGATATTCATTTAAAATCATTTCTTTCGAAAATAAGTCCTCAAAGTGTTCAGTTTTTTTAAAGCTTTAAAAAATAAATAAGGGATTTGGAGACTTTTTTTGGAATTCAAATCAGATTGAATTTCACCTGTTATAAACTCGATACATACATTCATATTTTAGTATAAATCTGTTTTTTTTTCAAGTATCTACAATATAAATAATATTAAACAACAAACCAATAAAATATGTCTCCAGCTGAATTTTCCTGAACCTGACATCGGACATTATTCAAACCTAAGCTCACCAGATATTTTTTCGCACTTATCCAAGCAGGACAAATCCGGCTTTTTTCTAAAAACCTTGCAAAATCCGGACATTCGATTACAAAGTTTATAACCCAAAATATGGGCAATATGCATGCAAATTTGGGAATTCTGCGACTAAAATCAAGGAGAAAAAACCCGATAAGTAGTTTTTTTATAGAAACACATTATCCAGATTATTTGAATGAACTTGGTTAAAAAAAATGTTTTGGACGCAAAATGCGTAATTGTTGCGTAATTTAAATTTTTCTTTTGTTTTGCAAGTACAGTGAAAACAATTGGGCAATATCCGGGCATTCAGGCAACTTTAGTGAGTCTAATCTTATTGAAAATTCAAAATAGATTTTGATTTTTTGGCCTTAGTTCTGATTCGAGATGTTACTTTTGATTTACTTTAGTCGTTTTTTAAATTACATGAAGAATTAAAAAAATTTAGTTTAGAGAAGAACATTTTGCATCACATTTTTTGAACCCTCATGGGGGGGGGGGGGGGGTTAACACCCAAAACCCCCCTACGGAGGGATTCTCCGAAGGAATCTTCCGTAACACTTCGGCTTATTTCAGAAACTCTCGTCTGTTACCGCTAAAATTCGCAATTAAACTGACTTCAGACCATTTACCGATTTTTCACTTCCATTTTTTGTTTCATCTTCTGTCAACTCTCTTCTGTTTGAGAGCTTCGTCTTCCCATTTAACATTTCCAAAACTTTTTTCCTTTGTTTTACAAACATTCAACTCCGCCTTCTCATCGATGTAAAATTAATCTAATAAAGAACTTCGCCTTCTTATCGAAGCCCTTGTTTTGAAAATAGATTTCTTGATTTATTCTTTCCTTTGCTCAAAACATTTGACCACATTCTCTTCTCTTTTTCTTCGGAAGATAATCACCAGATCCTAGGAAACAAGACTACGTCATTGTCAGATTCTTCGAAGGAATCTTCCGAAAGTGACTTTAGACCAGGCATGTCAAACTGGGGGCCCGCGGCCTAGGTCAATGCGGCCCGCGTAGCCCCGTCTTAAATTGTCACAAAAAACACCACTGATTTTTATGTAAAATATTACTGCAAAAAAAACTAAAGCAGAATGTACCGATTTAACTGATTTTGGCTGCGGCTCTCTACGTCATAAAATTTTTTTAATGCCTGACATGCCTGCTTTAGACCAACTATCGTGTTTTTCTCCCTTTCTTTGTTTCCTATTCTGTGAACTCTGAAAGGCATTATTGACACGCTCAGATAAGAACATCAAATTGAAAGCAGATTTTTTATTTTTATCTATTAATTTCTGCTATTCTCTATCCTACAACTTATAAATAAATTCACGTCGTTCGCCTGATAACAATTTTAAACCTTTTTGTTTGAAAATCATGCAAGCTTCGTAGAAGTTCGTTAAGTTTTAGAAGCCGATTTACTGTTACATTTTTCAGACTAATTTCGAAAGCTAAGCAAAGCTTGTAAAATAAAATTGCAAATTAATTAGTCACACTGACCTATCCCGGACTTAACAAGCCATTAAATTTATCTTTCTTGTAAACAATCTCTTTGGCCGGTAGGTATATTGCTAAAGCAATTTCGAAGGGAAAACGATTGAACGATAACACTAGTTTACAAAATTTGAAAAAAATCGTGAACTTGTTTAACAGACCAACATTTTCAATGTAAAATCGGGCGCTTAATTCGAAAATGAAATTCAAAAAAATCTCAGTAGAACCGTTTTTGAATTATGCTCCAAATATGAAATTTCGAAAAAATTAAAAAAGTTCTTGTACCTAGATTAAAATATCTCGGACGGCATAACAGTATTTTGAAATTTCTCTTTTGCATATTGAAGGTGAATAAATTTTCTATCGATCATCTGAACATTGTTTTTGCGTTTGACCAACAGTATTGCTGATATTAGTGACTTTATGAGAAAAAATATTATAAAATACGCATTTTTTAGAGAAAATTTTGTTTCAATGAAAGTTTTAGACTCGATGGTAGCATTTAAAAAATCGGATTTTCTTTTGCGCTTAAACGTCAATTTAAAACAAAGATTTCAAATGGTTATTTATCAAAATCGGTTGAAAATTGAAAAAGTTATAGCTTCGTTACCATAACTGAAATTTTTGGAGTTTTTCATAATTTAACGAACCGCAGTACACTTATCATAGTATAGGAAGAATGAAACATGATAAATCTCACTCGCTCCAAGTCAAAATTATTTATTAGCTTACCAGAAGGTCACATGCCAAGTTTCAGGAAGATCTAACTATAGTGAGGGTTGCTTAAGTCTCAAACGTGTATACAACTTTGAGGTATTTTGCCCAGAAGGAACGAAAAATACTGGTTTTTCATCAATAACTTTTTTCATCACTAGCTGATTGTTTTTTATGGCTGATTTTCTTAAAGCCTAAGTTGAGACAAATATTTCACCCGAAGACTGTAACTCGATTGGATTTGAAACAGAAAAGTTATTGCGGTTCAAATGCCGCAAATTTTGTCCAACACGCAATGAGTACTTTTTACGCATTGCGTTTATACGACAATTTTCGACCAAAATACAATCTTTGAACCGCAATAACTTTTCTGTTTCAAATCCAATCGAGTTACAGTCTTCGGGTGAAATATTTGTCTCAACATAGGCTTTGAAAAAAATCAACCATAAAAAACAATCAGCTAGTGATGAAAAAAGTTATTGATGGAAAACCAGTATTTTTCGTTCCTTCCGGGCAAAATACCTCAAAATTTTATTCACGTTTGAGACTTAAGCAACCCCTCCCTATGGTCAGATCTTCCTGAAACTTGGCATGTGACCTTCTGGTAAGCTAGTAAATAATTTTTACTTGGAGCGAGTGAGATTTATTATGTTTCGTTCTTCCTATACTATGATAAGTGTACTGCGGTTCGTTAAATTATTAAAAACTCCAAAAATTTCAGTTATGGTAAAGTAGCCATAACTTCTTCAATTTTCAACCGATTTTGATAAATAACCATTTGAAATCTTTGTTTTAAAATGACATTTAAGCGCAAAAGAAAATCAGATTTTTTAAATGCTACCATCGGGTCTAGAACTTTCGTTGAAACAAAATTTTCACTAAAAAAATGCATTTTTTATAATTTTTTTTCTCATAAAGTCACTAATATCAGCAATACTGTTGGTCACACGCAAAAACAATGTTCAGATGATCGATAGAAAATTCATTCACCTTCAATATGCAAAAGAGAAATTTCAAAATACTGTTATGCCGTCCGAGATATTTTAATCTAAGTATAAGAACTTTTTTATTTTTTTGGAAATTTCATATTTGGAGCATAACTCAAAAACGGTTCTACTGAGATTTTTTTGAATTTCATTTTCGGATTCAGCGCCCGATTTCACATTGGAAATGACCTTTAGTTTACTGAGTTCAAAAATGCTGTAAACTAGTGTAATTAAACGGATAGTGTAAAGCTATCAATTATACAAAGTTTAGCAGATCGTAACAAACATAATGCCAACGAGGTTGTAGGAATGAGTAATAAAAATCTAACTATCTATAGGTTTAAATACAGGACACAAAGTCAACGATTCTAAAGATGTTTGAAGAATTTTGAAAATTTCAGCTCTCTAGAGCCACGTATATGAATTCTACCGGATATGAATATCAATGGTAATGAAGAAGTGACATTCTCTTACCTGCTGCTAATGAAGTAACTAGTGATGCCACTGCCGCCGTCATCAGGAACAGCAATCTTCCAACAACTCCCTGTGATCCGTGGGACATCCGAATATGACGACATTGGTCTGCCAGGAGAATTTCTTCCGATCCATCATTCCAGATGTTCTCATCGAGCTGCATTCCACGCTTCCGCATTGTAAGCCACTATGGATTAACACTCTTCTCCAAAATACAACCAGTTGGTATTCGCCTTTCCCAGAGGGTGCCTTAATAAATTCCGCTCACCTCAATTATCGGTTGATTGAACTTCACAGATAACACCCCGGCTGAGCTAAGTTTAAAAGCACACGCCCGGCTGTCTACCCGGTGTATCGTAATTCGCAATTCGAGCAATTTGTTTTGTTTATTCTGCTGGAGCCACCGCGAGATCAAATCGAGCGAGAGAACTCAATCGACGTTATAGAGGGCCTTTAGAAGATACCTGCAAGTGTAACGTAAACAAGACAAGTTCATCGTTAGCAAATCTGTTGCATCTTCCTCTAGCGTTCTCGAATGATGACTGTTGCAAATAACGCGCATGTGGAGGAAATGATTGTTGTTTTTGTTTTCTCGTGCAAATCCGCCAATGAATGCGTGTTTCGAGTAGCTTAAAATAAATGTTTTTGATTCATTCTTCGTTGGTAAGATTCCAACAGTAGAACTACATAAGTGACTTGTGTTCAATATTATGATCATTCAGTTGAGTTCAATGGTTGAGATCTAGTAGAAGATTTGACATCTTGAATTGAAATCAACATTTAACACACATACGACATAACCGGTTCAAAGTATACGCTGACCTACCACATTAGCTGCCCATGTTCTCAGCTGATCATCAGTTTACAAAAAAAAACTTGTTCACTCACTTGCCGGCTTTCTTGAGTTTTAAGTTCCAACGAGATTAGACTCGCGAAGTCGCGATGACTAGTATGTATTTTTGTTTTTTTTTTTCTCTCTACGAGTTGTACAAAAATCAGTAATTTTGTCGATAATTTGTGTTAATAAAAACGAGAATGTCCAAAACTTTGATTCCAACAACATTCGCAACTGGTAATCTAGCTTAGAGCCGTTGTCCTTACAGCAAAAAAAATCTCTGCATCATCCAAACAACAAACGCTACCGTTAGCAGGGAGCCAAAATAAGAAGAAAAAAACACAAAAATGACGTAGATACTCCTATACCTATTTAATAACCGTTTTATTAGATCCGCTATACCTAGTCGCTGAACCGTCTCGGGGCAACCCGACCTTGACATATCTGAGAGATCGGCAGATCTACCGAGTGATACCTCGCGTGACCAGGAATGTTCCTACGACGAGTTGATTGCAAGTTGTCGGGCTTAGATGTTCTGGGTTAACGTAGAACATCCGGGACCGGGTGCTTTTTCGGTGGGCTTGTTTTGATGAAGTTCGAGCATCACAGTTATGCTTGCGTATGTTCGGAATTTTTGGTAGCGAAATAAAAATTATATGGGTTACGAAATCGTAAGTAAGTAAGAAAGCGAATAAGTAAGTAAGTAAGTAAGTAAGTAAGTAAGTAAGTAAGTAAGTAAGTAAGTAAGTAAGTCAGTAAGTAAGTAAGTAAGTAAGTAAGTAAGTAAGTAAGTAAGTAAGTAAGTAAGTAAGTAAGTAAGTAAGTAAGTAAGTAAGTAAGTGAGTAAGTAAGTAAGTAAGTAAGTAAGTAAGTAAGTAAGTAAGTAAGTAAGTAAGTAAGTAAATAAGTAAATTTTTTTGTTTTTTTGTTTTTTTCTGGGATTATAGTAAGTAAGTAAGTAAGTAAGTAAGTAAGTAAGCAAAAAAAAATTAAGTAAGTTATAAAGTAAGAAAGTATGTAAGTAAGTCAGGTGTACAGTCCAGAAAGCAAACATTCCAATTCTTGTTAGATGCAATTTTTCGAAGAGTGTTTCATAGCTACGGTATCCATCAGCCGATCGAACTGAAATTTTGTGCGTTTTTAAATGCATTTCTACGCTTTGATTTGGAGTTTTTATAAATCGATCAAAGCTCAAAACAAGTGCAAGGGTAAAAAGTAAAAATGTTTTAAGAGAAGAGCCGATTGAAAACGTCTGTGGTATGAGTGACTAACAAAACGGGAATGAAAGCTTTATTTCGAATTCAAGCTTACAAAGTGTGGGCTGTGTGGGTGTATGAATTCGAAAAGATTTTATACACTGCGATAAATTTACTTTTAAGAATGAATTCTTTGTTCAGTCAATTTACTAATCACAACAAAAAATGCATAAAGCTTAGTTCTTTTAGAAATGGGACAGTTACGAATGCCTGTATCTCAAAAACCATTCGTTTGAACGAAATACTTTCTATGAAGAAAAAGAAGGCAATGTTATGATCTTTCATGAAAAAATTTGAAAAAAAATATTTACCGTTTTTTGTTAAAGAAATTTCTACTTTATTCTTGGTATCTCTCATTGGCCGGCGCACACTTTGTTTAGTCATGGTATTGATCAGTTTCTCCAACTTACACTTCGTAAAATCTATATTTTAGGTGGCTTCACCTTCCTTCTTCAATTTCTGATACTTTTTGGTCCAATACTTCTCTGGAAACTGGAAACTGGAAGCATTTTAGTGGATACAGTTGTTTCGAAATGAACAAATTTGATTATTTTTGACCACATTTTTGAACGTTTTTTTTTCGGTACCGGTTTTACAGCTTAAGAGCTTTGGAACTATCAAAAAATGGTTGTTTGAGGTTGGATTTTAATGAGTCATCACTAGGCAACACTTTCAGCTTATCGGAGAAAATTGTTTTGGACATATCAGCGATCTACCCTTGGTTTTTCGTTTATTGAAAATTAAAAATGCTGGTATGAGACTTGCATTCCTTGATGATCCTTAACCGTTGTTGCCGATCATCTGCTTCACTCCATTGCTTGATTTGAACTTTGTGGACATTATTGACAGTGTTTGCATACTTATCCACCACAAAAACTCAGTAATTCTTTGAATAATCAACGGTTTTGTCAGCTATCAATTTGATAATGACGAATTTTAAAGGAAACTGTGCAAAATTATTTTTTTCTTTTTCTCTTGCATCGTACATATCTCAAAAACGCATAAATTTTAAATTTTGGAAAAAATTGGTCAAATAGTACTTTTTACAGGCAACAAAATGTTGTTAAAATTTTTAAAATCCAATAACTAGTTAACGAGCTATTAGCAAATGAAAGTGTCCCATTTCTAAAAGAACTAAGCTTTATATTCTTTAGAAGCGTAAAAGGTGGCAAAATAGTGCTTTATGAATTCTGCTCCAAAGGAAACCGTATCTTTGGAAAGATTTGATTCATCTTCACTATGCAGTTTTGTTTTTTGGAACTTGCATTGATTTAAATGCCCTCGTAGACCATACATCGCTTGGTTTGAATAAGAATTAGATGTGAGATTTGAGTTTCTGCGAAAACTCACAATAAAAAAGATCATTACTTTAGGTCTGCCAACCAACTGTTTATTTTTTGGGATTTAGGGTCCAAATTTTGACCAAAAAAACAGAGGCTCTATATCGTTCCATGTTCCAGAACCGTGCGAAGAATTCGTCCACTAGGGGAGAGGGCGCCTTATTCATTCGTTCTTCCAAAAAAATACCTCACATTAAAACAATACATTCACTCTATAACAGTTCATACGAAACCATGGGCTCCGGGTATGTCGTACGCGTTGCATTGGAGATTGCGGTGTATCCGTGTACCCATGGTGGCTAACCAACACACATACATACAGGAAAAAAATATCCATTTGAACTTAAAAGAATTTATTAAAAATACCTTTTTGATGATTGAAATTCATGAAAAGAAGAAAGTGCCAGTGATCAAAGTCTAAGATAAAATCATTTTTTCTATTTGAATTCCTCAGGCTGGGAAATTTGATTTCTTGAAGAATAAATGGTCGGGATTCGATCAAACTGAACTGAATGCCATCAGCATTTTTTCGAGACACTTGAGCTTTATGTGCAAATATTTTCAGCAAGGAACAAAATCTAGTGTTAGTTTATAACTCAAGGAATTCATTTTAGTCAATCGTAAACGGATTTGCGATCTCAAATATGAATAACTCGAGAATTAATTTATGTTGTTTTTAAATTTGCCGCTCAGTTCGGTCTGGTCGAAGGCCGGCCAAATAAGAAACTGATGAAAATAAAAATAAAATAATAATAAGAAATTCCAAGTTTTTTCTGTAGTTATTGAAACCATAAATTAAATACTAATTAAGTTGAAATTGAATGCTTCGAATCCATTTTCGAATTATTAAAAGATTTATTGAATATTATGATCTTAAAACAAAGAAGATTCAAAATAATAAAAATGAGAACAATGTTTAAAGTTTGAAATTTCAAACTCTGAATATTTTTTCGCTGTCAATCGATATACAAAAAGAATAAACAATATTTTTTTTATTAAAATTTATACTTAGATTTATGTCTTCAGAACAAAAATTACAGAAATGAGAAACAAAGACAAACTTAAAAAAATTAAAATTCAAAAAATTAAAAAAAAAATTTATTTTAATATTAAAAAAACTTACTTTAACATTTGGTAAAAATTTAATCGAATTTTAAAACAAAATATGAAGCTGCTAAATTTTTTTTCCCACATTTTATAAAGAAATTTTTCCAAAAAAAATCGTTATACTACTTGAAAATTTTATTCATTAAATTTAATTGAAAACTCAAAGGAAGAGCGATGGAATTGTTTTAATGATTGATTAGGAAAATTTTGGTTTCAAATCATTTGTCAGATTTTGTCTGTCACCTTTTGTTTCGGCTATATGGAGTTTATAAGTTTAAAAATTAATCGGATTTGAGTGAAATCAACCATTGATTACTGATGAATTTACAAACCTACATGAAAGAAAAAAAAACTTATTCTGATGTTTTTTAAACTTTTTTGATCAAAGATTAATATTTTTCTTAAATTTTTTTTTTCAGAGAAACAATTATCTAAAATTGATAAATTCTCCATTTTCCTTTAATTTGGAAAAATGATATCTTTCTTCAAGTCTTCCTGACACTAATAAGAAAAGTCAAAATTAAGATTTTATTTCATTTAACAAATTTATTGAAGACTGTATAAAGGACTGATTTTCGCTTTAAGAAATATTTTAAATAATGTGGTTCAAACTTTTTATTTTAATTCGTCAAAGCTTCCATATTTCACAGAATCGGGAAGGGTTAACAAAAAGTAAACTTCTATAGCTTTTTTCAAAGAAGTGAAAATTACATGCGATCTTGGGGAAAGTTGATACTTGATTTACAAGTTTCATTTCAAAATATTGTTTGCATCAACATTTTTGCAAAAAGGTGCAAACATTTCTATTTTCAAAAGTATCATTCATAATAATTAAAGTTCAAGGTTGTTATTGAAAATTCAACAACAATTCAAACAAAATTCTATAGTGCAAGTAGTAGTAAACTGCAGAGAATGAGAATTGTATCGCCTTTTCGAAATTCGAAATTTGTCCAAATTTTAGATCTAAAATAACTCGATTTTTCTATGTTGTGCGATGTAGGTTGTATGCATATTTATTGCATGCAAGGTTTGTTCTAATTTATTGAAATTTTTTTTTTGTTATCCCCCCCTCATGATGTTTCAACTCCAAGTGACAAAAGAAGGATTCGAAAATCTTCATGGGGAGGTAAATCCCTAAGCCCCCCCCCTCCCCCCCCCTACCACCGTTCGCACTGCCTTGCCATATTCTGATTTCATGTTCAAGATTTAAGAGAAGGTTGAAGCTTTACGTTCAGCTACCCTAGTCAATGGTTAGTCAATTGATTAACACGCTTAAGTTTTAAGGCTAAGTTTATTTAGAAATGGGACACTTTTTTGCTGATAGCTAATGTCCTAGTAATCGGACATACAATATTTGGACAACATTTCGTTTCCTGTACTAACTGACCTATTTTTTTCAAATATTATAACTAACGCGTCTTCGAGATATTTACGATCCAAGTGAAAAAGAAAAAAATATTTTGCACAGTTTTCTTCCACATCCATCATTATCTAATCGATGGCGGGCTAAACCGTTGATTATTCAAAAAAGAATCTATGCGTGAGTGGTGGAAAAGTATGCAACCGCTCTCAAAAATGCCCACATGGAATCATGCGTTGGAGTGAAGCACATGATCGTAACTAAGGTCAAGAGTCATCAGGGGAGCATCCTGCAAATTTTTCTCCGATAAGCTAAAAATGTTGCCTAGCTATAAGTCATTAAAACCTTACCTCAAACAAAAAATTGTTTGCTAGTTCCAGAGCTCGTAAGCTGTTTAGCTGGTACCGAGGCAATGACACATGAATTTCTGATCGACGACAGAAATGAGGAAAAAACCCTATTTAAAACATATTCCAGCTGTTGAATCCTATAACATTTCTGATAGTCGGAGACTTCTCGATTTTTTAGTGAGATTATCCAAATTAAAATGCCCAGATTTTGACAGGTTTTACTAGAAAATTTTACAAGCAGGGAAATACGCGCGGAAAACGTTCTGGAATGCATCCACTGAATGAACAAACTAAATCGACTAGTTGACTGACGGAGCTGATTTGGACAGATATACCGTTAACTGGGACAACATGCAACACTTTTCAACTTCAATGGCTTCTGAAAGTCTCATGTCTTTAGATAATCAAATTGCTTATACATCAAATGTTTTAAGGTTGATGGGACATCAAATTAACACACCAGACAGAAAAATTATTGGTTTATTCAGTAATTGTGAATTTTCTAAAAACTTTTTTTTTACAGAGGTGAATCTAGGTACCTAGTAAGCCTCTATAATAAAACAAACAAACAAAAACATTTGATTTTTATCCTATTCGGAGAAAGGGGTTACTTGCAAAAAAATGTCAACGACAAAACGTGGGAAAATTTTAAATTTTTGATAAATTTGCTGTAACACATGAAAACACCAATTGTAGTAATTTTTGGTTTTGTTTGCACTAAATTTTGCATAAATTTTTATTCTTCAATACATTGTGCTGCCTAAATTTAGGTGTAAAGAATTCTACAACAGAAATCTTGAATATAATTTTCTTTATGGATGAAATGTTAATGTTAACAAACGCGTAATGCAAGCAATCATATCCCAGCATAAGCAAACGAGATTTATGAGGTCTCACTTTGGTTTTCCTTTTTTGCATTTTACCCCGCACAGGTACACCTAAGGATTTCACAGAAAACTGCTGCAAAAGTTATCAAAACAACTTTAAAATTTTTATCTGACATATAGAATATGTTGTCCAGACTCCAAACATTCGAAATGGAACGAAATTGTGACTAGTTTATATGTCAGTTTTAGTATTTTTTTCCTAATAATACTCTTTGTTTACATTTTGTTTCATACGACGTAATGAAAGCTCACGCGGGATTTATTTTAAAAAAAAAAGTCAATTGTCCGAAAAATATTTCTACTCCAACAGTGTTGGTATAGGATAAGGTTGAAAGAAATTTTTCAGCACGTACCCGGGCATGATTCCAAAATGTCGATCAAAAATCCGGGCAATATCCAGGCAAATTTGGTTCAAATCCAGGAATTACTCAACACAAATCAAGGAAAAAAACATGAAAAAAAAATTTTTTTCATCAGCACTTTTTAAATCGTATTTTGCGCTTTCAAAAAACTTCTCATGGTTATTTTCATAAACCTTGTTCAAAAAAAAATTTGGCAAATAAAGTGAATAAATCTGGGCAAAATCCGGGCATTTCTAACTGAAATCCGGGCAACCGGGCAATCTGGCAACATCAGTATAGGATAATAAAACCAATATGAAGTTTGTAAGTGATATGATTAACCCTCATCCGCATTAGATTTCATTACCCTAATCAGCACTTGTGATGTCAATTTGACACCACAAGCTCAAATCGTTATAACTTTTGACGTTTTAGACCGATTTTAACAAAACTTACATCAAAAGAAACCTTGTAGTGTCAGTAAAATATGTTTAGAACATTATATACAGCTAAAGTTACAAGTTTTCTCGTTATTCAGCATGAAAGAAAAAAAATCCGAAAAAACATGCCTCACGAAAACTGCTGTAGTTCATATGTTCCACGTCCAAAAAAATATTTGTCTTATGCATATGAAAGCTGAAGTTAATGCCTACATCATGGAGACAAGAAATATTTTTTTAAATTTTTTTTAATGAAATGGTCACAAAAAGTTTAAAAAAGTGGTCTAAAAAACCTACTTTTCATTCGATTGCTAGTAAATACTGTTTGAGCGATGATAGAGTTTTGAAAAAAATATGACTACGAAAGGTATTGAAATTCCAACATTTTGCTGTCTTTAGATTTTTGATGCAACAAAAATTGAATTTACTGGATTTTTTCAAAGTTCACTACTTTGCGCAATTTTTTTACAAATTGAAATTTCATCTGTTTTTGTGGTCCACCGTCAGGTTGTACCCGGATTTTCAGTGCTTTAACTTTGTTTGGACCAATCAAAAGTATATTCATTGGAAAGCTAATTTAATCTACATTCTAGTGAGGTGCAACAAATCACGCTGTGAGATTTCACAAAAATATGAAAATTATATAGGTACGTAGAATCATTTCTGAATTTCTAGAACTACAAGCACCGCGTCCAGCAAAACGTGTTTGTTTGCTCTCCGAGTAGGTACGGTGGGTGGTGATTTGGTCAGAGAGCGAAGCCGACAGACGAAATAATGATGCGTGTCGTGACTAGCAAACGAGACCTACTGTCAATAGAAAATTTCCAACCGAGAAACGTACGACACGCATCATTATTTCGTCTGTCGGCTTCGCTCTCTGACCAAATCACCACCCACCGTAGGTACCTACTCGGAGAGCAAACAAACATGTTTTGCTGGACGCGGTGCTTGTAGTTCTAGAAATTCAGGAATGATTTTACTTATATAATTTTCATATTTTTGTGAAATCTCACAGCGTGATTTGTTGCACCTCACTAGAATGTAGATTAAATTAGCTTTCCAATGAATATACTTTTGATTGGTCCAAACAAAGTTAAAGCACTGAAAATCCGGGTACAACCTGACGGTGGACCACAAAAACAGATGAAATTTCAATTTGTAAAAAAATTGCGCAAAGTAGTGAACTTTGAAAAATTCCAGTAAATTCAATTTTTGTTGCATCAAAAATCTAAAGACAGCAAAATGTTGGAATTTCAATACATTTCGTAGTCATATTTTTTTCAAAACTCTACCATCGCTCAAACATTATTTACTAGCAATCGAATGAAAAGTAGGTTTTTTAGACCACTTTTTTGAACTTTTTGTGACCATTTCATTAAAAAAAATTTAAAAAAATATTTCTTGTCTCCATGATGTAGGCATTAACTTCAGCTTTCATATGCATAAGGCAAATATTTTTTTGGACGTGGAACATATGAACTACAGCAGTTTTCGTGACGCATGTTTTTTCGGATTTTTTTTCTTTCATGCTGAATAACGAGAAAATTTGTAACTTTAGCTGTATATAATGTTCTAAACATATTTTACTGACATTACAAGGTTTCTTTTGATATTAGTTTTATATGAAGTTCATAATAATTCAAACGACTTAAATAGATTTTACTTTTGTGGTGTCAAAATGACACCAAAAGTCGGAAAAGGGAGTTTTTTTGTCCAGGCTTCCAGGGTTCGTCCATAAAAAAAGTAAAGATGCAATATTGAAGAACTTTTGAATTCATTTAGGGTCCCCGAAGAAATTTTTGTATTTTGAAGCTTCTGAAAAAAGTTACAAGCCTTAAAACTTGCAATGGTGTCAAAATGACACCCTAATGCGGATGAGGGTTAAGGCAATCCGTCATACTCGGTAAAGTTTTTTACAGCATCGAAAAATGTTTAAATTTGTAAATTTTTTAAATTTCCTGTGAGAATCTAAACATTTAAAAACTAGCTTAAGATGTTAGAAAATATGTCATCATCATTTTGTAATCATTAAATGATACATCGATAACATTAGGTATATTAAAATAAAAATTGAATAAGTGCTGTGGTATACAAATGTTTCATCTAGCCGGTATTACAAAAAACGAAAAACTTCGATTTCCATATCACAATATAATCGAAATAATCTTTTTTCATTTTTCGATTAGCGATTAGCGCTCTGAATTAGAGGTCGCTAACTTTTCCACAACCTTTTTGCAATTTCGATTAGCGATAGATAACTATTATCGGGTTATCGGGTCGTAGCTGGTCGTACTGGTGGTAGCTAGCAATTCACTCATATCACAAATAACTTATGGTTATAGGGTAGGTGTACCCTCCTCCGTCGTATCCCTATGATTCGTCGCAATTCAAGAATGCATGTTTTAGAGCCGAAAAATCACTTTCCACTTTAATTGGCTACTTCACATGATAAACTTAAGCTTGTGAATTTATTTTCTATCACAAATTTGTCACTTTTAAAACTATTTCTTAATTTATTTGATATTGAAATCGCGAAGTGAATTGAATTATTGACGCACTCCGCCATATTGTAAAACGAACTTAGTGATCCCCCCAACGTGTTTCTTTGTTTTATCGCTTCCTGTCAATGCATATAACGATCAAAATCATAAAATTCGACAGAAAAGTGTTGAAATAAAATTAGAAAAATGATTTCAAACTAATCTGAACTATATAAATTTGCCAATATTCGATTGAAATCGAACCGCTCGGGCCCCATCATTCGTCGTAATTTTGCGACAGGAATAGGAAACCGTTTTGCAAGAATTGGAATTAGACCGGTTCATTTTTACTATTTTTTGCTAAACACAGTCGGACTCATAGAGAATGAACATAATGGGTTTCCAAGTAATCACAACACAATACAGTAATTTTGTTTATTTTGAAGCTAGGAACTTGATGCGCTGGGAGATAAGTGCAAAAAGTCTATTTATATTAATAAATTACTTGAATGTATTCAGCATTGCTTATGATGCATGGTTTCAAATTAACAAAGAATTGATGGATTTTTTAGCTTAGTGGTTGGTGTTTTACAAAATATTAACAGTATCGTGCCTTATTAAATAGACGTTTGGGTGCACGCAAGAATATCTCCAACTTTACACATTTCTAACATTCAACTCCAATGACATTGTTTCTTCAAAATTATTTCATATTTTAAGATTTGATTATTTTTTGTTCTATTATCTGATGGCACTAAACCTTTCTCAAGTGTTTGAAACATGAGATACATCAATTGTTTAAAAATAAGACTTTTTAAACTTTTTGCATTCAAACTGCAATATCTCACATACGACCAAACGCTTTGCTCTACAGAATGGTCTGCAGTTTACAGAAATTCTCTAAATTGGGATCTACTCGAGGACAAAATTTCAATTCCTGGACCGAAAACCTCGATTTTTATTGAATCTTTACGATGCATAGAAAAACGATGCAAAAAATTCCCGTTGTAGGTCAAAATGACAAGAGAATTTGGATGAATGGATCATTTAAACTTTGAAATAAGAGTTCATGAGTCTCTGGTTTGGATCTAAATACAAGTTTGGATAAAAAATCGGTAGATATGATTTTTTGTACATATAATCGTTCAAAATTCAACAAAATCAAACCCGCTTATATTCTGATTTCTACCATATAAGTTACTTGACTCATATTTGCTGCATTTTTATAAATTCTCGGTGAATTTTCAACAAAAGATGTTTTGTCGTTTTTGACATATTACAATTTGAATGAAAAAAGTCGAAAAGTTTAATTTCAGTTGGATTACTCTACGTCATTTCCCAAAAATTTGAACCCAAACAACAAAATGTTGGAATAACGAAGCGTCAATTTCCAAAAACATTTTTGCAAAAATTTTTATCGCTCGCAAAAATACTTGAATAGATGAGCTGAACCAGTCTAATGCGCATTACTCGCATCAACGTGGCTTTGCTTTGTGTCGATATCCTTCGCCAGGGTTCCCACATGCATAAGAATACACATGTTGACAAAACGCAAGTGTGATTCTGCCTCTCTTCAAATGTCTTACTATTCAGTCTCATTGCGTAGAAAAACATATAGTACTACTAGCAGACCCGGTAAACTTCGTCTTACCATTTTAAACTTGGCGTCTCGCTGTTTGACTTAAAAAAAGCATCAAATCTTGAGTTGTAAATCGTCTCGCTTTCTTGAACATGTCCTAGTTTTTAAACATATCCATCTTTTCCGTTTGCTCGAATTGGCCCGCTCAATTATATCGGAATCAAATCTAGGAATTTTAACTCAATTCTACGGGTCTTTTAACTGATTATTCAAAACATATCTCCAATAAATTTTACATACATCTTACATGAATCCTTTTCATTTACATTTCTTTGATTCGGATGCTTTGAATATTGCCGAATGATATCAGGTATCAGCTTCCCGTTGCAAATTCGATTTTTTCAGTACTCAACGTTACCATCAAACTTGGCAAACCTCATGCTAAAAGAAGCTAGTGAAGTAGACAATGTGCAACTCGAGACCCCATACACCCAACCTTCGGGTAGTGGTCATATCACCTCTTGTCTGCAACTCCGATTCTCTACCTCCCCGTGGTACTAGCTGGGGTGCGAGCAACCTTAGCGGAGATCGGGTACCCAACCCCGGTGGATGCTTTGGTCGCATGCAGAATGAGTTAGGGGGCTTCGTACGCGTCTGTTCTCCATGTTAGGGGCGGCGTGCGGAGTGCAACAACGTCCTGGTGGTGTTCGGGACCCAAAACAGCAACATCACGACGGTCCTCCTGCGAGATAGTGGGGTTAGCTGCGGGCCTTGCGAGCCTGTGACTACTAAAAAAACATAAGCAACGAATAACGAACAACAAATTTCGGATGGAAATCGGCAAAGACCCACGCGACGAAAAGGGACTAACGATTGGAAACTTGGAACATGGAACTGCCGATCTCTAAATTTTGTGGGCAGTACCCACGTGCTCTCCAACGAATTGAAGAGCCGCAAATTCGACATCGTAGCGCTGCAGGAGGTATGCTGGAAGGGCTCCACGGTACGAACGTATCCAGATGGTCGTGCCATCTACCAGAGCTGCGGCAACACACACGAGCTTGGAACAGCTTTTATAGTGATGGGAAAGATGCAAAAGCGCGTGATCGGGTGGTGGCCGATCAACTCACGAATGTGCCGGTTGAGAATCAAGGGCCGGTTCTTCAACATCAGCATCATCAACGTGCACAGCCCTCACCTCGGAAGTACCGGTGACGACAAAGACGAATTTTACGCGCAGCTGGAGCGTGAATACGACCGTTGCCCAAAACATGACATCAAGATCGTCATCGGGGATTTCAACGCTCAGGTCGGCCAGGAGGAGGAATTTAAACCGACAATTGGAAGGTTCAGCGCGCACCAGCTGACCAACGAAAACGGCCTCAGACTTATTGATTTCGCCGCCTCCAAACGAATGGCCGTACGTAGTACCTTTTTTCAGCACCGCCTCCCACACAAGTACACCTGGAGATCACCGTACCAAACGCAATCACAGATCGACCACGTTTTGATCGACAGCCGGCACTTTTCGGACATCATCGACGTCAGATCCTGTCGGGGCGCCAACATCGAGTCGGACCATTATCTGGTGATGGTGAAGATGCGCCCAAAACTCTCCGTAGTGAACAACACGCGAAACCGGCGCCCGCCTCGGTTAAATATCGCGCGACTGAAGCAACCTGAGGTCGCGGCAGACTACGCGCAATCGGTCGAAGCAGCGCTGCCGGCAGAGGGCGAGCTTGACGAAGCCCCTCTCGAGGACTGTTGGGATAACATCAAAACAGCCATCAACAGTGCTGCGGAGAACGTCATCGGTTATGTGGAGCGATCTCGACGGAACGACTGGTTCGACGAGGAGTGTAGGAGGGTGATGGACGAAGAGAATGCCGCGCGGGCGGCAGTAGTGCAGAGAGGCACCCGTCGAAATGTGGAAAATCACCGACAGCGGAAGAGGCAGCGAGTCCGACTTTTCCAGGAGAAAAAGCGCCGCCTGGAGGAGGAGGAGCTCGAGGAGCTGGAGCAGCTGCATCGTTCCCAAGAAACACGAAAGTTCTATCAGAAACTCAACGCATCCCGCAAAGGCTTCGTGCCGCAAGCCGAAATGTGCCGGGATAAGGACGGGGGTATCCTGACGGACAATCGTGAGGTGATCAAAAGGTGGAAGCAGCACTTCGATGAACACCTGAACGGCGCACATGCAGGAGATCAAGACGGTGGGGGAAGGTACATCGCCGGCGTAGCCAACGACGAAGAGGAGCCACTCCCAACGATGAGTGAAGTTAAGGAAGCCATTCGCCAGCTGAATAGAAACAAGTCGGCTGGGAAGGATGGCATCGCAGCGGAACTCATCAAAATGGGCCCGGACAGGTTGGCCAATTGCCTACACCGGTTGATAGTCCGGATCTGGGACATAGAACAGCTACCGGAGGAGTGGAAGGAGGGGGTAATATGCCCCATCTACAAGAAGGGCGACAAATTGGACTGTGAGAACTACCGAGCGATCACGGTCCTCAATGCCGCCTACAAAGTGTTGTCCCGAATCCTACTCCGCCGCCTAACGCCACAAGCAAACAGATTCGTGGGAAGTCATCAGGCCGGCTTCATGGAGGGACGGTCTACGACGGACCAGATATTCACATTGCGGCAAATCCTCCAAAAATGCCGTGAACACCAGGTCCCCACGCACCATCTATTCATCGACTTCAAAGCCGCATACGACACGATCGACCGTAACGAGCTATGGAAAATCATGGACGAGAACGGCTTTTCCGGGAAGCTGATCAGACTGATCAAGGCGACGATGGATGGAACGCAGTGCTGTGTGCGGATTTCGGGTGAATTGTCGAGTTCATTCGAATCACGCAGGGGGCTTCGACAAGGTGATGGTCTATCCTGCATGATGTTCAACGTGGCGCTAGAAGGTGTTATTCGACGAGCGGTGGGCGAAATGCGGGGCACGATTTTCAACAGATCCAGTCAACTTATCTGCTTTGCCGATGACATTGATATAGTCGGCAGATCATCTGCGGCGGTGGAGGAGATCTACCGCAAACTGAAACGCGAAGCAGGAAGGATTGGGTTAATGATTAATACGTCCAAGACGAAGTACATGCTGGCCTGCGGATCCGAGACCGACCGAACTCGCTTGTCCAGTAATAACAAGGTCACGATCGATGGCGACGAGCTGGAGATAGTCGAAGACTTTGTCTATCTCGGCTCACTGGTGACCGCAGACAATGACACCAGCCGTGAGATCCGGAGGCGAATTATCAGCGGAAGTCGTGCCTACTATGGACTCCACAAGCAACTGCGGTCGAGAAGACTTAGCCCTCGCACGAAGTGTAACCTGTATATGACGCTCATTAGACCGGTTGTTCTCTACGGGCACGAGACATGGATATTGCTCGAGGAGGACCTGCGTACACTCGGAGTATTCGAGCGACGAGTGTTAAGAACCATCTTTGGCGGCGTACAGGAGAACGGAGTGTGGAGGCGAAGGATGAACCACGAGCTCGCGCGACTCTACGGCGCACCCAGTATCCAGAAGGTGGTGAAAGCTGGCCGGATACGCTGGGCGGGACATGTTGCGAGAATGCCGGACGACTGTCCTGCAAAACAGGTGTTCACTACGAATCCGGTTGGAACAAGACGAGCGGGGGCGCAACGAGCGAGGTGGTTAGACCAAGTGGAGCGTGATCTGGCGAACGTGGGGTGCCCGAGAAATTGGAGAACGGTTGCCATGGACCGAGTGAATTTTAGGAATTATGTTCGTCAAGTTATGTCGTAAGACGGAATACTATGTAAATAAAAAAAAAATAAAATAAATAATGCTAAAAGAAAATCCACCCTTTATAACTTGTTCCATAAATAACATATGTTGATTATATCTATGTTTCATTTATTGTATACAATTTAGTTGATTGACTCCGCTTTGCTCGAGTTCACTTTAAGGTTTAAATCGAAATCAAAAATTTCTCATGTATTGGAATTTATTGCATATGAAACTTTATGGAAGAAGAATTTTGAATATCGGGACAATTATTGGAGTGTTTGCTCAATATTCTACCTAGCGCAGCACTTTTAGCTCCCGAGTAGCTTTTGATGGTATATTTTTAGAACTGAAGAAATAAAAACATTAGAGATGATTTTTTTCAAACCATTTTCAAGCAGCTTCACTTTCCTCACATTTGGAAGCAGTGGTTATTTATATCCATATTTTCATAAAACTCATGTCCAAAAAAAAGGTTCGCCCCTTTTTTTTTTAATCAAAAAATGCTAATTAAATCAAGAAGTCTTGATTTATTGGGTTAATATTCAAAGAAATTTTATTTGGTTTTGAAAGGAGAAAAGATATGATTAAATTTTTTGTTATTTAACCGAATTAAAACATTTTTATCTTCTTTTTTATCCTTGAATACATACCTGCCAATTTAAACCATTGTTATCTGACTTAAAATTTTCCTAAACAATGTTGAAGGTGATTTGCGATTCTGTTTAAGATTATGTGATATTTTCAAGATTCAATAAGATTTAATTGGAACGCAGGTTTTAAAAAATTAAATACATAAAAAAGAACTAATCTTTCAAGGCTACGATGATTTCATGAGTTCATTCTTTTTTCTGGAAATTTTCATGTAAATTTACCTCAACATTTAACCATTTTCAATATCCGTTCAGATTTAACACTCGGGATACCCTATCTGACTATTTTAGAGAAAAATTGGAATATGTTTCATGACTTAAAGGCGCATTGCCACTTGTTTTACCATGTGAAATGACAGGAGTTAATATTATTTTCAACACTTTTAGGTCATAACAAAAACTTATCAAAAAAAAAAAATCAGCTTCTGCTATCAAAAAAATTATGCTTCTGGAATATCAATCACAAAAAAAATGTCAACAAAAAATCGGATCTAAAGTCTCACCTACGTAACCAAAATCAAGAACCTACGTAAACAAAAACACACATTTATGTTAAGTACGTACTTGAATTCTGTGTAAACAAACAGGGAACCTGTAAACAGTTTTTTTGGTGAACGATTAAAAAAAAGTTAAGTTTATTTAGTCAGATTGTTTATTTGGACCCAACCATTTATAAATTTAGAAATCATGTATACATTTTTTGTAAATGTTGAACGTTTGCACTTCTTTGCATTCGGCCTTCAAATGAACATCAATCTTATATAATCCATTTTAAAGGACAGGCTCTTGTTCAGTTCATGTGTCTGTTCATTTGCAACGGATTTTGTGGTTGTTCTATAAATTTAATGGCGCATGATACAACTTCTGTGAAGCACATATGTACATGTTTGAAAAATATTTCTAGCGTTTTGGATTATAAACCAAGTCTTTCCACTTTTCTTTTTTCAAATGTCCGCAAAGAGTCATACCATTATTTCATACGCATCAGTACTAAATTCATATTATTTAGACAACAATTCCTTCTTGAAATAACACGAATTGAAGTTTTAATTTTTTCAAATCGTTTAAATGGTTTTGATTTGATCGGCAAAATAATAATCTGGGTCACATCTGGGCGTCATTCATTACTACATATGTGCTGTACAAATGATCTAGGAATCAAGAAGAAAAAACACATCTAGGCTTCATGTGGTCACCACATGCATCGAAATTATGCTTGGTTGAGAAATGCGCGCCCAAATATTCCCACTAAACAGTATGCTATGCCATAGTTACTAACCTCCTACGACGTTTGCCTGCGACGCCTTGACCATAGAGACGAAAAACAAACCGCCCGCCCGGCGCCCAAAGTAAAGAAAATCTCGAAAAAATTGAAGGCCATGACTTTAATTTGATTCAATTTATTACAAATTTAATGATTACGGACAATTAATGAGACTTTTTGTTGTTTTTATTCGATATAAACCGATTCGCATGCCCACAGAATATTCTAAAATTAATTTCATTTGAATCGGTTGGGTCATTTCGGAGGAGTAGTACTACAAACACCGTTACAAGAGAATTTTATATAATAGATTACAAATGTTGATGTTCTTTAAATATATGCAGTTACTGTGTAAATTTGTGCCATTTAATTTGTGAAAAATGTCTGTTTGAATGTTATAAAATCTTATTTTACAGACAAATCTTGGATCATGGCAGCTCTGTCCGTTGGAGAGTGTGTTGGTACAAAATACATTTACAGGGTGGATTCAATTTGTAAGGTCTAATATTGTGCTGCCTGCAATTGCCTTAGGCAAGCAATGGTACCTACCTACAAAAACGCTACCTTGGGATTTCTTGGCAAGTCAATTTTATTGCGACTTAGATCTCATTCGAACTTTGCAGTTATCCTGCGCGGTCGATCCGTGCGAAGTAAATAATCGCATTTATATGAACCGCAACCGCAAAATTTCAAATCTATACCTCATGAGGGAGGAATAGTTTGAGACAATTTCGGTATAATTGAATAGAAGGTATAATATTGTGCTGCCTGCAGATGCATTAGCCAAGCAATGGTAGACCTTTTTACAATAAAGCTATCCTAGTTTCATAGCTTATTGCGACTGGTTACTCGAGAGAACTTCTGCTGTTATCCTGCGCGGTTGATCCGTTCGATGTAAGCTGATGTCAATTGCGTGAACCGCAACCGCAAAGTTTTAAATGTAGGTTTCTGAAGAGGGTGGAATAAATTGAGACAATTTCGGTCTCCTTGTACGACGGAATTAGGAACCTGGTACGACAATGAAGGAACTTGAATGAGGAAAATAAATCATAAATTGACTCAAAAGTACGTAATGGATTAATCTATTTCCTTCATAGTTTCATAAAACAGTATTCGAAATATAGTTCAATGAATAAATATCAGTTTTAAATCTACATGGAAGGCAATTCTATTGAATTGATGAAAAAAGCTTCCTTAAGCCGTTGTCTTAGGTACATTTACCCTAGTTTAAAGACCACTTGCGGTTACACATTTAAAAAAAAAATCGCTTCCCAGCAACAATATCAAACTAAGTTCCACCGTATGACGCTTTGAATTGTAGACATCGTATACTCCAAAACGTATATGCAATTCATGGTAATCGGAAAAAGATGAGCCGAGTAAGATTTCAAACTTTGTATCCCATCCACTAATCCAATTTAACAAGACAATGTAGAACAGATTAGATAATTGCCCCCACACGCACTCTATATTTTCACGCCTCGACCATCGCTGCACGAGATCAATCACCAACTGTCACCCAGAGGAAACATTGAAAAGCTCACTAATGAATGGCGCGTCACCTTTTGTTTGCCACAGTCTCGTCGCCGTCTACCGGTAGCGGATTCTGCTGACTGAAAACAACACACGCGCTCTCGCTGCTCGTGTCAAGATGCACCGTCTATCAGCGTTGTACCTTCACTAATCAAACACGAGTCATTCGATCGATGTGGGTATCAGTTGGTTTGCTAAATCACTCGCGGAATCGCGCTTACGCGAAAACCATCAATCCTGGAGGGAGCTACAACGCACGGATCAACCCGGCTTATGTGTCGCGAATGAAACGATGAACTCCGAAAGCTTCATCATTTATATCTTCTCCGGGATGCGTGCTTGATGCAATTTGTTGGGAGGAGAGAGCTGCGCGGATGCTGTGCTGCTTGCTTTGCTGCTGCCCAGCCCAGATGTTCTATCTGAGAGATCTGGTGAGAGAACATGATCGTGAAGCACGTTCAGTCAAAATAAACGGAAAAGGATGTTTCGACGGTGGAGACGCTTGATGCTTGGTAAGCATTGAACAAAATGAGCGCTGAAAAGTGAACTTTTTAGACATTGAAAACAGTATGGAAAAGTGGGTTTTTTTAAATACTGTGTTTTCCCTTCTAAACGTACAGTTTAAAATCTCCTTGATTGACAAAGTTGTACTTCAAGAGTCCCGATCGATTTTGAAATCATTTGAATACACGCAGCAAAAAAAAAATTACATCTTCGATTTAAAAACCTTGTGTCCCTATGTTGAAAAAAACTTCAATTCTCCTTGATTCAATTTAATTTTACGCTGAACCGTACTTTTTTTCATTAAAACAATATACCAAGTCATTGAATCAAGAAATTTAGTTTGAATTTAAGCAACTTTTTTTCGACTCAGAACCAATGTTCAATTTTTTTAATTTAGATGAAATTTTCTTTTAAAACAAAGCTTTTTTTCGTCATGCGGTCTACATATCTTTATTATTTTATGTTGGTTGAATGGGTCGGGGAGCAGTTTTCCGGCCTGAGACGACCAGTCAGAGAGGTGTTTTCAGTGTAATTTTTCTGCCGCGAAGTAATGAGCAGGAGGAGCTATATAGTGTTCCGAGAATTGGACGGTCTTCCACGACGGTGATGGAACACGAACCAAACAAGAAAAAACCATCCGTCAGAAACGGAACCACCAAGGAACCGCCGCACAGCACCGAAATCATGAGACGTGGCTAGGATGGGACGATCTGGCGTTGGAAAGTTTCGACAGCTTTGAGAGGACACACGATAGTGGACTCCTAGCAGGTCTTTCAAAATCAATTAAATTTACATGAGGCCCTCAGAGCCAAAGGGGTATAAGTGCAAAAATGATCCAATTTGATTTAATAAAGCCAAACGATTCTTAATACTTCAAACTATATTTGATGAGTTTTTCAGATTTTTGGGATTTTTTTTAAAAACGTTCACGTTTGAATAAAAAATGCAAATTTTCGAATAATATATGAAAAACGACCAAACACAACAACTTAAGAGCGTGTTTTTTTAAATAAGGTTTTATGCTCTTTACTAGGGTTGCCATCCGTCCCGCTTTTTTTATAAAATGTCCCGCCGTTCCGCTTTTTTCTCATAACGCCCCGCTTTTTCTTGAGAAAACTTTCATGGAAGACTAAACCATCTCAGATTCTACCACTTCAAAATAGTGGATCCGTGCTTGAGAAAAGGCTTCTTATAAAATCTCTCCTCGATCATTTTAATCTCCTGTCATTTTTTTCTGATCTTCTTTTTTCATTTATTAATTTAAGAACTAGAAATGTTTTTACTTAAATAACATGACATTCACTGATAAAGCTTTAGAAATTTAATAGGTATCCCTTTTTTGAAGTTTCACTGACTTACATTGCATTGGAAAAACCTCAATTTAGCCTCGATTTAAGCTGATTGGTTCAACACAAAAATTCATTCAAATGTAATGTTTTTTAGTGTTTTTTCCCTCAAAACTAGCAGCATTTTTTTTTCAAAGTTCATATAAGACAAGACAACTTGTTTAGTTCTTTGCATTGAAGGTTGCCTGAATATTTTCTAGACATACCCGAACCGGGCGAATCTGGGCAATTTTATTTTAAAACCAGCAAAACCGGGCATCTGATTTCAAAATTTTCAACCTAAAATCCAAACAATATCATTTTAAATTTGGTCAAAACCACGGAATTATTCAATAAAAAACAAAAAGAATACATTTCAAAATATATTTTTACATCAAAACACATCAGCAGATTTTTAATTGTATTTTAGGCTTCAGAAAATGTGATCATAATTATTTAGATTGAACTTGCTAAAAACAATCGTTTTTGAATGTAAAAATAAAAAGTTATAGCAAAACAATTTCAGTTTTTTTCGTTCAATTTTGGAATTACAGTGAATAAATCTGTGCAAAATCCTGGCTTTTTTCTATTAAATCCGAGCAACCGGGCCGGACCGAACTTTTATCTAAATTTTGTGTCAAATATCCGGGCATGTTCGGGTAAGACCGGGCAATCTTATCTTAGCATCACCATAACAATTGGGCTCAGATAAGCGTTTTTTTTTTGAGCACGTTCTAGATATGTTAATATTTTTATTAAAGAAAATCTTCTTTAAGTTGCTGCTTCCAAATGATGATGGCTCCAGATATTATTCCGGAAACCTAGCAGAATTCCTTGAATGTAAAGCTGAAGGAAATGGTAAAATTCCGGATAAAATAGAACAGGTGTACCGAGCGAATAATAGATTATTTTCAAAGAATGAATGAACGATATAAATTAGATAAACTTGGTAGATGATGAAAAACGACTGTTTAAAAATACAAAAACTTTTTTAAAATTTGAGATTTTAAATTACTCTGAACTACAACATTTTCGACTGACGTGTTCGCAGTGCACAAAAATTAAAATTTCCTTAAGAATTTAATTTATTAAACAATTTCCATTTATCCATATTTCGTTACTTTCTATGAACTTTTTAAGATGAAGGAACATATACATATGTATGGAAATGGTCATAAGAATCAAGTTTTTAAGAGTTTATAAAATGTCCCGCTTTTTTCAGCGATGTCCCGCTTTTTTCGTGAAATGTCACGCTTTTTTCTGGAAGTATCTGGTAAGCCTAGCTTATATCCCTTTGGCTAGGAATAGGTCATGAAGCTTCGTTCATATGAAATAACCAACTAGCTGGCAGTGTTGCTGGAACAATTTTAAATAATGAGCAGGCTTTGATTTGCTTTCCAGTACACGTGAAACCTGGATGGTCGTTGCCCGGCCCATGGTGATGGTGAAAACAACCCCGCCAAATAGAAAATTCGGTTTTGAAAAATGGATGCCATGACTTTATTCGTGGGAAAAAAACAGAAGTTGTTTGGGAGGCAAGGAATATCTAAAGGAGGTAGTGCCGAGACAGCCCTTCTTTAGTATTAGTACCGCCGGTGACGTCACTGTTGCCAATAATCTGTGAATTTATATGAAATTTTTTCCTTTTTTGTTAGCAATTAAAAAAATTTGAAGATTTTTTCAACTTTGAAGGCACACAATTCTAGAAATATTATTGTTCTTCAAGACAGGTACTAAAAAAGTTGAATGTAGTAGTTGTTTTACTTTAATTCAAACGATTGAAGTTGTTGAGGTATCCTAACTCAAATTGACAAAACTTGATAATTAGTTCAAAATTGTGCTTATAAATGTTGAAATCAGTTAGGTTTGAATCGTTGATAAAATAAAAAAAAAACAAAAACAGTATTTTTCGAATCCAACCACAATCTTTTATTGGAATTTAGTAAACGAAATATGCAATGGTTTTATTGGGGTTAATTGTTCTAAATTAGAAATTCATATGGTACCCGATGTTAGATTTAAATCATGGAGATGAGGTCACTGCCATAAACTACCAATCAGACCTTTTGAAAGGGGAAAATTATTATTTTTGCTCGTCTCACATGGAGCATGACTGTGCATTCAATAACAAATTCAAGAATAATACACACTGCAGTCCATCAAACACAAAGAAACCTCATAGCACAATCAACTAGTGGCCTTACAACATAATCCGAATCAAATTGGATTTCAATTTAGTTCTTTAATGTGTTTTACTTTGAAATTTGAGTTTTACCATTATAAACCTTCGACAGCTTGGCAACAGTGACGTCACGAAAAAAATCCAATATGGCTCTCGGCACTACCTTCTTTCAATATTCCTTGTTTGGGAGGGTCCCTTTTAATGAGCCTAGTCCACCTAGGCAACTTGGATTGCAATTTCGGTCGCTGAGACTTGTTTATGTTTACATTTGATGAGATGCTCGTCTCAAGTCTCCCGACAAGTATGGAAGACCTTCAGCAACCAAGATGTAAACAAAAACAAGTTTCAGCAACCGAAATCGCAGTTCAAGTTGCCGAGTGTGGACTAGGCTTTAGGTGGGAGAGGCTAAAAACTACTACTAAAACCTTACCATGATCCAAAAACATCACTTTACCAAATTTCAGGTTGATCGGTAATTGTGAAAAATAAATCTTCTCAACCATATACATATACAAGTTCGAAGGTCACATGGGAGTTTTGGCCGCAGATTTTGTATGTATGTATGTATGTTTGACCCACCAGTGGCTGGTAGGTCTTTCGACCCGAGTCGGTACGGGAAGTCTCGATCGCACATTCAAATATTGTTCATACTTAACACATAAACAACATCTGCAGCACAATCAAGGGGTCCGTTACCACTGGCTTGGGACAGGTTTGACTCATCTCACTCCCTTCCAACTGTTAGAAACAAATTAAGAATCCTGAAAAGGAACCTAACCCGAATAGAAATGTACGATGAAAAAACTATGAATTCCATATTCACAAACCATAAATTTTATGGTCTACACAATGCTTATTATCGTCCACGATACCGTGAATGCACATTGAAATTCATATTTTTCGACCATACATTTCATCGTTTTGACGAAAATAACCATGAAAAGGGGGTATTGTTATGCAGCGTGACCATGAAAAAAATGGCGATTTTCCATACATTGGGAAGCCCAATAAGGCGGCATCCATAAATTACGTAACGCAAAAATTGCACTTTTTTGACCCCCTCCCCCCCCCCCGTATGTCACAAATTGTAACGCTTCGACGTACCCCCCTATGAAAATTACGTAACGCTGATAATGACCCCCCCCCCCCTCATCTCTCATGATTTTGAATACTGATTTTCGAAGGTAAAAAAATATTTCAACATAAATTTTTAAACGTTCTTAAAAACGGAATTAATATCGATCTATCCAAATCGCTTCTTAGTACTCATTGCTGATAACTCTCTCATAAAATAAATTGATTATCTTGTTATGAGTTGCTCTTTGCTTGTAAACTGATGATTTACCTTGTTTACTTTAAATTGTTCAAGAAGCCTTACTTGTTAAGCGAAATATATTCCACTAAGTAATATTCGTCACAAGAATCAAAATTGCATATTTTGAATAAATTGAGAAAAAATAGTAAAATTTACGTCTTAAGGTTGAATTGAGTTTTAGGGGGTACTAAATGTAGGGTTTTTTTCAATGGTTATTTCACGGATATTTAATACACCTTTCAAGAAGTCTATTTCAGAATCTTTAAAGAAGAAAGATTACAAATCAGTTTCAATCATGTTGAAGCTTACAAATTTTAAACTAATTTTGGTTTGCATATCATTCTGCCAAAATTGCACGACATAAAATCGTTACGTAATGATGAGCATACCTCCCCCCCTCCCCTATGTCACTATTCGTAACGTTCGAGCTAACCCCCTACCCCCCCTAGGAAAGTTACGTAATTTATGGATGCCCCCTAATATAAAGTTCATGGTTATAACATCATCCAGTTTTTCATGGTAAAACCATGAAAACCCGATAATATTCAATGTTCACCCACTGAAATAAAAATCTTTGATCATGGTGGGATTTTTGTTTTTGATTTTAATTATGTCATCATTTTCAAAGATTTGTTTAATTAAAAAAACGAATGTATTTATTTGTTCATGACATTTATTTAGAAAATCTCAACATTTTACTTACACATTTAACCACACGGTGATTATTCGGTGGACTGGAATGCTTTGTACACCAGCATCTCATAGCCACTCCCGGAATCTATTGGCCACCGTGTCACGAGCCTCTCGCAGTGTTGAGTTATTTTGCTCCCTCGTCTGAAGTGGAGCTTCGGAAGTTCTGTCAGCTTCTGGAAAAAATGATTTTTTGAGTTTGGTCAGTTTTCTAATCAATATGCATGCAATGTACTTACCACCACCACCGCAAATAGAGCAATTGCCTTCCAACTCGGCATGACGTCCAAAAATTCCAGAACTTGTCCGGATTCAGCAGCTTTTAACTGAAAAAGATTTTTCCAATCGCGAGAAAATCGTTCCGCGAAAAAAATGGCGCGCAATTATTTGTTCCTACACGCTAATTTGTTAAAGTGTAGAAAAGCAAAGTTTAACAACGTTTGGATTTTCATTTTACCATGAAGTACATGGTAACAATGATAATCACAAGAAAATTATCATAATACCGTACTTCTGTCATTTTCGGCAACTATGAAATATTTTGAATAAACGATGTACTTCACGGTTACTTAGAAAATTATGGTGATTTCATAATTAAATGCGGTTGAAAGATATTTAGATACCACGATGAAGTTGATTGTTACATTGAATATCATTGTTCAGTTATTTTAAAACCATGGTCCTTGCTATTCGGGAAGTAGCCTATTCATGATTACAAATTTGCCAAGATACTCCGGCTGGCTTAAACCCACAATCCATTGTATATCAGTTTTCCGCTCGTTTGATGCCCTGTCCTACCCCCCTCTAATCCCCAAGAATAGAGTTAAGCTATTTGAAATAGATAATGAATGAAAAGTTACATATTTGCACATATTTTTATATCTTACCTTTCAACCAACTGCACTTCGCTTACCTCGTTGTTCTTACTCCCAACTTTGACTTGATAATAATGAACTTTATGATACCATAATTTAAAAAATTTAAAAAAATTAAGTGATGTGAAATTAAGATAAGGGAAAAATTCTTAAATGCTTAACTCAACTATGTATTTTGGATTCCTGCATCGATTGTTTTTAACGATCAAAGCAATCGATGGCTGTTACGAATACACCATCTGCTTGAAAAAAAATGAAAGAAAATCTCTAAATTCCTCGATCGTGAAAACCGAACTTCTGATCATCACTATTTCCACTGGTGACTAAAAAAATGTAGTCTATCCTTTTTTTTGGCAATCTGGATTTTCCACAGGTACTGTGTAAAGTATGGTATTGGTATTTATAAGAATGAATAAGAAGGACTCACAATACCGACCCGTAGAAAGGCACACAGTAAATTAACACAATCCACATATTTTGTCGTTAAAAAATGTAAAAATTCAAAGCAGCAAAAGCAAGCAAAAAAAAAACGGAAAGCTCTCACCGGTATTTCCTGTCCTTGTGGTCCAATCCGTCTGCCGTCTACCGAGTTGTGACATCCATGTTTGGTGCACGTTCAGTTTATCCTGCCAAAAAAACACTCCAATATCCTTTAATTCCACTTCATTTACTATAAACACGAAAAGACATTTTTTCGTTTTCTTGCAAATTTCACTTTCTCAAACCATTTGATTCTTTTTTAAAAGACAAAACTTTAAAAATTGCAGAGCAACGCAAATACAGAAAAACGCGTCCGCACCCAAGCAAGGCCTACTCGAAACTCGGGAGTTTTGGCCGCAGATTTTCACTGAATATACATATTTTTCCGATTTATTTTTTTTTTTAAAAGAGTTATGACGATTTTAAAGTTCGCTTCGGGTCATATATTGACCCGAACGGCGTGGGAAGGTAAAAACACCAATAATCGGAACATTTTAATACCAAATCTATAAAACATATCAAAGAAATATTAGATAATACACGACCTACAATTGCAAAGGTTGGGGCGATGGAAGGTGACACGTATCAACGTGAAATCGTCAACTCTTTGTAATGTTTCAGGTATCAGAATGGGGGTAGGCTTAATAGCGGCACGTTATCCAAACATACGGGAAAATTGTGCCTAGACTTTTTTTTATCCAAGATTTCATCATTTACCTGAGAACCTGAAAAAACCTATAAAAGGAAGAAATAAATTCAATCTATTTAAGATGGCATAAAGCCTTTCCACTAGGGATTATTAGCATTAAAGCTCTTTTCTACATTCGGTAAGGAATGATAGAATGTTTTTTAAGTTTAATTTCTTAAACTCAGATTCGCTTAAAGCGTAAGATCCCAGAGTACGAAAACGTAGTCTGGCAAATGAGGGACAGTTACATATAAGATGGAAGGGATCTTCCACATCTGATTCACAACTACCACATACTGGAGATTCAGCACGCTGAATGTTGTGCATGTGATAGTTGAGTTTACAATGACCGGAGAGTGCTCTGATCAAGATGCTGCAATGAGATTTATTTAAAGTTAATAAGTAACTCGATATGATTGGAGATGGTTTTTCTAAAAATAATTTAGTTTGACGACAAGTGTCCAACTCTTCCCAGTATCGTTCATGCTGGTTAGAGGACCAAGATTGAATTTGGTTTCTGAACCAACATGGTGATATTGGGACAGCCGGCTCTGGTCCGTAAAATTCCTTTTCCGATCCAGCTCTAGCGAGTTCGTCGGCGCATTCGTTTCCAAAAATTCCCTTATGTCCGGGTACCCATAGAAGGTTTAATCCATTGCCTTCAGCAAGTTCTTCGATTGCTTTCCGGCATGCGATTACCAGTTTTGATCTAGAACTGGAAGCACTGAGTGATTTGATAGCTGCTTGGCTATCTGAACAGAAATAAATTGTTCTGAACATAATCTTCTTTTGAAGTGCAATTTGCACTCCATACATAATAGCATATAGCTCAGCCTGAAAGACTGTACAATATTTTCCTAGAGGTTGAGCATATTCTATGTTCAACTCGTGACAGTAAATTCCTGCACCTGCACGGCCGTTTGATAATGAACCGTCAGTATAGAATACAATATGAGAGGACATTTGGTCCTCTACGAAACCTGATAACCATTCTTGAGGAGAAGGAAATTTGACTTTAAACCCCATGTAGGGAAAACTACTCGAGAGTGTTAAATCGTTTGGCGCTAGATTAAACTTGTTTAATCTAACTAATTCAGGCCACACATTTGTATGACTCGATGATCTTTCGATATTTCCTGACAGCCAGAGACCAACTGCCTGTAGACGAAAAGCACATGAGAAGGTTTCCTGTTTTAGGAACAAGTGTAGAGGTTTGATAGAAAACAGAGCTTCTAGTGCTGCAGTAGGAGTTGTTGTGAACGATCCGGACATCCCTAAGAGACACATTCTTTGAAGGTGATTTAGTTTAGTCCGAACTGTTGCAACTTCTCCTTTCTGCCACCACACTAGACACCCATAGGCCAGAATTGGTCTTACTATTGTGGAGTAAATCCAGTGAATATGTTTGGGTTTGAGTCCCCAGTTTTTCCCGATTGCACGTCGGCATTGTCCGAAAGCCATGCATGCTTTTTTGATTCTGAATTCGATGTGATCTGACCAGTTTAATTTGGAGTCAAGAATGACACCCAAATATTTAACTTGATCAGACACGGTGATTTCGGAACCATAAAACAGCAGAGGGCGCACCCCGCGGGTGATACGTTTTTTAGTAAATAATACAATATTAGTTTTTAGAGGATTAACTGACAGTTCTACATGAGAACACCATCGTTCAACAGAGCGCAGAGCTTGTTGCATTATATCAAATAATGTGCTTATGCACAAACCTCTTACCAGCAGAAGATAATCATCTGCGAATCCATAGGTTGGTATTCCACGGTCATTGAGTTTTCTCAACAAGCCGTCTGCAACTAGGTTCCACAAAAGGGGTGATAGTACACCTCCCTGTGGGCAACCACGTGTGCTAACTTTTGTTATCGAAGCCTGTCTTAAAGACGAATGAAGATTCCTGTTACTTAACATTGCGCTAATCCAGTTAGTTATAACACTAGGCACTCCATGAAGTAGTGCCGCATCCATTATTGATGTAAACGAGACATTATCAAATGTTCCTTCTATGTCTAGAAATGCTCCTAGACATGATTCTTTCTGTGAAAAACTATTTTCAATATTATGTACTACGTTGTGCAGAAGAGTTAATGTTGATTTTCCTGTTTGGTATGCATGTTGTGTCGCATTAAGCGGATGTTGGACAAGGTATTCTTGCCTGATATGATGATCAATTAAACGTTCAAGTGCTTTTAATAGAAATGAACTTAGACTAATAGGACGAAAGCTTTTGGCTTCGTCGTATGATGATCGTCCCCCTTTAGGGATGAATTTCACGGCTATCTGCCGCCAAAGTTTAGGACCCAAGTAACACAGATTATGCCAACTAGCATTAGGAAGTTTTATTATGGTTTAATTATGGCATTTTTTTGTGCAGCTCGTTTTATGACGGTTTTATTATGGTCATGCAGAATGCTTATATTTTTTTTCGACCATATGTTTGCAGATGGTTTTGAAAACGCTAATAAAACTTTTATTGAACATACTGTTTTAGTTATTTTGAAAGAGTTATGAATGCTTTTTTAAAACTATAATAAAACACAAACTTAGAGGTTTGCTCCAAGCTTTCCTTTGCATGTTCTATAATAGCACTCAGTGCCTGATTATTAAACCACCATAAAACTTAGTGACAGTTCTCGATCAAAACGTCAAAACAGGACACGCTCAGATTAGATAGCACATATTTGAATTGGAACTCCCATTTTTACACATTTTTGGTAAGTTAACTTAAAGTAAGTAACTTAAAAATACTGTAAATGACTGATAATCGCATAAAACCTATATTATAGGGGTATAAGTTAAAAGAAATCAACCGGTAGAAGTTGAATTACGCTATCTTACGCCATCTTGAAATCCAAGATGGCGGCTTCCGCTAAACTTTAAAATGTAGTGAATGACTTAAAATGACATGAAACCCAGATTGGTAGTGGGTGAAGGGGTTTACGAGTAGAAGTCGAATATTGCTATCTTACGCCATCTTGAAATCCAAGATGGCAGCTTTCTATAAACTTAAAAAATGCTCTAAATCATTGAATATCGCATGAAACCTCCAAAATATGGATATTTGTCAATTGGAAAAAGCTATAAAAAGTTTATTTTTGCATTCTGACGCAATCTTGAAATCCAGGATGGTGGCTTCAGCTGAACTTAAAAATACTGTAAATGAATGAAAATAGCATGAAACTCCCAAATATATTGTATTGGGTGCTAAGGCTAAATGATAGAAGTCAAATATCTCTTTTCGCGTTTCTCTAAAAATCTGTAAGTGACTGAAAATCCCACAAAAACTACCACAATACAGATCCCATTCGTTTTTGGCAACATTCGATTTTGGAAACATCGAATTTGGCACATGTGCCAAAATCAGACGGTTAACAGAAACAACATAACCTTATAGTTTTCGCTAGAATAAGACCAATACAATTTAGACATAATTGCATGATAGGAATAAAAGAATTACATAAAGGGCAAAAAAAATCAAAAACTATAAACAAAACAAGAAAAGTTCTAAATGCATTAGAAACATAATGAAAAAAAAAAGTGATTTAAAATGATCTAAATTGTTTTAAAATAGTAGTTTTAATGTAGTATTACGTGAAAAAAAGTTGTGTTCAAGTGATTTTCATTGCCATCTTGGATTCCAAGATGGCGTCGGAAAGAAAAAAATCGACATCTTCTAGCTTAGCCTTTTCATTCAATACTCGTATAGTGGTGGTTTAATGCGACTTTTTGTCAGCATTAAGCATTAAAAGTTGAGCGGATGCCGCCATCTTGGATTTCAAGATGGCGTCGGATAGCGAAATTCGACTTCAACTCGTTTAGCACTTTCACCCGATACCCATTTTGTTGGGGTTTCATGCGATTTCAAGTCATTTACACCATTTTAAAGTTGAGCGGAAGCCGCCATCTTGGATTTCAAGATGGCGTCAGACAACGAAATTTGACTTCAACTCATGATTTATTCCACGGGTCATTGAAAACCAATCCCTTTTCATTCAAAAAGTCTGTCCTCATTTACTGTACTAATGATTAAAAACTCAGAAATGAGGAACTCAACCTTAGCGTGTAATTGGTTTGCTTGCGAGAGAAACGTCAAATCGTAGCTTTTTTTGGGGTCATCATTAAACCATAATAAAACTATGAATTGACTCACGCCATGTTGGTTGCAAAATCGAAGGGTACAAAATGACGCCATGTTGATGAATTCACAATGCCAGCATTGGAAAATATTTTTTCAGGCCTTTTTTCCATCAATCCCATCATGATTGACCATTAGATTTGACGAGGCGCATTTATTTTAAGATACTATTTCATATACATTTTACCTAAAATCTTGACTGGCAGTAGAAAAGACGCTCATTATATGGGTGAAACATTGGTTTTTTTAGCTATTAATTTTACCAGATTCATATCTGAATAATGCAATCATCATTCATCAACCATTACGGTTGCTGGACACATGGCCGTAGGAACGGGGGGGGTTTTGGGGGTTAAACCCCCCCCATGAAGGTTCAAAAATGCAAAGTGAAATTTGAAATTTCAAATCAAATTTTGATGAACAACTAAAATGATTCAAGAGTAACAATAATGTGACAATCTTGACTCCAAAACCTGAAAATCTCATTCCAGGACCACAAATCTACAACGGTTTTTCAAAAAATTTCTCATTTTTGGATATTAATTCAATCCCAAATGTTGAAACCTTATAAAGTCAGAATAAGCTTCCAGATTGTCTTGGTTCTGACCAGATTTTCTCACTCTATTTGCCAAATCAAACAAAAATATAAATTGAGTCCTGAGAATAATGTATCTTGCGCCCAAATATTTTTTTATACAAATTTTGTCAAAATAAACATAAAAGATTCTTTGCAAGCCTTAAATTTGATTCTCAATTGGCTTATGTGTTTCTATACAATAAAAACAGTTTTCCACGTGTTTTTCTTCTTGATTTTAATGGAATAATTCCGAAATTTGCCTGCATATTGTCCGGTTTTTTAGAAAATTCTTGAAACAATATGCCCTAATTTCACAAAGTTTTAGGAAAAAATAGGCCTAGATTTGCCCAGCCTGGATACATGCGGAAACATATCTAGTAAGTATCCAGTTTATTGTTCCTGGTTTTCAGTTTGGATCACCATTGCACAGTGGTCCGAAAGGGCTTTAAGTGGAACTTTTTTCGTAGCACCTCTGTCTTTCATCTTTTCCCTTAAGTGTCTTGAGAACATTCGCTTCTTGAAACATGCCTTATATCTTGAAGGCATCAAAAGTTAGTCAAAGTCATCTTTAAAAAAATTGAAAATTCTATCTTTTTTATTTCAATTGATAGAGCATTACTTTATACTACAAAGTTATAGAATACGTAAAAAAATGAAACTTTGTTGAATACATCAAAACTCTATCTATTTTCAAAGCAGAGTTATAAAGGTTTTATTTTGAAAGTTATTTAAAAGTTAGTTTTTAAAGCTTAACTATAGTTAGATGAGGTATTACATGAATAAGATGTTCTGAACATTTGTTGGGGCGTTCAAATCACATGAGTCCAGAATAGAAAAATGTGAAACAAATTCATTATTCACAATTTTATTTAAATTTGCAACTTCAATTACAAATAAATCATTAAAAAATCATAATGAAAACCATTAATTCAAAATCAAATAAAAGATTTCTGGTTAAGGATTCTGAAACAAATTTCGCTTTTTTGTTTCAAATTCATTGGATTTCTCTGATTCAGGTTTCTCTAGTTCAGACGTGGAACTTAAATCCAAGGTTTGTAATCAAATTTAGCAATTTTTTATCAATTTTGAAATATCAATGTTAATTTTTTTATGGATTCAAATTGAAGAAGATTGCAGTTTCATAACTTTTATTCTTGATTTAAAATAAAAATTTTCAAATTCAATCAAAGTCATCATAGAGAAATAAGATCTGGTTTCATTTCAAAGTATTTGTTTTTTCAAAAATCTAGATTTCCATTTTTGAAAACTTCGATTACAGGATTTAAACTATGAAATATAAAAAAAAATATAATTTTTAATCTTGTTTTTCATTCTCAGGTAAAAATTGAGCTGGAAATTTTATTTAACATTATTTACATACACTCAGAAAAATACTATTATGTATGCCATAAGATTCTCTTATGAAGTGGCGCCATAAGAAAAATTAATGAAATTCATAAGATTGTCTTATGACGCGAATGAATTCTGAAGATGAACGCCTACTTCAATGAGAGGTTGTTGCTTTTCATAAGAGATTCTTATGGAAACAGTAAATCACTTTCTAATAAGAAAAATTCTCGATATTTCATGCTGAAAACATTCACTTTATTGTTTGCCAAATTTGTTTAAAATTAAATCCTTCATGGTCACCATCAGCAGCGCATCAACAGACGGCTCCATCAAAGTTTTTTTTGCCGCATCTTAATCTTCGACCTTTCGTTTTTTGCCGATCAGCTTGCTGAAAAGTAAACAAATAATGAATTTTAGTTTACTAATATATTCAACGTTCACACCAAAAACATCAAATCGAACTTACCATTCCGGAGATAACAATAACATTTAACATTGAAGGAAAACTATAATAACTATGAACTGGCGATTGCTTCGTACTGTTAGATGATGAAAAAAAAACTGATGCCATGAATGAATGTGTTCATCATTTTTTCACAATGCCGTTTCTTCTATTTTTCATAAGAACATCGTATGAAAATTGAAAGAATTTCATAAGACTCTTATGAAAAATTAGTTTGGACGCAAAAAAGTGGTTCATAAGATGTATCTTATGAAATTTATAATAAGATTTCCTCTGAGTGTACATATATCTATTGCTGATTCTCCAAAATCAAAGGTTCTAACTAAAATCTTAAATTTTAATAGAGTTTACTAGGGTAGAAAATAAACCTTATTTGAACCGTAAACCTAATGTTTTACTTTTATATCTGAATATTTGATACATTTCCATCCATGCTTAAATTGGTTATGCTTGTGGTTCAAAAGAATAAGCTTGCGAATGTAACTGAGCAAAAAAAAGATTTTTTTTTTCTTAAAAAAGTTCAAAAAAGTCATTTCTAAATCATTTGCCATTCGCGACTTTTATCAACAATGTAGTTGGCGCACCAGTAATTGAAAAATTAACTGGAACAACTGTGTTCAATGTTTATTCTTGGGCTCGAACTCACGGACATCAGTTCAGGAGGCAGCTGATTTATCAACTGAGCTATATCACAAGTCTCCATATTTTTAAAGCTTCATAAAAAAGAATTGGCAACTCATAGGACTTATGTTCAAAAATAAATAACTTTTAATGCAAAATAACTTAAAACTGAATAATTGATACTTAATACATATACATTTTTTCACTTGTGTATGCATTGTTCAAGAAAAAATGTTATAGGAAAAATTTTTCATCAAAACCCCCCCATGAGCTCGTTCTTCCTACGGCCCTGGCTGGACAAAATAAAAAAAACTCCGAGAACTGACAGAACCGAAAAAAAACAAAAATTTCTAACATGTTTTATAATAGCTTTTTAAAAGCTTTGGTGACCAATATTGATGACTAACAATGATTGGTCATGATGACGTTCCTAGGATAGGGCCAAATAGCCTAATTTTGGCTTTATTAGAGTCCAGGTGATGTTATAGAATGTACTTTAGCTTTTTATGAAGATTAATGCTATTATCCAAACGACATTTTGCTGACCATAATAAAGCTAAAATTGTTACTTGGGGAATATATCCATGAGCAAAACTGCTTATCATTATTTTTCTTAATATGTGTTTGAAATGATTGAAACCTTTTTGAAGCAAAACTGGTAATAAACCGTCACTTCCAGGAGATTTGTATTGAGCAAAACCATCGATTGCCCATTTGATCGATTCTGTAGCCTAACTATTTTCCGAGCAAAATGCAAGGAATCTAGGCTTCCAGAAAAGAACTCAGGCTCTATCGATGAATCTTGATCAACACATCCTGGAAAGTGAGTATTGAATAGACAACTTAATGTTTCTTCGTCGTTTGATGTATAATCACCGCTAGGGGTTTTAAGGTATGAAACCTGATAATCTTTTGATTTGGCTAAGACTTTATTTAACCTACTTGCTTCGTGCAAGCTTGAAATGTTTGTGCAGTAGCTCTGCCAACTTGAGCGTTCGGCAGCTCTTGTTGCTTTCCGGTAAGCTCTGCGAGCCAACTTGAAGGCATCAAAACCTTCCGTGCGCCTTCGGTTCCAAGAGCGTCTGCAGTCTTTTCGTAATTTACTGAGATTTGAGTTCCACCATGGTGTACTGTTTTTGTTGAATTTCAACGTTCGTAAGGGACACGCTTCTTCATAAGAATTTAAAATAATTTCGGTGGTTTTTGCCACCACTTCATCCAACTCAGAAGGAGTAGTAATTTCAGGTGTATATCCATGAAATTTAGTAGCAAGATGCTCCAAATATAGGTCCCAATTAGTTGTTCTTGGGTTTCTGAATGTAATTGTTTCTAAAAACTCACCTGAGTGTTCAAAATAGATAAAGCTGTGGTCAGAAATCGATTCTTCGTTAGGCACATGCCAATTTGAAATTTCCTGAGAAATTGTTCTAGAACAAAGTGTGATGTCAATCACCTCTTCTCTGTCCCACCTAACAAAAGTTGGTTTATTTCCTACATTTAGAATTTCTAAATCAGTGCTGCTTAAATATTCCATTAAATTTAAGCCTCTCAGATTGATATCTGAGCTACCCCATACAAAATGATGGGCATTGGCATCACAGCCAATTACAAGAGGTATATTTTGTGATTCACAGAATGAAATGACATTTTTTAAATCATCCGTAGGGGATGATTGTTCATATGGTGGTATGCTGAACAGTAGACGTATTTTCTATCAGGCAGCGAAACCTGAACGACGCAAATATCTCTTGTTGTTAGATTGGGTATAAGTGTTGCATTTAAAGAATTGTTTATCAATATACATGCACGAGGCATTATTCGGGCATTAGTCATTCCAATTACACTGAACACAGTAAAGTTTGGTTTGAGCAAATTCCCTAAGTAAAAAGTTCCATTTCGGAAATAGGGTTCTTGGACCAAGGCGATTGATGCAGTTCCATTAAGGATTAAACGACATAAGTTAAGTGTAGCGGTTCTTTTTTTTTTTTTTTTTTTTGTGCTGCAGATTTATCTGTGCAACCTTAATAGAAAGCATTTCTATCAAAGAATTCCACACATATTTCCATCACACACAAGAACCTCTGCACCTTCATATCGACGCATGAAGCGGGGTATCCCATACAGGAGGCAAATTTTAAAATCGTGTGTATAATCTGAATCCCACGAGTTGCCAGGAAAAATACGGCCCTTTGCACCAGTGCCTGGCTATAGTGCAGACCTTAACAACGTTCTGCTTAAGATAGGATTATTATACACCCTCCTACCCCCACTTTGGGGCCCGCAGGCACAGAACCACCTTGAAGCGGGTGTTTACAAAATTTAGGAGAATACAACTTGTGCATGCACATTAATAGCAATAAGCACAATTGGTGAATCCTCCCTGAAGAAACTTGGCTTGGAACCAAGCCAAGGTTCCCCCCTCCCAATGTGATAGTCGCATTTGAAGAATGACTAACGCATATGGGAAGTACTGGATAAGTCGCCTTTTACGACGTGGACCAGTATCCCAGTGGTAGTATTCTATAAGCCGCCACCACACAGCCGCCACCACAGAAGGTGACACGTATCAACGTGAAATCGTCAACTCTTTGTAATGTTTACTTTGTATTTGTAATGTTTACTTATTTGTACTGTTTAAAGTTACATAAGCTTGCACATCATATTTAAAAAAAAAAATGAGTTCTCGGCATGGGTAAGTTTTTCACGCGATCTAAATTTTTACCCTATAAGCTTCCAGAACTGATGAGTCCATTACCAGGAGGCTTGATTTGACTTTTTTTTTCGTGGGGGAGTGTGGCGTTTCATTAAAAAAAATTATATATACAGACCCCGTTCGATTTTGACAAGACGCACCACACAGGGGTGAATAGTGAATGCACCTAATAAGCGATCAAAATTATTTGCGAACAAGCGGTACACGGTAGATGTTTGATGTCTCCGCAACATATTTATATTTTTTGATGATCTATTAAATTCTTAAAAGAAAAAAGTGATTTTTTCACCTGGAGGGGGGTAAAAAAAAATTTCTTAAAGTAATTAGTTTAGAGACTTGATGTCTTCACGAAATTTGTAGATCTTATTTTTATAAGAAACTTTGTTGAAGACGCCATCAATATCGCATGAAAATCATAAAAGTTACGTGCATTTTAAAAATAATACAAGTAATTTTAGTTGCTATTTATTATCTTTTTTAGTATACGATTAACAAACTTGGTATATTGAGAAAGTTGTTCAAATTGTCAAAACACACATTTTTGTGGAACATATCAAATACATATTTCAAATAAGAAGAGAGATATACTAAAAAATATCAAAAATAATGCCTTTTTTCAGTAAGTTCGAACGCTTATCGTAATTTTGATCGCTTATTAGGTGCATTTACCCATGTGTGCGCCCGAACATTTCGTGTTGCCAACTCGAATGTTACCAAAATCAAACGGTTTGTTTCAAAAAAAAAATCGCGTTTTAGGTACTACAAATAAAAACAATTGTTATTATTATTATTCACATTATTTTAGTAAATTTTTGACCATTATTAGTATTTTTTTTCTTATCATATTTTTAATGCATTTGGCACTTTTCTTGTTTTTTTTATTTGTCATATTGGCTATTTTTGTCACTCTACATAATGTTTTAGTTTTTTTCATTATTGTTAGTCTTTTGTTTGTATTTATTTGTCAATTTTGAGTACCTTATATTTTTTTTAGTTTTTTGTTTTTGTTGTGGTATTTTTTCACCATCGCAAACTATAAGGTAATGCCATTCCAAATTAACCCTTCGATTTTGGCACATCGAGTTTAGTATGTAAATATTATTTGAAAGTATAATAAATTTAAATGTTAGCTTTTGTGCTGATATTATTCGCAAATTTTTATTGGTTAATTGTCATTAACTAATGAAGAATGCTTCGGCTAATTTATCTGAAAATATAATTGTAGGTAAGTTAAATTTAACTTTCTTTTATTAAAATGTTAACTGAAAATGCATCCGGTTAGGAATTCTAAATAAAAAAAAACATCGCTGTGGTAAGGTTCAGAACTCTTGCCATCTCTTCGATAATGGTTGTTTGACATTTCACCGGTGCTCCGCGGCATGTAGCCACCATGTCTGTCTGGTGAAGCCTGGTATTTTTTTTGTTTTTCTGCATCCATCCAGTTAATTGACGCGGATCCAACGCGGACAGAAAAATTATGACTCATGAGGCAGGACCGCACAAGAAACATCAAATCATCCGAAACAGCAATCCGGACCGAGCTTGGAAAACAGAAATGCGGTATATCACATTTCCTAAGGATATTTTATTACGCATGGACACAAGGAACTACTAGCGAAAAGTTTCCACTGTTGGAAGTTTTTTTTTATTTAAAAAGAATATTACATATATTGGAAAAATGTTTAAGTTTAATTGTACAATGCTTCTACTTTAAAAAACGAAAAATCTATTATCAAACACTTTTATTTAATCGTTAAACTTTAAATTGCATGCTGTAATAAAACTAGCTAATGTCTCCCATAAATCAGTTCGAAAGTCTATCTAGAGAATTTTTAAGGTGTCTTCCACAACCGACGAACAGACGGATTGACACCTCACAACACATTACAAATTAGCCACTCTGCTACCGGTGAGATCATATAGAAATAATTTACCAATCTGACGGCTGGCGAGCTACCGAGAGGCGTATCGAATCCCAATCGGTATATTTATGCGTGTAGTGTGTTTCAGTCGATCGTTGGAGAATTTATGATTCGCGACTCAGCTGCCGCATCGGCGAAATATGTAGTGAAAGGAGTTGGCTCAAAATTTCTTATCAAACAGCAGCGCCTAGAATATCGTTTTTCCTAACCAACAGCAGCAACGATCGAGCGAGACACGGGGTCCCCGAATTCATGAATGACGTGAATCTGATACGCTGACGAACGGCAATTTGACATTCGGATGCCAATAATGTTGACAGGATGATAAATGAAAAGTGCGCTAAACATCTGCCAACGGACTTTGGTTTGTTTACTGATTGAATTAATATCAAATTATGATTGCGGGTCTTTAGTTCGATAATACCATGTAGAAGACACCCGTTTTCAGCGCAGTATAAATCATATTCCGCGGAGTGAGTCATGCTCTCAGGTTTTTTTTTGTAAAAATTTGTGAAGACTCCTCAAAAATGAAAGTTTTCAATATTTAACGGAAAAAATATATGGAAAAACTGTTGAAGATTTTAATTAATGTTCTTTTGAAAGCACTTTTAACGCACTGGGACTGGACTAGCAGCATTCCGAACCAATCAACGAGTTTCTAAAAGCTCTCCATATTCAGGTTGATGATCATGGGAAAGCGTTCGAGAAAACCTTATCAACCGGTTTAAAGTCCCACCCGATGTTAGTAATAAACAATCCTTATTGGGGAAACTGAAATGTAGCCCAACTAGATACTAGCCTTTATATGTTGTCTATTCTTAACGATATTTATGTTAGTTGCATAAACTAGGGCGCATTATTCACAAACAGGAATGAATTCCACGCAGCAATCGATCAGCATTCAATAAGCGACACAGCACAGAGCTTATAGGGTTCGATAATCACTGCAAATAAGCCGACTTGATTAAAAATACCTCGGGAAAAAGGAAAAACAAATCGTTGGAAAATCTTCAACAACATGAATTGATAGAGTAACTTTAGGCGCGCACCTTCTTCTGTTGTATTTAGGGGCAAACTGTAGGTACAGAACGCAAATCATGTAAGAATCGAATTGAACGTTTACGACGATTCAGGGATTTGTTTCACGTCTTACTAGAAACAAAATAACGATAAAAACTCAATTTTGATGATATTTTAGTTAAAAACTCAACCAGCTAGAGAACACAACGTGGAGTAGAAAGCCGAAACTAGTGGACAGAACGTACCATACCGGAAAGGTGGTCAGAAATAGAATAATGATTATATGGAATATAATGATTGTTACATCAAATGTTCATTGCATTTTTCAAACTAAGCGTACTTTGGCAAAAACTCATTTGTTATTGCTAAACGTATCGAAAATTTCGCTTTTTAAAATACACTTTTTGATATCCTTATAGGTAAAACGCCTTCAAGTAGGCAACGAATTTCAATTTCTTGACTAATATGGGATGCAGATGATTTTTTATAATCAAAAATATTGGTGCACCTTTTCAACTTGAAAACGGACGATATTTGTTTAATTATGCTTTCTTATCGTAATTTGGGAGTCAGCAAATAAAAAGCATGACATTTCGCTTTGATATTCGGATTTTCTCAAAAGTTAACAGCATTCTGAATTTGAGCGTAAAACTCGTGGTCTGGCGCGCATTTTGTCCCAATTTGGAAACGATTGTTTTAAGTTAAAATTTGTGAAAATTAAATGAAATATAAAATAAATATTTTCAGTCATCCGAAGGGCATACGATTAGAAAAAAGAAAAGCTGAAATTTTATCAGCCTCCGCAGTCTGGTTTGCCATAAAACCTTAAATGTTAATCATGGAAAGTTACAAGTTTCACGCAGATTCGATTTATTCCTTCTGTTACTTAAGTCCTTTTAATGAAATTTCCCCTAAGAAATGATAGAGAAGCTTGTTTGAAGCAACAAAATGAAAAAAAAAAAACATCGTTTGTAGCCATAAGTTGGCATATTTTTGAAAAATATATGGCATGGGCCAAACGCCAACTTTTAACTACGAATGATGTTTTTATCGTCAGTTTTGTTGCGGCAAACAAGCTTCTCTATCATTTCTTAGGTGAAGCATTCATGAAAACGACTTAAATTCTTAGAAACAGAAGGATAAATCGAATCTGCGTCCTGCGTGAACCTTGTAATTTTTCATGATTAACATTTATGGGTTTGGCAATCCAATCTGCGCAGACTTATAAAATTTCAGCTTTTCGTTTTCCAATCGTATGCAACTTGGGATGACTATAAATTTTCATTTAATTTTAACAAATATTAACAAAAACAATCATATCAAAATTAAGGCAGAATCCTGTGTCAGATCACGTGTTTTACGCTAAAATGCTGTTAATTTTTGAGAAAAACCGAATATCATAGCGAAATGTCATTCTTTTTATTTGCTGACTCATAAATATATCATTTTTCGTCCTTTTTCAAGTTGAAAAGGTGCACCAATATTAGATTCTTAAAAATCATCTGCCGCCATATTTGCCGCGATATCAGCCAACAAATTGAATTTCGTTGCCTACTTGAAGGCGTTTTACCTATAAGGATATCAAAAAGTGTATTTTATAAAGCGAAATTTTCGATACGTTTAGCAATAACAAACGAGTTTTTGCCAAAGTATGATTAGTTTACAAAAATGTGATGAACATGTTTCTAAACATTTGATGTAGCAATCATTATATTCCATATAATCATTATTCTATTTCTGACCACCCTTCCGGTATGGTGCGTTCTGTCTAATAGTTTCGGCGTTCTACCCAACATTGTGTTCTCTAGCTGGTTGAATTTTCAACAAAAATATTATCAAAATTGAGTTTTTATCGTTATTTTTCTTTCGAAAAGACGTAAAATAAATTCCTGAATTGTCGTAAACGTTCAATTCGGTTCTTACATGATTTTTAGCGCTGTAAATAGCGTTAATGCTTGACTGGTGCGATCTGTACAGTTTCCCCTCTAGTTGCTTGCTCCTTTGAGTAGGCTACACCTGATGGATTTCTTTATATGTAGTCTTTGCTACCGGCTACAAACGTCTCCTCGAGCTGCTAGCACAAAATATTCATTGTTGTTACCGTATTTAACGGTGTTTAGCCTGTACCTGTATTTGTATTTTACCTACTGTAACAGTTTTTGAAATAAGTATAAACTGTGCTTTAAATATACTATGGTGCTATATGGGGACGAACTCCCAGTATAAGCATAAATATTTTGGCAAAAAGCCTTCGTCCTATACACCGTTAAAAACGGTCATTTCATGTCAATCGTAATTCTGCGTTTGTCAACTGCTCGTGGTAAATAAGTTTTTACCGCCTCCAAATGTTAAATGGAAACAGGGAAGTAATATCCATTCAGAAATTTTAAGATTTTATTTATTTCTTATCAATTGTAACAATATATTATTTTGTTATTAAACATGCTTTTTCATATACACTTTTGCCTTCTTATGGTACACCCTTTTTTCTAACGCACGTGTGTATCTAACCAGCTTTCGTACTCTTTTGTTTTAGGACAGTGAACACAGTACTCTTTAGAAGACGACTTTCACTACGAAGAAATTTCCATGCGAATGCGGCTCACTGCCGATTTCTCACTATGTTTTTGTTTTTGCACATTTTTATTCATTTTCAAAGACAAACATTGAAAGCACCATTCAGTGTTTGAAAAATAATTTTTTTAAAACAAATATATTCAACCTTGCAAACGAAATATACAATGGCTACTTAAGTGATAAAAAAATTTGCCTTAATTATGAAACCATGCACTCCTCTCCTGTTAAGTGTATATAAATGCAACAAGCAATTTAAGATTGTTAACAGCAAATGCATGTATTTGAAACTGATTAACGTAGAATACATTTTCCTGTGGATGATAAATAAAATATATATTATTGCGACTCTCTTTCCCGAAAATGAGGATTACTGCTACGGCAGGCCATTCAAGAAACTACAATTTAGCATTTATTTTTTACCATTTTTATGATTACACTTTACATCAAACAGTGGACTTATTTCGGTTAGCTTTCCTATCTTTCTTTAGTTTTTGTTATTGTTCAATCTGTTTCAAGTAGCTGATTATTTCCTATTCAATAATTAGTTACTAATATAATGTTGCTTATAACATTGTTCCACTTAGTAGCTTTTATTAGACTGGGAAAAGGTGACGTTTTGCACTGTTTTTATCAATGGAAAACGGCCTCTTCCCGTAAATTTTTACGTCGATTACTTACACTCGAATTTGTATCGCTTTATAGTTAGAATATTAACCAAAATATTGAATTACCTATTTCACCGTACGTTCTACCGAAGATGTGAACTATAGTTTGGTGTCTGTGTAAATAGTACAGTGATATCATGACTTTATCTAGGTAGTACATTTTAAGTGATCCGCGAAAATTAAATTTTAATTTTATCAAATTCCAAGTTATCAACTTTATAGGAAAACGATGCTTTTTTGCTCTGTTTCAATCGTTTTACATATTGTGAGCTACATACATTCAATTGTTAATATGTTTTTTTTCTTAGTTTTGCTTTGCTGTAACTGCACTGGAAGCCGCATCGTTGCCGGTCAGCTCCTAGGGCCAGATCGAGGACAGGTCCCAAATTTTGATGATACGATCTTGGCCAACAGTGAGCAGTCTTTTCTTCGGTTCGTCCAAATCCATACCGACGATGCTGTGCTTGGCATCGTGGAACAGAGCGAGTGAAGGTCGTCTGAAAATGGAAAAGTTAAAGTACGAGCCGAAAATTGTATGTTGTTAAGCAAGATTACTCACTCTTCACTCTTCAATCGTTGGAAACAACCATCGCAGGCTCGCACATCGAACTCGAATCCCATAATCGGAATGTTGATGCGATTGGTGGAGCACTTGTCGCAGACGGCTTTGCCACAGTAGCGGCAATGGTGCTGCCGGATGCCGATTTGCTTTTGGTCGATCATGGCCCGCAAATTCCAGAAGAACGCCCTCGTACATAGCTGGCACGTATCCGACTCGACCCATTCGGGTGCAACCTTCCGCATGGCGTTCATCTCCCAGAACACCACGACCGAATCCTCACCAGCCGAAATCAGTTGCTGTGTGTTGCAGGCGTACGACAGCGAAGAAACCTTGTTACTGTGTGAGAAATCGATTGATTATCATGATTCATGAGAGATTTAAACTTCAAATTCGAACAGGAAACTTACTTGTGGCCGTGTAATTCATACGTGGTCCCTCGTTTGCCACCGACATCCCAAACGATCACCGATTGATCGTACGAACCACTGAACAGCAGCTGTGGTCCTTCGGCCCAGTACAATGTCCTCACTGAACCTGCGTGTCCCTTCATGGTGGTCACAACGGTAGCCCCGGTAGAACTGAGCTTCAGCATCGTAATTTGGCCACTGTAATCACCTATAAAAGCATACTTTGCAAGAGCATCGAATCTAGAAAGAGTGAAGTTAAGGAATAGCACAATAGGGAAAAATGATAAAAAATATCTATTTTATTTTAATCAAAAGGATACTGCATCGAGGTGCACATGGCTTCGAATGTGAAGCATCCAATCCGCTCTCCGGTTTCGGTGCTGTGGAATGCGAAAAACTTGTCCCGCCCGCAGGACAGTATCCACCCGGTGTGTTTGGCGAAGATAACGTTGGTGATGCGCGCCTGATGGGCCAGGTACTCCCGGATCGGTGTCAGCCGGTTACAATCGTCAGACAGGGTGAACTGCGAAATCGTGCCATTCTCCTGGCCAATGAAGAGGGTTCGCGTCTCCGGTGTGTAACACAGCGACGTACAACCCGACGGCATATACTGACAAATCGAGGGCCAATATTGGCCCGAATTGCGCCGTAACCAGACGCGAATGGTTCTGATGGATAGGGTCAATGGAAGAAGAAAAAGAAAAAAAGTTATCAGTTATAGGACACCCTCCATAAACGGTAAATCAATTAACAGAACGATGAAAATGATTCATATAATAGCTTAATCATCAATATCTTCCATTCTAATTTATCAAATTATATCAACCTTCTAGTGATTGATCCTGGACTTGGAATTGCAATTAATCATCAGCCTTTGTGTATGCAACAGATTATAATCTAGCGCCTGCAAAGTAGATATTGAGCAAAGATTGCGCCAGATTAGCTTTGCCGGAAAAGCTTTTCATCCAAGACACCAAAGATAATTAAAATTAAGAGCTGCAAATGCTCTACTTTTTGCAAAATAAAATGACTAACGAGGCTGTGGAATGATTTGTCGAAACCGCGGATGAGCAACTTAGAACAATGATCGCTTTATAGTCGAAAACAAAATATCATTCGTCAGCAGTTTAATAAGAAGGAAAGTGGCATATAGCTTCTACCATGCAACACTCTCTGGCGGAGGTGCAGAAACGATAAACAAGACAAAATTCAATTAACAGCATACTTGTCATCGCAAACACTGATAACGCCTTCCTCGCCAGGGATCAGGAGCGCTGCGTTCACGTCATCATTGCAACCCTCGAGCTTGCTCAGCAATTCCGGCTTCTTGGTGGTGCAGAACCGATCGTTGGCACTTCGTGGTGCTGGTTTAATCTCCGCCGCCATTCCTGCTGCCCTCGACTCGTACTATTTACTGCGAAAACTCTTCAACAGATACGGGTGATTTTTCCTTTCCTTTCTTTCTCGCTGAAACAAAACTAGGTTCAACGCAAAAACAAAACGCATACAGATCACGGGTTTTTCACTGTACCGGACTATCAATCAATCTTTCCCACGGGCTCACGACAGTAAACAAAACGGAACACCAGTACCACCTTCAGCCCAAATGATATGGATAAAATAGAAAACAAATCTGGCCAAAATCTCCCTACTCGGAGCGATAATTTTTCCCCAATGTATCACTATTTTATTACTGCTGCTGCTGTACAATCAACGCATCAGGGAAAAAGTAGATTAGCAATGCCAGCAGCGCTCAAAGACAATTCCGTGAACACTGGCTTGTCAAATGACTTGACAATAACGCGGTCCACACTCTTTTGATTTGATGGAACATGTTCCACACTGAGAAATCGAAGCGATAAGAAATAGCCTGAAAGTATACTAGGTTTAGGTAAGGTCGAACGATTTTAGCTGCTTTTCTTTTGCGATGAAATTTTAATTTAACATCGCAAGACATTCAATCATTCTAAAAGGTAATAGTTATGATGCGTCTTTTCTTAGCACTTTTCTTTTACATCTGAATACTAAAGTTAACCAACAATTTTGGAAAAGTTAGAACTTATATTTTTCGTCACTCTACAGAAAGTAATTTGAGAGATTTTCGAGTCGCCTTAGTAGAATTTGGATCGCTCAAATGAGCTTACGTTGGCCTGAGGTGTGAATCCAGTTTCAAATATCACCGATTATTCTTACTCAAAAGACTTCTCCTTTTCTGTTTCACAAAAGCTTCTTAAAACTTAGAAAAGTATCATGTAATAAAAAATTGAACAGTTCAAATATGTGTCATGTAGTCCTTTCCATAACTCATTTCCGTTTAGTTTAAAGCTATTTAATTAGACTACCTATTCGATGCAAAAATATACGCAGATAAATTCAGGTCGATTGGTATTTCGTGGTATATCAATACTTTCTAAAACATATGATAGCGGAGAAATATGATAGGAATTTGTTATTTTAATAAAAATGCTTTCCTTGCAACTTCTGAAGATAAAAGGTCCATTGACTATCATTGCATACTTTAAGGCGCAATTATCTAATTTTTAGATTAAAGCACTTATTAAAGTCCTTTTTATCAGGAAGTTATTGGATAAATATTCGTACGAAATTATTACTAAACAATGATCACGATCTATTCAGAAGAAAAATATATTGTTTTGGACTCTGGGGATCGATTGACCCCATTATATACATTTTAATTTAATTTATTTTATTAGAGAGCCTTGCTTGGTAGATTCGCCTTTGTCATACATTTTGGAAAACTTATTCTTAAAAAAAATAGAATTTATTCATATTTTTAACATATGGCATCTAACGATTGACATATTAGAATAAATATTTTTATTTTTATTATTTCATGTGGGAAACATTTTAAAGTGATATAAAAAGATCTTTAAGTCACATTTTGTTTGATTTTTTGAACAAAATGCAATAACTCAAAAACCTTTTTCTTTTATTTTTTGAGATAACAGATCTGTTTTTTTGTTCTATTTGGTAAATATTTCTGAAAAATTGGATCTTTGTAAGACATTCCAGTTTCGGGATTTAGCTAAGGAATCAAGTTTCCTCATTCTCCCCTGCTGAAACAAATATCAGTACAGAACGCATGACAATCTATGGTGTAGCTGCGGATAATCGGGTGCTCATACGATTGCCATCAAGCGTTTTGCTTTGATTGACCAATTTGAGTCACACGACAAAGGTGTGAGCAGACACTTTATAATTTCTTTAGAAAGTACTCATTGTTGTTGATGCGTAGTTAATTAATTATTAATTATTATAGCTAAACATCCCCTCTTACATCCGGAACATCGAAGGCGGAAATATTTGGGCTAAATCCCCTTTTACGTTGCGTTTATTAAGCGTATAAGCCGTAAAATGTGGGTTCAGTTAGAAAAAGGTTCAATGGAAAATTGCACCTGTTGGAAACCGCTTAAGCATGCATACACGTATATGAAACTTTAGTGAAAACCATTTTTCGTTTTCGGTTTTGAACTTTTTAAAAATGGTTCAAATTGTTAAAATTTTCCTAAAAACTGTTATTCATAGACTATATCATACTAGCTCATATATGTAAAAATAGGCTTATATATTGTACATACTATTTATCAAACCACGAGCAACTCATTATGTATTCTAAACTCTCTAAGCCGATGACCGGGAAGATCTGTTTAGAAAGTCACTACACCCAAAATTCAGCCTCTGTGCCAATGGCGTGTAGTCAATTTCATAGCATCATTGGTACAAGAAGATAACGCGACCGGCACTGATTCGATTTGCGCCCACCGGCATTAACCTCCCAGCGTAACCGAATTGCGTATGTCTGAATGAAACAAAATAAAAACGTTTTCGCGTCCCTCCCAATCGCATCACAAGCCGAAGAAGGATGGAAATAAATACCGGCCAACACCAGGCAGCCAGCCAACCCCCTGGCAACTTGACAGTTCTGGCGAGTTTCGTGTGCCTGATTCAAAATCGCAGATGTCGCATGTGTACCGCTTGTTTACGTACTTTTCGAGCCATGCGTATGGAAAGGGCCCATCATCAAATGTGGTGCGAATCAGGCAAATTCATAACTTTCGAATGAATGAAGAAAAGATTCAACCGAAATTATTATACACATTCAATAATCTACCTATTCATTTATTGTATAGAAACAGTTTTTCCATAAAACAAGAAATGTTCTGCTATAATGTGAAAGTTTTACCATTCTAAAATTTTTATATGTATCACAGTTTATGAAAATCACTTGATGATTGTTGTGATAATGTTTTGTTTTACATTTATTGTGTACGATTGTCCACAATAGTTTCGGTGGAAGGGATACTTGTTCCGAAAAACTGCCGATTATCAGTGGATTATTTTGAACAGTCCAGAAGTTTTAGACCTAATAAATGACACAAAGATTTACATCTGTGAGTCGTTTGCATCGACTTTACTTTTGAAAACAGATCGTTTTTACATAACTGAGCTAAAAATTTTTAAATTCGAATAATTTTTTCATTTGTTGAATCAATTGAAAGAGAATATATTTCAATATGCGTCCTTCCGACATGTTAAGTCGCTTGATTTTCGATTTGACAGAACCAGAGAACCAGAAAAAACTGGCACACGCGATTTGTATGGGAAACGTCAAGTTGCCAGGGGGTTGCAGCCAGCGAACCGAGCACTGTGCGTGTGAATGTAGCAAAAGCAACAACCAAAACATCCTTCTAATTCAATCAACCGGCAAACACGGCTAAGCTGTGCGTGTGTATGTAGCAAAAGCAACAACAAAAACATTCCTTCAATTTACCGGCAAACAACACCGGCCAAGCTGCCCGGCTTTAGCAGCTGTGTATATGTAGCGTGTGTATGTAATAGCAGGCAGTAAGCAAAGCACAGTTCTCATTCAATGGGTTTCCCGTTCCTTCACTCCCGTTCCCTTTCCCGTTTCCATCTTAAGACAAAGGAATGCATTGAAAGGAGGCCAAACGCCGGGAAGCCGCCGTTGTACGTTTTTTGTGATTGATCGGTAACAGAAAGCCTATGACAAATATACCTCGTCCTGCATGAAGCTCGAATAGTACACTGGTTAGAATGTCGGACTGGCAAGACGCTACAATTGGTGATGTGAGTTCGATTCTCAGTACAGCGCTGTGGTTTTAATTTTTATTTTCTTGTTTCTGGGATGAATTATCCAATAGGAAGGAAATCCCATAAAATGTTTTTCTTGTTTCGCTTGAATGTAGTGGTCATCATTTTGATTGGGAGCCGAGTCCTTATGCCAGTTACGGTTTTTCAAACATACCGTCTTCGGCACAGTGCACATTTCAGAGCATTATCGGCACAGAGATGTGCTAAAAAGGCATTGGATTTTTGCAACCTCTTCTATGGGTGTAGAACGATCAGTAATCATCATCGCAATCAACGCAAGCGGAACAAATCAATTAATTTGTGAGAGAGCGTAAATTTTACGTCAATCGAAGTTTACAATTGCAATGTCTACACAGAAAAAAATAATGACTATTACGTGTCATTGAAAACGACTTCCTTTAAAATAAAACAATCTGTAATGAAAGAACCACGTAATTTTAAGTTGATTCGTCCGAAAGTAATTGAAAAACTATTTATATTTACGGCACATATCCTGTAACAAAAAGGAGCATGACATGTACCGTAATTTTACGGGTCGAAACAAAATTACGTGTCTTTAAATTACGTGCCGTACAATAATTTTCAATTGCACATATTTAGGTGCTCCTGGCATCCCAGTCAGGCACCAAAAATGAAACGTCAAAAGGTGCGCGCACGGACGGTTTATGAGGAAAAGAAGAAGTTTTTTTTTGGTTTTGTTTTGTGCCGGCTGCCGAGCCGGAGCAACTCCGGTGGTTGCTGCAATAGAATAAATTACCGTGATCGATGGTCGGGAAGTTTGTTTGTTATCTTGTTGTATTCATTCTTGCGACCAGCTGTAGAATAGTGCTGTGCATGAAAAAACAGTTTGAACATCATCTTTGCAAACTGATCGCAACTTGCTAAAGTAGCTGAAGAACAGACCCAAAATTGACCCAAACTTTTCATGACGAAACCTTGCAAGGCCAAAGAATCAAAGCAGTAATCTTTCCGGACAGCGGAATATTATCAACGATCCAGAAATGTTAAAGTATCTAGAGGTAAGTGATTTATCCCGGCAGAAATCAAGCCAGGACTATTTTTCAACAGAATTTATTTATTGTAGATAACCGGAAAATGTTTCAAATATGGCTTGTTTCAAATGAAAGGAATAATGTGGAAAATCGGAGACGGAATTTGGAAGAAAAGGTACACAAAAGATCATGAAACAGTCCACCAAGCTACGTCATTTTGCTTCCAATGGAAGAAGGAAACAGTTTTTGGTACTCGCATAGAAAAATAAACCATGAGCCTCAATTGGAACGCATCGGGAAAGGTAAATTCAATCATTTGCATTGCATTGTATAGTTTTTCTTTAAGATGAGTAACCTAATTTAGAATGATAATTTCAGAACACAGTGAACATGATTCTGACACCGGTACAGATCAACTCGTCTGCAAACGAAATGGCCGGGAAAAGGAAACACATCAGTGAATCGCGCAGCAAGCAACTCTTGCCATTGATCTCCCGATTGTTGTGTCATGCTTCAAAATTTATGAAAACCTTCAGGCCTAAGTTGTACCGGCAAGGTAGTAATTATTAATCATCACTTTAAGCCTATTTGCAACTAACACTTCTAATCCGAGGAACTCGAACAGCTCAAGAAGAAAATCGTTCAGTACTTACGATAATTTTTTTTTCGGAACTGGAGATAATGTCCCACTTGGTGGTAGTTTTTGCAGACACTCAACTTTCGGTTGCTTCAGTCATCGTTGAGCTGAACATGATTTCTTCATATGGTCTTTGAACATTTGATTCATAAATACCTATTCTAATTAGTTCTGCTCTTAAGTTGCGCATTATGTTTCCCAAAAGTCGGCAAAAATTCTTACAACATATACTTAGGTGTCGAGCTAAGGTTATGCGCTAGTTTTGCAGCTTGTCGATAATATGATCGCCCTGTTAGTTTGTAAGATTATTGATGTTAATTAAGGCTAGGAAAACGACATGATTGCTCAGGAGAGGGATGTTTGATGCTTTGATCATTTAAATTCAGTAAGTATAGTATTATATTTACTTTGGAAAAACTTTAGAAAAGACATACATATTTTAGAATGGTTGTCGGTTTGAAATAAGTTAGCAAAAATGAGAACGGAAATAACCGAAATTACAAAAGACATCGGTTAATATTCGTATTTTGGCTTGTCTTTTAAAAACTTACTAATTTATTGCTTGGATCTTTTCGAATCAAAATGTCGCCATAAAGTTCCATTTTCTTAAAGAATGTTTGTTGTAACATTACAGTAAATAATTTTTGCTGTGAATGGTAATAACTTTTTTTACCTTTATTATAGGTAGGTTCATCTATAATAATAAATAAATTATGTATAAATAAATAAATTATGTATGTGCGAATAAAATTTTGTTTTATTCAACAATGAAATTCCACTGTATTGTAGTACATCAAAACAATTAAATTACGTGCATATTGTTTTACAGGTAGCTTGGAAATCCAGGTCACTTGCAATTACAGGTCGCTTGCGATTACAGGCCATTTCAATTTATAGGTCTGTAATTTTTTATGGTCACTGAAAAATAAATGTCCTCGACCTGTAAAATAACGGTAGATGTCCTGCTCCTTTTTGTTACAGGACATTTACTGTAATTTTACAGAAAATAATTTTTGCTGTGTTCTATCCCATCCATTGCTCTCTACACAGCAAAAATTATTTTCTGTAAAATTACAGTAAATGTCCTGTAACAAAAAGGAGCAGGACATCTACCGTTATTTTACAGGTCGAGGACATTTATTTTTCAGTGACCATAAAAAATTACAGACCTATAAATTGAAATGGCCTGTAATCGCAAGCGACCTGTAATTGCAAGTGACCTGGATTTCCAAGCTACCTGTAAAACAATATGCACGTAATTTAATTGTTTTGATGTACTACAATACAGTGGAATTTCATTGTTGAATAAAACAAAATTTTATTCGCACATACATAATTTATTTATTTATACATAATTTATTTATTATTATAGATGAACCTACCTATAATAAAGGTAAAAAAAGTTATTACCATTCACAGCAAAAATTATTTACTGTAATGTTACAACAAACATTCTTTAAGAAAATGGAACTTTATGGCGACATTTTGATTCGAAAAGATCCAAGCAATAAATTAGTAAGTTTTTAAAAGACAAGCCAAAATACGAATATTAACCGATGTCTTTTGTAATTTCGGTTATTTCCGTTCTCATTTTTGCTAACTTATTTCAAACCGACAACCATTCTAAAATATGTATGTCTTTTCTAAAGTTTTTCCAAAGTAAATATAATACTATACTTACTGAATTTAAATGATCAAAGCATCAAACATCCCTCTCCTGAGCAATCATGTCGTTTTCCTAGCCTTAATTAACATCAATAATCTTACAAACTAACAGGGCGATCATATTATCGACAAGCTGCAAAACTAGCGCATAACCTTAGCTCGACACCTAAGTATATGTTGTAAGAATTTTTGCCGACTTTTGGGAAACATAATGCGCAACTTAAGAGCAGAACTAATTAGAATAGGTATTTATGAATCAAATGTTCAAAGACCATATGAAGAAATCATGTTCAGCTCAACGATGACTGAAGCAACCGAAAGTTGAGTGTCTGCAAAAACTACCACCAAGTGGGACATTATCTCCAGTTCCGAAAAAAAAATTATCGTAAGTACTGAACGATTTTCTTCTTGAGCTGTTCGAGTTCCTCGGATTAGAAGTGTTAGTTGCAAATAGGCTTAAAGTGATGATTAATAATTACTACCTTGCCGGTACAACTTAGGCCTGAAGGTTTTCATAAATTTTGAAGCATGACACAACAATCGGGAGATCAATGGCAAGAGTTGCTTGCTGCGCGATTCACTGATGTGTTTCCTTTTCCCGGCCATTTCGTTTGCAGACGAGTTGATCTGTACCGGTGTCAGAATCATGTTCACTGTGTTCTGAAATTATCATTCTAAATTAGGTTACTCATCTTAAAGAAAAACTATACAATGCAATGCAAATGATTGAATTTACCTTTCCCGATGCGTTCCAATTGAGGCTCATGGTTTATTTTTCTATGCGAGTACCAAAAACTGTTTCCTTCTTCCATTGGAAGCAAAATGACGTAGCTTGGTGGACTGTTTCATGATCTTTTGTGTACCTTTTCTTCCAAATTCCGTCTCCGATTTTCCACATTATTCCTTTCATTTGAAACAAGCCATATTTGAAACATTTTCCGGTTATCTACAATAAATAAATTCTGTTGAAAAATAGTCCTGGCTTGATTTCTGCCGGGATAAATCACTTACCTCTAGATACTTTAACATTTCTGGATCGTTGATAATATTCCGCTGTCCGGAAAGATTACTGCTTTGATTCTTTGGCCTTGCAAGGTTTCGTCATGAAAAGTTTGGGTCAATTTTGGGTCTGTTCTTCAGCTACTTTAGCAAGTTGCGATCAGTTTGCAAAGATGATGTTCAAACTGTTTTTTCATGCACAGCACTATTCTACAGCTGGTCGCAAGAATGAATACAACAAGATAACAAACAAACTTCCCGACCATCGATCACGGTAATTTATTCTATTGCAGCAACCACCGGAGTTGCTCCGGCTCGGCAGCCGGCACAAAACAAAACCAAAAAAAAACTTCTTCTTTTCCTCATAAACCGTCCGTGCGCGCACCTTTTGACGTTTCATTTTTGGTGCCTGACTGGGATGCCAGGAGCACCTAAATATGTGCAATTGAAAATTATTGTACGGCACGTAATTTAAAGACACGTAATTTTGTTTCGACCCGTAAAATTACGGTACATGTCATGCTCCTTTTTGTTACAGGATATGTGCCGTAAATATAAATAGTTTTTCAATTACTTTCGGACGAATCAACTTAAAATTACGTGGTTCTTTCATTACAGATTGTTTTATTTTAAAGGAAGTCGTTTTCAATGACACGTAATAGTCATTATTTTCTTCTGTGAATAAGGAGCATCGGCGCTCGCTTACTTTGAGTTCCTTACTAATCTCTCTAGCTCAGATTAACTAAACTCTACTATAATTGGGTAGATACAACACCTTCTAATCATCGGAAAATTATAAACGACAACAATCTCACGGACCGAGCTGACCGCTGCCGTTGGGAGAGTGAGTGGTTGGACTTGATGAAAGCTTCTCGATCAACAGAGGGGATCAGAAATTTTAAAAAAGATGTATATGTAAATATATTGTATTTATAACGTTATCAACAGCTGTGATCTTCGGAAAAGTTGATCATTGAATTAAAACAATTTTTTTTTATCTTTCTAATGTTATAGTTTTACCAAAAAGTGCACAAATTTATTGAACGATTTTTAGTAAATTTTGGAAAGTTATCTAGAAAACAAGAGCTGATAGAAAAAAACTTATTTATTGCATATTTCGAATCAGCGCCCCAAATTATTCAAAAATTCAAAATAAGCACCTTAGAGAAATGTAATTTTAGTTGTGTAATATGAATTGTTGTCTAAGATTTATTGGTAGTTAAAATTCAGGGACATGTTTATTTCGTTGTACATAAACTTTTGTTAGATTTTCTTTTTTTTTCCAAAATAAAAATACATGATTTAATTCTTCATTTTTGTTGAACAATCTGCAGTTAAATTTTGACAATATCTTCTACTTTTTACTTTACTTTAAATTTCATAAGCTACTAGCTGACCCGGTGAACTTTGCTACTGCTTCCAGAAATAAATTAAATTTCCTAAAAATTATTCAAATATTAATTGTTTTGTGAGCTTGATTTAAAAACAAATTACAACATAAATCAAAAGTCACCACTATATAATGAAAGATGATGCTCAAGTTTCGAACTGCAATACAAAGATGACATGAACTAATTTTCAGAAACTATCTTAATTTGTTTTCAAGTAATTGATCAAAATTCTTCACCCTTTTCCTCTTCCAATGCGGGAAGGGCTCACGGACTATTGCTTAGAAATATGAGATCAATCTGAGAAATTTATCATGCCACATTTGGCTCCATTTTTTTGATAAGAGTTTTCGAGTTATGTCAAATAAAATATGAATAAAACCTGCCTCTTTCGCCCTGAAAAAAGAGGGTCTCAAATTGTTTATTCGCAAACAACCCATCTTATAAAATATGGTCCCATTGCTTGATATGTTCCCGATTCATGCCATAAAAAAACTGGTAAGCGAGTCCTCTTGTCCTTCACATCCCCCACTGCTGGAATGAAGTCGGGGTCTCTAATAATCATACTCATAACCTCTCATATCAAATTTAATCCCATTGGTTGATATGTTTTTAGCTTTACAACAAAGTTAATAAGGAACTACTTCCTTTCCCACCCTCTATCTCGTACCCAAATACCATTCCATGCCATGATTCCAATTCGCTGGTTTTGTCAACATAAATTGTATTGGGTAATAATCATAGAACCATATAAAAATAATTTCCCATGTAAAATATTGTCCATTTGTTAGATAAATTCTCGGGTTATGCAAAAAAAAAAGTGTATGGAAGCCCCCCTCCTCCCTTTCTATATCGTCAACCCTATGCACCTACTCCAAGAAAGGAATGGTTTTAAATAATCATAGAAATATTTCCATCCATTTGGTTCCATTTGCTTGATCAGTTAGTTAGTCGAGTTATGTTAAAACATGCAAGAGAGTCACATTTCCCCTTTCTAGCTCTCCATTGGATGGAGGGATGAGTACTTTATATGCATAGAAAATATTTCTTGTACTCAAATACCCTTGGATGCCAAATTTGGTTTCATTTCCTCAATTAATTCTCAAGTTATGTAGAAAAAGTTGTATGGAAGCCCCCTTTTCCTATTTATATGTCCTTGCTGAGAGGAAAAAGGGGCCTCAATTTATCATACAATCATTTTTTCTTCATTTTCACCTTCCCATGAAAAATTTTATTCCATTTGTCTCAAATAACCATAGAAACATTTATTGTATTCAACTATCCTTACATGCCAAATTTGGTTCCAGTTGTTTGATTAGTTCTTGAATTAAGTAGAAAATTGAAAGAAAGATCCCCTCCTCCCTTTCGATGTCTCCACTGGAAAAAAAGGAGGGGTACCAAACCACCATAGAAACATTCCTCTCACCAAAATACACTCCCATGTCAAATTTTACATCATTTGCATGATCAGTTCTGGAGTTATGAAGACTTAGTCTTATTTGAAAAACCCCCTCCTCCCTTCCAGTGAGAGGGAGTGGTCCTAAACTATTATAGGAACCTTTCCAGTGTTCCGACACCATTGTCTTATTTGTAACGAAAACATTCGTTTTTTGCCTCAGTTGCAAATGCCCTGCCAAATCATAAATTTTCGTGCAAATTTGTCGGCAAAAACAAATTTAAATTAGACTGGAACATTCCAGGCTGTTGCCAAGCAACATTTTTGACCTGGGATTTGCCCGAAGTCAGCCTTGGCATAGGTTTCATCGTCCATCAGAAGACACTCGTCGAACTTGGTCAATTGGTCGTATAGCTTCCGAGGACGGGTTTTGACCACACTATTCTGTTTTATGGTCCGATTTTGCTGTTTGCTAGCTCGATACGACTTGATTCCTTTCCGGAGTCGAATTCTACTCACGGTACTATGAGCAGCACCGGATATTTTGGCCCAATCACGGTCCGACAGATTGGAATTCCTCTTAATCTTCTTCAAAATCTTACCACGCAGTTTCCGGTCGACAGTTCCGACGATTGGCTCGAGGCTTCCGAATCGTTGTCAATGTTTCCTTATACCGTTCGAAAAGACGCCATACGGTATTTCTGGGAAATTTCAGATGTTTAGCTAGCCTAGATGCAGACCACAATGGATTTTATAAAAAAAAAATCGGTGCAGAATGTTTTTCCCTTCTTTCGGCTTCCATGTTGATTGTTTGCAAAGTACAGTCGATTTGCGGAATGTCAAAAATACGTGGAGCAGTCAAAATTCCCGACACGTGGATGCCAAGAACATCCAAATCCGTCCACCAGGAGATGAGCAGAAGCTTGTTCCAATTCTAAATGAAGCAAGCTTTATGAGAATGCAATAGAGTCAAAACCACATGTAGCACTTTTTTGTTTTATTAGTTGTTAACCCAGGTGGTAAATCCATTTTACGAATTGCATTCCAAGGCACGGCGAGCCACCGCGTCCCCCCAGTTTGCTACTCTGGGTCCATGGGTGCAATTGGACGACTCATGATACAATGCTAAGGAACAGTGTACCCCCTAAGCCATAAAGTCCACCTGGGCCACCTTTGTTCCCTCGTCGAACTGTTTGACACACTATACTTCAATAGTGGGAGGTCAATTCGCGCTAATGCGCCCCAAGACAATACTCGTTTCCGAATCCTCTTTCAGCAAATACCTAATTCTAACACAACTCGAGGCGCAACACCTTCTCTGACGAGTTAGGACCCGACATCTCATCGTGTTCAAAGAGGTCCCCATTCAGCGCAACTACTAACTTTGTGGATCTAGTCCAGGAAGTCCAGAAACACAAAGCGAGTTGTCGACGACACTTTCTCTGTTCGAACACGCGGATCAGGAAGCAAGCCTCCTAAGCCACGTGTAGGACTCAGACTCCTCCGAACTCTCTAGTGGTGACAAGTCGCAACAACTCAATTTTCAAGTCGGGTGCTTTACTCCCCGAAGCGTAAATCGAGCTGTAGACCTCATCAGGTCGCACTCGCGTTTCAGGCGCATCACTTCCCGAAACGCGTGTCGAGCCCTGACACCTCCGGCATACTGTACCTCACTGACACTGACGGGTTAAACACGTCCCTAAGAATATTGGCCACCACTTTGCTACTCATTTTGCGAGTCAGGTCTATACCGATGTTGAACCCTCACCCTCACACCCGAGTACTGGTACCTAAGTACCTAGGTGCACCACTTCTTCCGCGCGGGTTTGGCAGACCCGTCGACGGTCTCTAGTTCTCTTAGCCGTACATCTGCAATACGCCGGACTTGTAGACACGTTTCCGACCTGGACCACGAGGAGGTAGACCTACCAGCCCAGAGCGTAGCATCTTTTTTTTTATAAGTTGATCACCCAATCCTTTTTACAGATTGCAATCCAAGGCGCGGCGAGCCACCGTGTCCCCCCAGTTTGCTACTCTGGGTCCATGGCTTGCAATTGGTGACTCATGATACTATGTACCCCTACACCATAAAGCCCACCTGAGGCCTCAAGCCATATTTCACATCCGGACCTACAACTAAGGCTATACCCATGATGGAAAGACCATACTCGCGCAAAGCGCTCCACGGCAATACTCATTTTTACGTACTACACCAGCAATCGTCATCCACCCTGCTGTCACGATTCACGACTCACGGGACTATCCGTTCGCCGCTACTCGTGACTCGAGTCCCACATTCGGCCTCTTGCCACAATTCGAGACGTCTTGATCCGCCTCTCCTCGTGACTCGAGACCCTCTCACGCTCATCCTCTTAAAAAAATTTAAGATGTCTTTACCCGCCTCTCCTCTTGACCCAATTCGAGACGAGAGCAGCTCGCCTCTCCTCGGGTCTGGAGATATCCACACATCCACTATTTCTCCGTCTCGACTCTTCGAGACTCATCCTGAGGCCCATCCACTGGGGGCCACATGTTATGGCACAAGACCCCTCTGTCCGTCGTGAGTCGATCGTATCTGCGAATCGGGGCCAGGAACCTCCCCAAAAGGCAGATCGATCAAAACCCGCTCGAACATTTGGTCGTCCCGCATATCGATGTCGCGACTACCCGATACACGTTTCGACCCTCCCTCTTGCAACTGAGCACTGGTACCAAGGTGCCCAGTCGCACCACGTTTTTGCCACACTCGGCACGCAGCTCGTCGGCGGGCTGGCTGCACCAAGTGTTACGTGTAGTTCTCTCGATCGTACGCCTACAGGTGACAAGTCTGTAGACACGTTTCCACTCTGCACCACGTGGAGGTGGAACTACTTCGCAGAGCAGCGCCATCGTAGCATCTACCTCACCCAAGGTGCATATAAGTACCAATTTGGAGTCGTATGGAACTTGAAAGCTTGATAACGGTTCATTGATAAGCACATCAACTTTCAATTTTTAGCACATAAAACGCATAAAGGTTGCTAAACTGTCTGTTTTGAAATTTCTAGGTTCACTAAAACTTTCAAGAAAACGTTTTCAATCCTCTTCTTAGGAGCTCTTCGCTCTTCACTCAAAAAAAGGGAAATTTGAAATAGCTTTCGATAACCACCACATAGGGGTAGGCGTTGATAAATCGAAGTTTAGCTATTTTTTGAATTTTAGAACCTATTTTTTATGTTCACTCTGATTACCATTTGATAAAAGTTAAATTTAAATTTCCCCAATCAGTACAGCCAACATTTGACGCACTGTTCGGAAACCTGATGAGGTGCCACACTATTTATCACCTCCTTGTGTTGGTGCCCCCCGTTCGTGTTCGATAGTGGAGCACCTGAACGAATTCGAATCGGAGCGCCACATCGCACGCTGGAATCAAATCATGCGCGCATTCTAACCGTTGCTTCCGTTCAGGAATGAACGAAGCGGATATTGGCTCCGGGATTCAGGCAGAGCGCGCGCGTAACTTTCTGCCACAATAGCCTAAGTATACGTCCGATTCAGTTCGCGCGATCGAACTTTAGTTCTCTTCAACCTACTCGAGGTGTTGTGCTGGGAAAATATCGACCTGGTCGTGGAGAGGGGCAAAAACAAACCGAGCAGAGAGTGATAAAAAAACAAAATCGGTACTTACATTTAGTTCCCACCGTATGCAATAATTCGGAAGCTGGCAACCGGCTCGCCATCACTGCATCTCTTCTGGTGATTCGGATCGGAATTTAGCAGAAGCGCGCTGTTGTTCGAAACAGTAATTAGTGGTGTGAAAAAATTCACAAGGGTCGGATCATCCGCCAAAGTCCCATACGAATATCGGCCAAACCGAGGCTATCGTATCAATTTCTCGCGTCTAGATTAAAGGAAGTCGAGCATTACAAGTGTTACTGATCTTGGAATACTTTAAATATCACAGATCGAACGACAGAATGGCGGACGGTGACCTGAAAAACAATGAAAAGGGTATCGAGTTGAATGGATTCGGGAAAAACAGTCACATGGAAAAATCTCCAGATGAAAAGGATGTTCAAGCTCGTAAGTATGACAGATTTATAGACCTAATATTAAGATTTTGTAGTGGTTAAATATGAGTGCATAAAAACACAAAGCCGTTTATTATGTGTTGAACAATTCATATTAATTTGATAAGCTTTCAGCATTCAGCAAACAAGCTGAAAATCTGATTAGTGATGTGATGTACCTACTTAGGTATAGCGAACAACAGTTCCGGTAGATTAAAAAAGTAAACAAAATCAGTCAATTCCACTGGTTTCAGCTACGGTAAATGAATTGCACAAGAAAAATTTCAAGCCTCTTAATTTGATTTGCTTTGTCCAATTTTTCGAACCGTTCGCAACAATTTCTCTCTGGAATTCAACGAGTTTACCAAATATTTACCTGTATTCGGAAAAGATCATTCCAAAATAAAAAGTTAAAGCTATGTTTTCTCAGACCATCAACTCAAATCACCGAAAAAGAATTCTCCATGGAATACGATGAATCTCAGTTAAAATCACAACCGCAAAAAGTCCAAGTAAAACACCAAAGCGGATGACGGTTTTGATTTTACGACTATACGACCATTAGCGATCGCACTTAAGTATGACAAGACAGTTTTTCAACCTTTCAAAAATGCAAACGAGTTTAGCGTCTGATTCCTGAAGCAGTGATAAGAGAGAAAAAAATAATCGATCATGAGCAGGATTGTATAATGTTGATTCGACTCTTCGAAGCTGGATTGGAACAAAAAAAATAACTCGAGCGTTCAAAAAACAATACGTTTTTTAAAGAATTTTTCAGATCTTTTGAAACTAAAAATTTCACAACTAATAAAAAATTATGGAGAAAAAGTCATACTTAATTACCTAAATTGATATGTATTCAATACCTTATATTCAAACTGAGGAAACCATTTTCCAACTCAAGTTTAATACAAAGAACGCGAAATTACCGAAATGGAAACTATTCCCTTTAGAGAATAGAAAGTAAAAAGCATTTCCGAAGGTATTTTAGTCAATAATAAACCCCACATGTATCTCATAAAATTGTAAACTCTTTCCGCCAACAAAATGAAAACTTTGGGAATGACTATCGTAGCCGGAGCAAAACAAAAGCGTTTGCAGTTATTTTAAAACACTATTAATTGTTATCAGAAATGTTATCCGTAAGCAGGGAACTTGTTTGTTAGCGCCTCTTCTCAAACTGACGCCACGTATCAGTTGTTGAACAGTCGATTGAGAAGTAACAATATTAAAAAAAATATTAGCTAACCCGGTGTGTATTCTATACCTTTTGAAAAAAACGAACACAAACATATATAGGATCTCGATTAAACTTGATATTTCCTCGAAGAGATTCTTTTTACTTAACCCTAAGCGTACATCTTTCAAAGATATGATATCTTACAAATCTATATATTGTATACCGTGACCGGAATTCGATCTTAGAAGACTTGAAGGCTTAGAAGACTTGAAGGCAATCCTCTACGATAAGGGCTGCAGCAACGAACCTTATTATGAAATTAGTAAAAAATATTTAAATTGATTCATTTGAACATCATTTTAGTGCAAATTTCAAAAAAACATTATTTTTTATACTATTTTCCAAACTTGAAATTTATTTGTTTACATTGTTTTGTTTTAAATCTTAAATTAAGACTCTATTCAGCCAGGCGAAAAAAGCTATAATTAATTTTCATATAGAATCATTTCTTGTACCTTAATACCTTACCATGCAAAATTACTTGCTCAAATTATTATTTTTATTATTTCTAAAATTATATTAAAAAAAAGTATAGGATCCCCTGTCTTTTTCTTTCTTCCCACATCTCTCTCTTCGATTTATTTATTAAGATATATCTTCCCAATGGAAGGAGGAAGCCGTCATGTTTAATTATTTTCGTACCCAAAAATCCTCCAACGCCAAACTTGGTTCAATTTGCTCGATTCGTTTTTTGAATTTTACAAAAAAAATGGTACCTTTGTTATGTTAAGTCTCTTACCATTTCTGCGCTCGAAGGAGCAGGGATCTCAAATAAAAAAATATATTATTTCTTGTTTTCATATACCGTTCCATGCCAAACTGGATTTCATTTCCCTGAGCAGTTCTCGTGACTGCAAACATCTCTAATTTGTTTGGTAGACCCCCTCTCCACATTATGTTATATTACATTACGATATTGTTATGTAATTGTAGCAATTCATAACAATAAATCTTCTAATATTATAATATCGCAAAATTTGTCATCCAAAATGATAAATCTGTTTATTATGGCAAAATCGGTTTCTGTTGTTAATTTATGTAATTAAATTCACTTGTATTTTTTTTTTTTTGACATACGTAATATTTTAAGTTAACTTTTTATGGAAATCCTTCCTCTTCGAGTTGGAAAATCTCTGTTAATAAAACTTTTAATCTTAATCAATCACAATTGGTTGAAAAATTACAAATTTAATTACTGCGGGCAATTGATATAACTATATGCTATATGCTAATTTCTGGAGAATCGGTTGAGGCATTTCGAAGGAGAAATGAGAATAAGGCTATGATCACTTAGAATCCTGGCAGTTACGAACGCGTTTATTTTAAAAACTGTTCGTCTGTAATTTGAAGAGAAAAAAAAACAAATATTTATCTTTGATTACAAGAAATAATCCTTTTATATACTTTTGGTCTTTTATTGATGATCTATTATTTATAACACATAAGCAGAATCTTTGCAAAATCATATCATTTTACAAAAGTTCATCTGCAAAAAACAAATTTGAATCTGATTGTAATTTTTTCATGGGTAGGTATCCCGAAGAATTTGAACTCTTTAATTCGATTTTCCTACAAAAATATCTTTGTGAATTTGCTGCATAGGGCTTTTGCTCAGTGCATGTGTGTTAGAGAGCCGTTGGGCAAACAAACGTGACAGCTGCTTGTAAAATGAATGCTGATCGAAAGGAAAATGTTATTTCTTTCGATAATTTGACCAAATGAAAATTTTCAAAATACGGATAATTTTTAATAAGCTAGTGTATCTGTTCACTAATGTGTAAATTTATTTCAAGCTTTCAAGTTAGCTATCCTGTAAAATTGAAGGTTTTTATATAAATTCGACTCTTATCAATGGAAACATAGCAAATATTTTGATTTTTTTTTTGCCAAATTTCGTAACATTGGCACTTAACTTCATCCTCCGAGGGAGAAAACTTGTTACAGGTGGATCAGAATCCGCCTACAAAGTATCTACAGGGTTTATTTCAAGTGCCCTAAGGAAATATTTTATTTTTTAAACTTTGTTCAGCTCGGTTCCTCACTGAGGATCAATGAAAAATCTAAAAAATAGTTCTATTTGAAAGAGGATGATTATAAAAACACTAACTGACTGTTTCTTAGACACAAATCGCACAGATTTAAGAAAAAATCAACAATTCAGTTGAACTTCAGTGGAATCGTGAGTGGTCATCCCAAAGACGCTGTCATGATAATTTTACCATTTCAGCGCTATAGTATTTTCAACCACGAAAAGTTTAACATCGATTTTGTGAAAGTGCGCATGAAACAATATTGAAATTACTATGTACCTGGTAATTTTCGATAACTCTCAATGTTTGTTGTCGAAAATACTATGGTCATGATAATTTCATCATAATTTCTATCAAAACTACCGTCCGCATAGTAATTTTGACATTGTTCACCAATTCATATCAACAAAATACTACGCACATCGTACTTTTGAGAACAAAACATATTTGACTCAAAAACATAAGTGCGTATGATAATTTTACTATGGTAAACATTCTTGTTGTTTACACTAATTCAGGATCATTAATCATCAAACCCGTTTGTAAAAAAAACTAATTTTGAGCTGCTTTATAGCTTCATAACTTTGAAAATCATTCCAGAGCATCGGGAGAACACACTAACATTGACCGACGTGTGTCGGAAGTGTGAATTTTCATGTTTCAAATAATGTCATAATGCATGCATGCAAATAAACAAACAAACATACATAGTAATTTTACTATTTAAATCAAGCTCCTCGCTCCTCCTAATCTTTATCATAACACATACTAGTTTCATCATGAAACATATTAATTTTACTAGGGACGAAGTAAAACAATGCATCATTTCATTGACAATTTTACTAAAACGCAGTCGAATTTACTATGCGCAGCCAAATTGAGCACATGGTAAAATAGCTATGCGTATGGTATTATAAACAACAAAACATATTTGACTCAAAAATATGGTCGCCTGTTGTTCGTTTAAACCACGGATTTAGTAATTTTACTATGCTTTTTTTTTGTGTGTATAGGTAGTTAGGGCAGGGGTATGCATTCAATTATTCGCAATAACCATAAGCCTTTAACCATAGTTGCGATCAAGGGTTCTTTTTCGATGCTTGGTTTGAACTTCGTGAGTCTTCTAGATCAGTGGTTTTCAAACTTTTTTCACTCACCGCCCCTTTTGCAAAATTTTCGAGCTCAACGCCCCCCTGGGCAAATTTTCAGAAAATTTTAAAATAACGATAAGCTGGATCGTTGAAAAACCATAAGCTTTTGGCTTTATGTGGTTGTAAGACCTAACTCAAAATCCATTCAAATCAAATTTGACCATCAGAGCCAAAGGGGTAGGAAGTATTATAAGTGTAAAAATGGTCGATTTTAATTTTATAATGTCAAACGATTCTTCCAATACTCAAATTTCAATCCACAATTCTTTTTACTATGATAGTTCATTTGTTGTTAGAGGTATCGTTAACTGGAATCAGCTACCCAACGTGATTAAAAACATAACTCAAAGAAGAGGATTCAGGGAGAGTTTATTGGCAAAACTAAACGATACAAAATAGCACACATGTAGATTGGTAGTAGGTACATTTTCAGAAACAGTAATAGAATAATCATCAAACAAATTATCATACAAAATGTTACAAATCAAAAGATTTTCAATCTTAAGTTGCATAAATTTAAACATAAATAAAATAAAACGATTCTTCATATTTCAAACTATATTTCGTTATTTTTCAAATACTATTTCGTCCGAAAGAAAAATGCAAATTTTCGAAAAATGTATGAAAAATGACCATACACAAAAACATAAAAGCGCGTTTTCTCAAAATGAGCTTTTATTCACTTATCCTTTGGCTCCAAGGGCCTCATTTTGCTTCACACCTCCAGCAAACAATTCTATGTAAAATTTGCTGAATAATTACTTAAACTGATTTATTAGTTTGTTTTGATATAAAATCATATATGTATCTTAAATTTTGATAAACAAAATTCTATATTCACCATAAATTTGCATTATTGAATAAAAACTTACAAACTTATTACTGTCCAGTCGGTGAAATAACGGTAAAAAATAGTATTATTTCTTGTTATCAAAATTTGAGTCCTGTTCAAAGTTTTGCAGCATTCCCTGATCTTAAAGTTTAAATTAGATTTTAAAAACTGAATTCCGGCAATGTAAGTAATAACCGAATAGATTGAAAGTTTATCGAATGCAAATGGCCCAATTGAAATGAAGATGAACAAGTAAAAACTTGAATTAAAAATTCTCTTACCTAAAAATTTTTTTTCAAATTTTCTTCCCAAAAAGCTATAGCTAATCACAGATGTAAAAGTGTGTCACAGAATTTTTCGATGGTTGATAAACAGAAATATCAGTTTTCTTGCATTTACATACATTTAAAAAAAATTCAAGCCTTGCTATCTAAAATAATCTTTTTTAATTGATATAACCCGAAATAATCTCACAAAACAAGATCAACATGTAGAGGGTATTTTTTTCGAGGATTTTCATCCGGTTGGATGATTCATCCTGTTAAAGCGTAGTAGAGGATACACAAAATATGTGACAATATAAAATAATTTTATTGAAATAATTTTAGAAAAAAAATATATAAGATATTGGAATAAAAATTTGCATGCAGCTCTGTGAAATTATCGATATTTTAGTCTTGAGCCTGATGTTCAGTTCTGTAACGTAATTTCATTGTTTTGCATCGAATTGATTCATTTCTAAATCTACGTTGTTTCGTGATTTGTGAAAATGTGAATTACGAATTCACCGCCCCCCTGAGCCCTTCCAACGCCCTCCAAATTTCAAAATTGGGCTCACCGCCCCCCCTGGAAGCTCTCACTTTGAAAACCACTGTTCTAGAGGGTCTCCTTAATACACTTCTTAACCATTTGGCTTATCAAATCCAGAAAAAAACAACAGTTCGTGAGTTTTCAAATCGACAATGAAGGATTTCCGAGGTGATTGTGCAAAATCATTTTTATCATGTCCTTATCGTAAATATCTCAAAAACTCGTAAATTAAAAAATCTGAAAAATATTGGCTTTTTATAAAAAAAAAACAACACTGCCAAAATTGTGCATATCTAAACTCTAGTAGTGTATCTAGCACCGAAATGAAATGTCCGGATTCTAAATGATCGTAGCTTTAACACCGTTACACGACAATTTATATACAAGATTTTAATTGGAAAAGCGACTTTTGAAAAAGTTATGCGCTGAAGGCTAAACCATTATTTATTTATTTATTTACATAGTACTCCGTCTCACGACATAACTTGACGAACATAATTCCTTAAATTCACTCGGTCCATGGCAACCGTTCTTCAATTTCTCGGACATCCCACGTTCGCTAGATCACGCTCCACTTGGTCTAACCACCTCGTTCGTTGCGCCCCCGCTCGTCTTTTTCCTACCGGATTCGTAGCGAACACCTGTTTTGCAGGACAGTCGTCCGGCATTCTCGCAACATGTCCCGCCCAGCGTATCCGGCCAGCCTTAACCACCTTCTGGATACTGGGTTCGCCGTAGAGTCGCGCGAGCTCGTGGTTCATCCTTCGCCTCCACACTCCGTTCTCCAGTACGCCGTCAAAGATGGTTCTTAACACTCGTCGCTCGAATACTTCGAGTGTACGCAGGTCCTCCTCGAGCAATATCCATGTTTCGTGCCCGTAGAGAACAACCGGTCTAATAAGCGTCATATACAGGCTACACTTCGTGCGAGGGCTAAGTCTTCTCGACCGCAGTTGCTTGTGGAGTCCATAGTAGGCACGACTTCCGCTGATAATTCGCCGCCGGATCTCACGGCTGGTGTCATTGTCTGCCGTCACCAGTGAGCCGAGATAGGCAAAGTCTTCGACTATCTCCAGCTCGTCGCCGTCGACTGTGACCTTGTTATTGCTGGACAAGCGAGTTCGGCCGGTCTCGGATCCGCAGGTCAGCATGTACTTCGTCTTGGACGTATTAATCATCAACCCAATCCTTCCTGCTTCGCGTTTCAGTATGCGGTAGCCAGCGCCGCAGATGATCTGCCGACTATATCAATTTCATCGGCAAAGCAGATAAGTTGACCGGATCTGTTTAAAATCGTGCCCCGCATTTCGTCCCCCGCTCGTCGAATAGCACCTTCTAACGCCACGTTGAATATCATGCAGGATAGACCATCGCCTTTTCGAAGCCCCCTGCGAGATTCGAATGAACTCGACAATGTACCCGAAACCCGCACACAGCGCTGCGTTCCATCCATCTTCGCCTTGATCAGTCTGGCCAGCTTCCCGGGGAAGCCGTTTTCGTCCATGATTTTCCATAGCTCGTCACGGTCGATTGTGAAGTAGATGAATTAATGGTGCGTAGGGACTTGGTGTTCACGGCATTTTTGGAGGATTTGCCGTAAAGATCTAGTCCGTCACTGACCGTTCGAACGCGTTCCTCCATGAAGCCGGCCTGATGACTTCCCACGAATGCTTGTGGCGTTAGGCGGTGGAGTAGGATTCGGGACAACACTTTGTAGGCGGCATTGAGGACAGTGATCGCTCGGTAGTTCTCACAGTCCAATTTGTCGCCCTTCTTGTAGATGGGGCATATTATCCCCTTCTTCCACTCTACTGGTAGCTGTTCTGTGTCCCAGATCCGGACTATCAACCGATGTAGGCAATCGGCCAACTTGTCCGGGCCCATTTTGATGAGCTGCCATGCCATCCTTCCCAGCCGACTTGTTTCTGAATATTCAGCTGGCGAATGGCTTCCTTAACTTCACTCATCGTTGGGAGTGGCTCCTCTACGTCGTTGGCTACGCCGGCGATGTACCTTCCCCCACCGTCTTGATCTCCTGCATGTGCGCCGTTCAGGTGTCCATCGAAGTGGTGCTTCCACCTTTTGATCACCTAGCCGATACCGAGCCCTAGTACCATATCTCATGCTAAATTTGGGCCGAATCGAATCACGGGAAGGGGTCGTTCAACGAGCCTGAAGTTTGTATGGTATGTTGAGTTTTTCATGAATGATCCTCTTCGGCCGATTTCTTTGGAATACTGGTTATGTAAGCTTAAGTTATGGCAAATATTTTATCCGACTACTGTATTTCTATTAGAATTAAGATAAAAAAAAGTTATTAAGCTTCAAAAATGGGCTAACTTTTTCAAGGGTGATATTCATCTCTTTCAATGAGGCATTGCCTCGAACATTTTGACGCAGCATTAACAGTGATAAATATCACCCCTAAAAAAGTTGGCCCCTTTTTTGAAGCCCAATAACTTTTTCATCTTAACTCTAATCGAAATGCAGTCTTGGGATGAAATATTTGTCATAATTAGGGCTTTAAGAAAAACTGTATTCAAAAGATGTCGGCAGAAGGAGACCAAACTTTTTTATAAAATACTGGATTTTCATGTTCCTCCCGAACAAAATGTCTCAAAATCTCATAAACAAACTTCAGGCTCGTTGAGCGACATCCGTGGTCCGATCTGGCCCAAATTTGATATGAGATCGTGTACTCGGCATAGAATCCATTCTAGCCTGCAACGCATAGCTTTTCACAAGTTTGAAATTTTCCATACAAATTTGGGGCAGTCTAATCGACCCTCACCGATTAGGCTCTAAATCAGAAGGATGACATTTTGTAACGTTAATACGACAAATCCAAAGTTTTGGGTGAATCGGACTACCCGCCTCCGAAAGGGAGCCATTGGCTCATTAAAAATTGAAAAATTTTTGAAATAATTGCATTCCCTTTCGGAGGGGTGTCCTTATATACATTACAAAAAGTTATCCTACTGCTTTAGGGCCAACTCGGAGAGGGTCGATACATTTTCATGGTCATTTGGAATGACCCATATAGGACATATTTATTATTTTGTCGAATAAATGGTTCATAGAATAGTTATATTTCCAAACCAAATGAGTCAAGGTAGGTAATATGGATGTAATAATCATGGTAAAATTCAATCCTTATTCGTTGGTTGCAAGAATGAGGTAGATTGGCTCTTTCCCAATTTTCTACATAAACTTCCTTCAATAATTTTTCGTAGTCAGCAAAAACAAAAGCTCAAATTAATGATTATTTTTTATTGAACTATGAGTATTTTTTTAAAGATTTTACTAATCGCAGCTCAAACTTAAGGTTCACTGTGTACAATACAAAAAGATATGGTTATCTATAGATTTATTTTTATTTTTGAAGTTTAAGGCGTTCAAAATTAACTAGTAACTATCTTATAAAAAACCTTCATAATTTCGACTGTAACTTTCCATGTCACTGTCCTAAAAACCACTTTCATCAGTTCCAATCCACGCATTCAAAAGCTGTATCGAGTAAGTGTTTTATTTTTTCGAGTACAGTCCTTATGCATATCTACTTATTTTTAAATATTCTTGGGAATTATATTCATAAATAGCTTTGAATTCAAACTGTTATTTGTCTAAGTACATATTATGAATGCTTTTGTTGTATTCTAATTCGGTTGCAGCGCAACACAGCGAGCTGGTGTTTGGACATTTTGACATTTTTAACACTCAAGAGAATATCAGTAGGTTTGTTTACTCAAAAATTAATTAGTTCAGTGTCAATGTTGATAATCCCGTCAACAGGCTTGTTACCAATGCTCAATGAAACATGCGTGAAAATAATGACAAATCATTTTGATAAGCCAGGGTTCAAAACGGTCATCGCGAAAAGAAAATTGAAAAACCGAAACGTATGCAAGATTGATAGACCGCAGAGTTCCGAATGATCGTTGAGTCAACCAGAGCTTTAGCCCGAACAAAATGTGAATCATTTTTTTCGATTATGATCATGTGCATGTATGTCTATATTTCTTTCAAGACGGTTAGAATCGTAAATTCCGTTTAATAGTTAAACCGAATCCCAGCTAAATATATTCCTTCCCATTTTAATGTCATACTCGAAACGGCAGGGGTGCTGCAACAATTGTCAGTCAGTGCTCAGCTTACGCCAGACGAGATCTGATTTGGAGATGAATCGAAAGTTGCTATGGGGCAGTACGGTTGAAAAACAAAAAACTAACACGTGTACCTCGATACACAAACCTGTCAGCTTGTGATGAGCTGTCATAAAAGCGATAGCATAATCGCGGATCATGTAAAACTTGCAATTTACTTGCTAGCCCGTTCGATCCAATGAACACATGATCATTTGTACTGAATCATCGTTGTTGTTTTGTTACAATTTATAACTGAAACTATGTGATATTGTAGAAGGTTTACGATCTGTCATTCATTGTAGACAAAAATTCTAATTTTTAATTTCCTTTTTGAAAAGAATTCAAACAAAAACGCTTATCAAAAGACTCTAAACTATACATAGTAACACTTCTTATTATACCAACTGTTGTTCAACTATTGCATGGCTGTTGATATTTTCCCTTCACCCGTTTACAAACGTTTCGAAATTGAACTTGCACTTGAGTAGTCACTGCATATCAGTGATGGAATTGATTGTACCTTTATTTCAGTTGATAGGTGGCACAATACATTAAGCTGCTAGTGCTTGTAAACTTAATTGTTACCAGTAACTGCCAGCTTGAAGTTATCGTTTAAAACAGAATTAAGCTTTTATTACAAGTAACATAGATTAAAATTTATGCAGATACATGGTTTAGGATGAGATGTAATTAAGATTTTGACGTAGAGTTTTATTGAGGTTTTATAACAATCATGAAAAATGTTTGTGAACAAACAATTTCTAAGTATGTCTAATGTTTTATTATTTTTTCACAAAACACTACTATTAGGGTTTTCAACTATCTACAAACTAAAGTCACATTTGCCCAAATTCTGCCAATATGCATTGTTATGATATGCTTCGAGGAAGTAAACAAGTTTATCAAATTAACGTTTAGCCAAACGAAAATAACTACGATCATTGCCTCGGATCGACCAAAACATTCTTGAGACAGGTTTGTTCAGAACTAGTTCCGGCAATTCGAGACAACCAACAACTTAAGCAGCGGAATTAATCAGATTATAGCATTGATCCACATTTTCATTCCCATATCAACCGAGCTCAGCGTGGCACTGTTTTAGGTATTTATCTTATGTTCAGTGGGTTTAAATTCCAGTTGAACAACTTTCGCTACTTTTTGTTCGGTTCGATTCCATTGTTTTGCAATGCAAATACGTAGCTTGATAAAAAAAAGTGCAACCAAGCCTTTTTTCAAATAAAGTAAATTCCATTAGCAAAAATGAAAACAAACTCTTTTTACCTTTCATTTGTTACATTGCAACAACACTTTTAAAACTCGAACGATCTTACAAGCAATACTTTTGCTCCAACAATACAACTGATACCTACAACTATACCCAATGATAAAGTTGTTTGACCGCAGTAAAAAACATGATTAGGCACTTATCTAAAGCGCTACAAATTTGGTTCTACGCTCGTTGCGCTGAATTTTTGATCTTCGGTAAAAAATTTAAATTCGTTGGCTAATCAGTACTGTCGATATGAAAACTAACCGAAACAGAATGAACATAAGGATAAATAATAAACATTCGAAAAAAAATGCACCTCTTTGTTTTGTGAATAACTTTTGAAAACATTAATGGAAATTGATGAAATCCTCAGCGAAGCTACCTGGTAATGTATTGTTTACATGTGCAAATTTTTGTGATATTCTGTCAAGTGGTTTTTGAGATAGCCTCCAATGATGAAGTTTTTTAACTTTAATTTTTGAGCAACACGTGTGCCATCTATAATGCAATGCAAACTATGAACAACGCTTTTTTTAAACAAGGCCATTTTAGAAAAAGTTTTCTGTTTCCTGTAACTAATAATTTTGAATTTGGTCGAAGTTATAACAAATTTGGTCGATTGTCCTACTTCGGCACAAAAACAACATATTTAACTTTTTATCACTCCACCACAGTTTTTGCGTAATGGCACGATTCCAGATCCAACTTTAAGCATAGTATAAACTTTGTGGGACCTTTTGAAGGAGGCTGGGTCATTCAGCCGAAAGTCATGAGGCCGAAAGCCATTCGGCCGTAGGTCATTCAGCCGATGGACGTTCGGCCGAATGGGCTATCTGGCCGAACAGGCCACTAGGCCGAATGGGTTATTCGGCCGACGGTTATCCAGCCGAATGCTGTTAGGCCGAAAGGAAGCAAGGCCGAAAGGATGTTCAGCCGAATGATCACTGGGCCGAAAGGTCATAAAGCCGAATGGTTATTAGGCCGAATGGTCACTAGGCCGAATGGTCATTAGTCCGAATGGCCGTAAGGCCGAATGTACGTAAGGCCGAATGGTTATTAGGCCTAATAATCAATAGGCCGAATGGTCATTAGGCCGAATGGTCGTAAGGCCGAGTGATCGTAAGGCCGAATGGTCGCAAGGCCGAATGGTCGCAAGGCCGAATGGTCGCAAGGCCGAATGGTCGCAAGGCCGAATGGTCGCAAGGCCGTATTGTCGTAAGACCGAATGGCCATAAGGCTGAATGATCGTCATGAATGGTTTCTGAATGAAATCTTTTACACATGTCGGCATGCTAGGTCGTAAGGCCGAATGGCTGTTAGGCCGAATGGTCGTTTGGTCGAATGGCTGTTAGGCCGAATGTTCATAAGGCCGAATGGTCATTAGGTCGAATGATCACAAGGCAATATCCATTAGGCCTGATGACCATTTGGTTTGATGACTATTCGGCCTAACGACCATACGGTCTAACTACTGATCGGCCTAACTACTGAGCGGCCCGACATGCAAGAAAGCGATAATATGTATGTCTTATAGGCCTAGCATAAATTCGGTCCAACGACCATTCAGCCTAACAACCATTCAGCCTAGTGGCTATTCGGTCTAACGTCCTTCTAGCATCCATTCGGCCCGACGATCATTCGGCCTAATGACCATTCGGCCTAGCATCCATTCGGCCTAACGACCATTCGACCTTGTGACCATTCGGCCTAGTGGTCATTCGGCCTAATGACCATTCGGCCTAATGACCATTCGGCCAAATGACCATTCGGCCGAATGACCATTCGGCCAAATGACTATTCGGCCGAATGACCATTCGGCTTAGTGACCATTCGGCCTAGTGACCATTCGGCCTATTGACCATTCGGCCTATCGCCCATTCGGCCAAATAATATTCGGCCAAATAACCTTCGGCCTAATGTCGCATTCGGCCTATTGTCCTATTCGGCCGAACATCCGTCGGCCTTTCAACCCATTCGGCCTAGCGACCTTCGGCCTAACATCTTTCGACCTATTGGCCTTCGGCCGAATGTCCAGCCCCCCTTTTGAAGTGCTTTGTAGAAAAAACGGCCGCATTTAGAGGCAATCTTTTTTTGTATTTTTAGCCATTCATCGCGTCAATCGATATGAAACACTGAGTGATTTGCAGCCTCCACAGATCTTTAGCCTTCTGAAGTACTACACGGAAAATAATAAAAAGGTAAAATTTACCGAGTAGCGCGGTACTTTTTTTCCACCCCTCTTTCGAGGTAAATTTTACCATTTTTTCATTCACCTAGCAAAAAGATGAATTGTACCTTTTTTCTTTTCACTTAGAAAAAAGGTAAATTTTACCTTTTTGGGATTCACTGAGCAAAAAGATACATTCTACCGGTTTTCCATTCACTATCTAAAAGGGTTTTTTTCTACTGTTCTGGTTATTCACTAAATTAAATGAAACAAAGACACAAATTCATTCAAGATTTTATTTTTGTTTTCCATTAATTGCATTAATGTTTTGGGAATGTATGTTTTAATAATGTTCTTCTCCGTTTTTTTCCTCCAATTTTCTGTTTCGGCGGAGGAAAACACTATTGCATCCTCTCGGTCATCAACGCTGCCTTTTCCGTGTCCACCATGGCCGTTGAATCCTCCTACAATTAGCACATTTCGTCCCTTCTCGGTTCGACTCATCCGGCTAGCTGGGGGATAATATTCGGCTGTTACGAAATTATGAGGAGAACACTTCGTAGCTCAGTAGGCCAATCTGTAATATAGTTTTATGATGAGAACCAGCACAACAAAATGAAATCTAAAGCTAAATTTACCTTTCTGTTCCTATTTTCACGTATTGCGCACGAAACAAAACTTATTCCTGAATGAAAAAAACAACTTAACCTCAATAAACGGGTTCGGAAAATAGTTACCTTTTTTTCGAGGTGAATTGTACCGTTTTGTTCAGCGCAATCCAGGTCAACTTCACCTCGCTACGAGGTAAGCTTTACTTCGAAGAGGTAGAAAGTACCTTTTTTGGATTTACCTTTTTTACTAGGTGAATTCTACCTTTTTTGTCTGCTCGATTCAGGTAAACTTTACCTTGTTGTGAGGTGAGTTTCACCTCGGTGAGGTAAAAGTTACCTTTTTGGATTTCACAAGCATTCACCTTTTTATCTCGGTAAATTTTACCTTTTTATTATTTTCCGTGTAGAAATCAAATTTTTCAATTTTTTCTCCTTGTATTTCTCCGGGAAGTACAGGTGAGACTTGTCAACGAAATGTTTGTGGTTGGAAACCTGCCAGATGACTTCTAAAGAGTTCCTTATGCTGTCTATTAGAATTTTTTTCAAAATACCTCCTCACTATCAGTCTAAATAATTTGCGCACGATTTGACGACCGTATTTTGTTTATTTTAGCGGTTGGCAGCTTTTCTACCTTAAAGAAATGAAGTCAGGCCTATTTATTAGTCAGCTAGACGAACCAGTCAGAAAAAAATATCTTTTTTTATCACTTCCTCTATTAATATTTTTGAATTGAGATTGAAAAAACTTTTCACATTCCTTAACTTCATGGAATCAATCATCTTTACTTTTATTCAAATTTAACTTACTATTGGATTCTCTAGGACTTGTTTAATGATTTACCATGTGAACTTTGGTTGAATAGTTGATTTCCAGCTGTTTTTGGGTCTCCCACTGGGACTTTTCTGGATTTTTCTCGATCCTGCCCAGATAAATTGGTCAATGAACTTAATTCTTAGACGCTATCTCAAAAACATCTCGACAGATTGTGACCAAACTTTGTACACGTATACATTACATTATTAGGTAGCTTCAATGACAATTTCGTCAATTTCCTTCCGTGTATTCAAAAGTAATTCACAAAACAAAGTGTTGCATTTTTCTCGGATACACTCCTTACTTATGTAAAACATCACAGAAAAGGAAATCGGAAGTTGGAATGAAAAATTCAGAAATGGAAGTTCAAATGTACAAATGTATACAAACATATATAGTCCAACTCATCTTTATATATTAGATAAGCACGGTCATTTTGCTTGTTCGATGTTGCTTCAAGAGTAAAACTTCTCGCCTGAAAAAAAAAGTTGTGACCTGCGTGCGTCTTCAGAAGGAGCCATGTCTTTGTCTTTGTATTTTGTCTTTTTTGTAATTTTATCAGTAATGTGATTGATTTTTTTTCATAATTTCGAATTATGAAATTAAATTTAAAAACTTCGATTCATCCTATTTCATGTAGCCCCTCTTCGGTGATCTTCCAGGTTCAAAACATCCTAAATTAAGTTTGATTGATCTGAAATTTCCAGCAGTATATGGAATTAGAATACTAATAAAATAAAAAACATCCATTTCCATCCTCACTTAGTTTGTATTGTGTAACTTAATAGGTACTAAATATTTCAATTTTTCCTAGAATCGAACATCAAAAATGAAAAATTTGACATTTTTTATTGCTCGTGAAAATTTTATTCAAATTAGAAAGATCTGATAAAAATATAACCAAATATAATTTACTTTGATCCAATTAAAACGATTACTCAATGCTCAATGCAGAATATCTTATCAATCTCATTAGGGATTTCAGCTGCAATTATCCAACTACCCCGATTCATAATACTCCGATAGCAATGACCCTAATCCTTGGCTTTGATAAAATTTGAAAACCTCTCTAGATAAAATAGTGGGTCAAGTGATAGTTGTAAACCAACGATTTATTGAACCGAACATAAGCTTCGATCAACACAAATCACAGATAACAAGTTCGTTCCTACAAGTTTAAGCAAGCGTTTTGAAACGTTTTAATCCAAAGGATTAACCTTACTTTCCCCATTTGGAATTATGATTTGAATCGAGTCTACACAGCCGATAAGCAAACTGAGATGCGACTGTGATAGTAATAAAATTAGTAGAACTTATTCCGTCGAGTAACGGTCACGTGGAACAACAACATCTCCAAAGCTGTTGACATAACCTTAAAAAAACAAAGGTTCGCTACCATTGACCGATTCAAATGGCCACCACTTTCAAGTACCCTTGGCCGGCCACCTATCGAATGGTTACTTGTTACAATTGCCAACCGAAAGAGATTAAATGCCAACCACTCCACTCAACAGCCAGATCACGTTTCCCAACTACTAGTAGGTAGCTACTCCGGCTACTCCTCTCACCGGATGAGACCGGTAATTCCTCGTAGGTTCCTACTGGCGAGTGAGTGTTGTTGTTTAAGTTTTGGAATCGAAAAACAATAATATTGATTCCTACTGCAGTCATCAACCGCTAGGAAGGAAATCAGTTTTTGGTCAATGGCTGCAAAGCCGGTTAGAACGCAGCGGCGCGCGGCTTTTTCGTACATCATCATGTGTGCGCCAGCAAGTTTATAGCTTAACTACCAAGGTTCGTCGCCGTTGAATACCTATGCGCCAACTTGTCTGATTTTGCTCGGAAAATCGCCGCACAGACGAGCATATCGGGTTTGGACGGCACGCTTCTAAACTGCCAAGCAAAACTCGGAACTAGGTAGGCATCTACATGACGTGATCGATCCGCACGTGCCGATAACGATCGGCCCTAACGGATAACACAGCGCGAAGGGATCCTTATGCGGCATTGTTGTTTTTTTTTGTCGAACTTCGAATAGCTACGAAGGCTGTCTACTGGCCAAGCGCTACAGCTACACGTAATTGCTACATCCTGGCTGATTACAACGACGTGTATTCCTAATGAATTAAGTTAATCGATCTGTCACATGATCTGGGTGACATGGTGAACCAGAATCGAGACAAATAGCTTACTCGGAATTTTTAGCAGTTTCGAATTTTTATCTAAATATTTGAACAATTGGATATGGGAGTCGTGAGTTGATTATCAATACATAAAAACAAGGAGTTTCACAGCTGACTGTAATTCCTATTCCAATTTGAATGCTAAAAATAAAATAAAAAAATATCATGTAATAGTTTCGATCTAAAAAAACCTTGATAAGAAAACAGATCCCCAACATTTTTCCGAATGATTCAGCTTCGATTTGGGTGCGACGGGATGAATCATCCAACCGGATGAAAATCCCCGAAAAAAAAAATCGATTTGGGTGTAGTTCAGATTAATGGGGTACTCTGATATTTTTTTATCGTAACAAAGTCCGTTCTTTTAACAAAAAAGAGGATAGCCTTAAAGTCTTCTAAGCCAACGGCCATGAAATCGAATCCCAGTCACGGAATACATAAATAGTACACTTTCTGTGTACTGTAGAGCTACGTAAAAAGGAATCTCTTCGAGGAAACATCAAGTTTCATTAAGATCCTATGTGTGTTTGTGTTTGTTTCTAAATTAATCCTAGGCCTTCCAGAAAACTTAATCCGAAATTACAGCCCGTTTAATCAAAGGGGTCGCTCAAAAAAGGGGCCCGAACATTCGACCGAAGGCCGATAGGCAAAAAGATGTTAGGCCGAACGTCGCTAGGCCGTATGGGTTAACAGGCCGAAGGATGTTCTGCCGAATAGGACAAAAAGCCGAATAAGACTGAATGGTTATCAGGCCGAATGGCCATAAGGCCGAATAGATGTTAGGCTGAAAGGTCGTTAGGCCGAATGGTGATTAGGCCGAATGGTTATTAGGCCGAATAATCGTAAGGCCGAATGTATGGTAGGCTGATAAAACATATTAACGTTTGTTTGCATGTTAAGGCCAATGTCTGTTAGCTCAATGGCTCAATGGCCATCAGGCAGAATTGATATAAGGCGGAATGATCGTTCGGCCGAATGGTCGTTTTTGTAATTTTTGTAATGGATGCTAGGCCAGCTTGACGACCATTCGGCTTTTCGGCCTAATGACAATTCGGCCATACGCCTATTCGGCCTATCGTCATCGGCCTAACATGCAGATAAATGTAAAAGATGTCATATCGGCCTAGCAACCATTCATTACGATCATTCATCCTTTTGACCATTCGGCCTAACATTTTTTCGGCTTGCGAATCTGCTTTTTTTAGCTCTAACTTTTATGCACATGCATCTTATATTATACAAACTACTCTACGTTTTTTAAATCTAGGCGTTATTTTACACATTTTCATTAAAAACTTTCTTTATTAGGGGAGAAGGAAGACATATTAAACTCAAGGGTGAGAGCTAAAAAATAATGTTCCACATTGAACGAGACAATTAGTCTATTCGGTGTTGATATAGCATACCCTTGAGATTAACATGCCTATTTTTATCTTTAAAAATATCTTCGTCGTAATCCTAACATCTTACTGTCTGCTAAGGAAATCTGTGAAATTATGTCAAACCAAATCTGTAGAGTAATCGGTGCATGTGCATTAGACTGAGTCGATTTTGGGTCATTTTTGAATTTCTCAAACCCTGGGGCAATGTTCCGAAAATCAATCAAAATTAACACTCAGGATGCGTTTCCTGTTGGATACATTCTGATTGTATAATGGGATAGCGCCTCTCGCAACTGCTTCGCCCGACTGGTATGCAATCTCGATCAGCGCTCTACTCAGCAATGCCAACCGAGTCCCATCATTCAGAATCATCGGGTTTGCAAACATCGCATATCGGAGATGAGTGAGATACCAACTGATCCATTCTGACTCACTCAGTATCCGCCTGGCTGATTAGAAATTGAAAAGACGGCGGAAGTGATCATCTTTCCATCACAAACACAACTACAGTTTGATTTAATTCTTACTATAGTAAAAAAAGCTGTAAAATCAAATAAATTTATTAATTGGCTATGTTTAAAATCAAACAACATTTGCTAATGATCGGTTACATGTATCACTCGCTCACTGCCTGAACCATTCACTCCTGATCCTAGCCCAACATGATTCGCCGTATGCATCGCTCAATAATGAGATTCCAATTTGATGATAGTGCTGCACTGTTTTGACAGCAAACATCGTGCGAGGTGATCTGTATTTTAGCGATGAATGGAACGATGGATGATCGGATCCAGTAGCAATCAATAACAAAACCCGATCGCTTTACGTTCAGTTGCGAAGTGCAATCAGGAACATTCATTGAAAATGAGTGATTTTCGGAACACTGCCCTGGGGTCTAAAAAGCTTTATTTTTTGTCAAAACTCACCCATGATTTTGTGCTAAATCTTTTAGTACCTATCGTTTACATGCGTAAATTTGAACTTTTAAATTTGTAGATATCAGAAAATAGAATATTTTATACTGAAAAATCAACATCATTTTTGTTTCTTCTGTGGAACCGAGCTTGCTAAATGGTCTCTGTGCCAATTTATGAATTCTCTAAAGAAAATTTTCCTCTGAACAGCCTTGTCGAAAACCGTAACTTCGTATTTTACGAGTCAAAAAAGTTATTACCTGTTTAAAAAGGGGTTCGTCTTTTGCTTTTGAAATACAATTAATTCAATTGACATCACTGCTGGTGCCTCGCAAAGTACTGCATGAAATTTAGTCATGCAGCACCTAGCAGTGATTTCAATTGAATTTATTGTTTTTCAATGCCAAAGGACATAATCCCATAACTTTTTTGTCTTATAATATATGAAGTTACGCTTTTAGACAAAGTTGTATAGCGGAAAATTTCCTTTAGAGAATTTATAATTTGGCACAAAAACTATACGCAGGCTCGGTTGCACAGAAGAAACAAAAATGATGTTGATTTTTCTAAATATTCAAATTTCCCATACAAACTTAAGAGTTCAAATTTACTCATGTTAACTTTACTTAAAAATTCTGCAAAAACTCATGGATAAGTTTTGAACCAAAGCCAAGCATTTTAGACCCCAGGGTTTGAGAAATTTAAAAATAATCCCAAATCGACTCATTCTAATGTGCATAAAAGTGCCAAGAGCCTAAAGAGACCAAATTTAGATCCATTTTCTCCCCACCTGCCAAGTTTCACGCAAATCGGTTTAGTAGTTTCTGAGTCTATAGAGAACAGACAGACAGACAGACAGAAATGCATTTTAATATACAGTACGCGACAAAATAAAGTACGCATTCGCTATCAAAATTTCCAAAACACTATATATATATATCTTTTTCCACATAAAAAATATCAATTTGAAATGTTCTGAAATATTCAAGATAAGTTTGCGTTATCAGATTCCATGTTTATTTGAAATTACGATTTGGAAATCTTAGCTGAGGCTCATGTTATTTGATTTTTTTGTAAAAGTATCAGCTAAAATGAATATCAACCACTTTCACAGATGATCACATAAAAAATGTCTACAAAATTAATTTCTTGATTGTAAACATTTCAAGTTTATTGTAAATGGTTTTCTGTTTATATAGGCTGAGTTTCAATTTTCATAAAGCATTTTGAGGTTTTTATTATAAGGGAGAATGAAGATACTTGATCCCTGGGGACACTTGATTCCTTCGCTATATCTCGAAACAGGTATGTCTTACAAATATCAAAAGTTCTAAAAAAATATGCCAAAAGATAAAAATTACAGTGCTGTTATCTCGACAAATTAAAAAAAAATATCGAGTTATTGAACTTTGTTTGAAAAATTTAACAAAATGTGATTTAAATATCTATTTTTATCATTTTTAAATGTTTCTCACATGAAAAAATAGAATAAAAATATTCATTCCAATATGTCAATCGTTGGAGTATAATATAGAACTTCATAATGCCATATTTTCAAAGCAATAGTAAACTGTAATTTTTTTTAAGAAGAAGTTTTCCAAAATGTATGTTATGGGTATAATTAATCCCTAGAGTCCAAAAATATGTATTTTTCCTCTGAATAGATCGTGATCATCGGTTATCAAGAAATTACTAATATCTGTCCAATAACTAACGTTTATCCAGTAATCGTTTGTTAAAAAGGAATAAAAATAATGTATTCACATAAAAACTAGAAAATTGCGCCTTAAAGTATGCAATGACGCCAAGGTAGTAGACAAACTTTTAAAATTCTCTTTGATACTTACAAACTGTGAGATGAGCACTAATATGGCAAAAAATAGTCTACGGACCTTTTATCTTCGAGGATCAAGTCTCCTTTAACTTAAAAATTATCACAATTTTTAAAGTCACGCGAAAATGCTGAGTTCATCTACGATTTCATGTATCGTTCTTTTGGAGCATTTAAACTTGAAATAACGCGCTGTCAAAAAATGCAAAAGACGGCGGGTTGCTAAAAGGCATGATGGAAATAAGAAAAGGGGATCAAGTATGCCTATTCTCCCCTATATATTTTTAAAGTAAACTTAAATTTGGTAATTTTAGTCATTTTTCTCATTCGTGATTTGGAACAGTTTTATCGTTTTTTGTCATTTTTGTTATTTAGGCCATGATGACATTTTTGTCAATTTTCATCCATTTGCGTATTTTTTTTCTGTAATTTTCCTAATTTTTGCCATGCTTGTAATTACTGTATTTTTCGTCATTTTTTTTATTTCTGTAATTTTCAAAAATTTGGCAATTATTTCCATTTTTATCGTTTTCAACGTTTTTGTCATTTTTTTTATATTTGTGTCTTTTGTCACTTATGTCATTCATGTCAATTTTATAGTTTTGATCATTCTTGTCAATATATGAATAGGAATATCTCAAATGAAGTGAAATTCGATCTAAGTAGTAAGAAATAGGTATATGAGAAAAATTTACCCTGCCTGTATATGTCAAACTGAGACGACTTTCGGAATATTTTAAACCAATCGAACGATTCGATGATCCAATTAGTGTTTTCGGTAGAAAATCAGTTACTATGGAGACCGTTGAAAATTGCATATTCGAATGATGGTCAAATTGTTTTCAGCATATTCTATGGAGTTCACATTAAATGATTAAACCCTTCATTTAATGATTTCGTATTTTTTCTTAAAAATCAAGTAAGAAGAATCAAAACAAAATACGATTTTCACTGTTTTCATACAAACACTGGCGAACATTTGTTACCTTATAAAACGAAGGGTTAAGTTTAAATTTTATCTATTCGAGAGAAAAAAAATTGTCAACCCTTTTTTAAACTACTTTCTCTTCGGCTGGTCTTAGTGAGCAAGAAACTACTCTAAAATCGATTTTGAATCTTCACGTATTCACGTCTGATCCATGCTGCCAATTAACGAAAAAGGTACCCTAGTAGTCGTCACAAACGTGACATGTTACTGTTTAAAAACAAGTCACTACTGTATCAATATAATGATAAGGCGAAGTTACATTGCATTTTGTTTACTTCGGAGCTAAACAAAATGATTTGAAATTTTTTTCAACAAATACTTGACTCGAAAATAAAAATATATTCATTTTGAACGAATAGTGGAAGTACCCGCCAAGTCAAACGAAAGGACCGTTTCTTCACCGATAGGAAGAGTGAGATAAGTCGATTACTGAACGATTGCATCAAGTGCCAAGCCGTCAAAGATGGAGTCGTATGAATAAAATTTGCAGATAGTAGGTACTTGAATCGTACCTTTGAAGTTACGTTATGACATTAATCGAAAAAAAAACCATTCAAATACTGTTGATATGAGTGTCATCTATTTTTCATATAATAAGAAGTTTGCATCTAACAAACTCAAGTTCTACTCATACGGGTAGGTAATTGTGCAAACGTTTATTTTAGATAGGTCGACCACGGCTATCCCAGTACCTTAATGGGCCGGTCAATTTCGATAGTGAAATTGCAGTTTCCGTAGAACTTGCACCTGATGCGGGTGTGCCGTAAAATTTGTTAATCGATTAGTGCCCGCGCCACGACTCGGTGGAGGTTCAAATCGAAAATAACCATGGTGCGAAATCGCAGAAATGAGGGTGAGTAGAAAATTTGTATATTTCACGGGTATCGAGGTTTATGGTTTTACGCTTTAAAGTGTTTAAAATTTGTTGATTAGGTTTGGTGGATTGTTGCTGGATTGTTTGAAAAGGTTTCCTTAATTTGAGTTAGATTTCCTTCTTATCATTAGAAAAAAAAACTCTGAGAGAGTTATGTGAATTAAAAAAGAGAAAACATTTATAAATTTTGTTATTTGAATAAATTTATCCTCTCTTAAGTTTTATGTTTTTTTATGATCAAAAAATAAAATATTAAAATTGTAGTGTTTTTTTTAATATTTATACGAGTAAAAACAATCATGAATAGTGGTTACGGTAGGAAATCTGCTTCTATTTCAATGGCGACCGTTATAAATTGCTTTACTATCGCAAAATCACGGTCAAATTGGTTTCACCGTAATCCTTTGAGTTTATATTTATCGAAAGGCAAAGGGAATGTCGTTTCAAATTGATGGTTGAAAACAAAAAAATCAAATATATTTTTAAATTAAAATAGAAAATTAAACATAACCTAATTTTATTATTTTTATATAATAAGAAACCTAAATTGATTAAAAGGTTCCCATCGTACATTGAGGCCCTCAGAATCATATGGGGGATAAGTGCCGATATAATCGATTTTGAGTTAAATACATCAATCGATTCATCATATCTTAATCTACATCTGTTTCAAAACTCAGAATTAAAAAAAAAACTTTTTTAATTGAATTAAAACTGCTCTCCCATGTATCTTCCTCTGATTCCGAGGGCCCCAATTTATCAATTTTTTTTGAAGATTATCCGAATAAGTTTTCATAAGACCTCTGTGTCAGTTTCAAAGTATCAAGGTACGATAGTAACCATACCAGCACCATACTAAATTCAAAAAAAAAACAGAATGATCACTGTGAAGGTACGTGTATGAATCGAGCTGCAGCGATACCGGGGTAGGTATCTGTACGTTTTGTTGAATGAATTGGAAAGTTCCCATACACCAAACATTGCTGAAAGCAGCTGATGGGAGACGAAATTATAAACAGAGAGTATGTGTTTGAGCAACAGGTAGAGGTTGATTTTAAGAGAGTGTAATTTACTGTTGTGTTTAAGCACGAACGGAGTATTGAAATCAGACTTTTTGATTTTTATAATGACTTAAATTATTATTACAACAATAAGAAAAATGACACAAATGGAGAATGGCGTAAAATAAATGTAGTAAAAATGACACAAATGATATTAACAATTGACAATAAAATGGCAAAAACATAAAAATGACATAAATGAAAAATAATAACGAAAACAAGAGACGACAAAACCTAGAAAATATGATAACGATCAAATTGAAAAAAAAACGTCTTAAATGAAAAAAAAAAACCAAATTAACAATAAAAAACAGAAGTAGAATGACAAAATTTGACATATTAACATAAGAAAAATTACAAACATTTTAAAAATGATAAAAATACAAAAATTGAAAACATGATAAAATGAATAGTAGGAATAGCAAAATTTACACGAATGACGAAGATAAATCAAATACAAAAATAAAAAAAATTGAAAAAATCGGCCATTAATGGAAATAGACGTGAGAAGAAAAAATGACAAAAAATGATAAAAATATGAAAAAATTACGTTTTTTCACGACGGTTTTTGACACGACTATTTTTATGCGGTTTTCGAAAATAAGCCTGTTTTTTACACTGTTTTTGCAATAAACGCGGTATCTGAGAGAAAATAGTCCTTTTCAAAGGAAACAAGTTTTTTGAAGCTGGAAGAATCTTCTGAGACTTGGAGACCTGAGACCCGAGTCATGAGACCTAAGACATGAGACCTCAGACTTGGGACCTAAGACCTGAGACCTAAGACGTGAGTTATGAGACCTGAGACACGAAACAAGAGACATTAAGCCGAAGATAAGAAACTTGAGACATGAGACCTGAGACATAGCTATGAGTCATGAGACATGCGACATGATACTTGAGACCTGAGACATGAGACATTATACCTGAGACCTCAGACATGAGCCCTGAGAATTTAAATCTTAGACTTGAGACGTTATACCTGATACCTGAGACGTGAGTCATGAGATCTGAGACATGACACAAGAGACATTAAGCCAAAGATATGAGACCTGAAACATGAGATCTGAGACATAGCTATGAGTCATGAGACATGAGACCTTAAACTTGAGCCTCGAGTCTCAGGTCTCAGGTCCAGGATCTTAGATCTCAAGTATCATGTCTCAGGTCTCAGATCTCAAGTCTCAAGTGTCAGGAGTCAAGTCTTAGGTCTCATGTCTCCGGTCTCAAGTCCCAGATCTCAAGTCTCAGGTCATGGATCTCAGGTCTCTGGCCTCAGGTCTCAAGTCTCAGATCTTAGGTCTTAGAAAGGGAAAATGAAAATAAAAAGAATTAAAGACAAAGATCAATAGCTTTTCGAAAAAAGGTAGATTTCGAACATGGAGTCCAATTCTAGCATTGCGCATCTCTCACTGGAACGTTAGGTGGTTTTTCTCGGCCCCGAAGGTAGTCTATTAAATTCGTTCTGACGGAAAGATGGACCTTATATGACCAAAAAATACAAACATTGACAAAAAATAATTGAAATGGATACAAATGGCAAAATAATGAAAAAGCAACAAAAATTCCAGATATGACAAAAACGAAAAAATTAAACAAAAACAAGCGACAAAAAAGGAAAAACTAACATGACAAACATGATCGCTATTATGAAAAAAAAAAACAATATTTAAAAAAAAATACAAAAATTATATGAATAGAAAAAATGACACAAATTATAACTTCCGTAAAAAACACACAAAATTATTTGAATGAAATTTTGAAATATTATAAAAAATACAACAATGATACAAACACAAATAACTTTTTTTTAAATGACAAAAAAATCAAAAAGATACACTTATGTCAAAAATTCACAGCAAGAGAGAATTTTTTTTTTTCTCGAGGGATTTTAAGCATCCTTATGGCTTATTCATCCCGAAATCAAGAGAGAATACAGAACTAACTGACATAATAGAAATAATGAAAATAAAAAAATAGCTAAAACTACAAAAAAGTTAAATGGTAAAAAAAAAAATTAAAACAACGACTTAAATAGCTAAAAAAATTATGTAAACACATAAATGGCAAAATTATCAAAAAGGGTAAAAATAACAAAAGCTACTAAATAATCAAAATGTGTAAATAACATAAATTAATGAAGTAACAATGGTTAAAATGCGAAAACAATTATACATAATGATAAATATAATAGCAATGACAAAAATTTACACAAATAAAGAAAATTTCAAGAAAATAAACAAAAACATAGGTAGATGACAAAATGATAAAAAAGACAAGTGACAAAAACACAGAATTTAAAAAAACAGCAATTACAAAAATTGCAAATGTATTAAAAAACTTGTCATTTTTGTGATTTTTGTCATGCTGCAACAAAATACTCAAAAAATAAATCTAAAAACTAATGCAAAAGAATTAAAAGTTTATCATTTTCAAAGTTATTCGAGGAAGTCTAAACGATTAGCTGAATAGTTATTTTTTCAACTTTAAAATTAGACTTAGATGTTAACTTAATTTTTTACAAGCAAATTTTGAAGCGCTTAGTAAACTTTTAAGCGTTCGTTTCATTTAAATTTTAGTTACCTAATTGAGTAATATTCGTATTTGATTTGTTTTCAATGAGCCATAAGAAGATTTTTTCTTATTATATAACGGGTTTGCCCCGGAGATCCCCAAATTTTTTCCAAAATTTCAAATTGGGTTGATTATTGCGACTTGAAAACACATGGTGTTTTGCATATTTTTAAAACTTGTATATTATAGGTTATTTGGTCGGGATTCGACCAGACCGAACTGAACGCCATCGGCATTTTTTCGAGACATTTGAACCTTATGTGCAAATATTTTCATCGAGAGCGCACTACGCAATCAAAATTTTCTCTGGCTACCAAGAAGCAGAACGAGTTTTGGCCAAAATCATCCACTACATCGATGCTGTCATGCTTTCAACGAAGTTTCCCACCTGTTCGACTTTAACGTATAAAATTCGATGTTTAAACGTTCGATCCGTGATTTAACTTAATTTTAAAATGATACATTGTATGTTACTTAGGTTAATTTTTAATTTTAAGACTTTAAGTCTGTATGACTTCACGGTCAAAGATTCCAAATAAATAAAAAAAAAGTTAAGAGGCTAAATCCCTGATGTTTATGAACCAACATCGATAGTTTGTAATCCAAGGAATTATTTTCAGTCAACATACTCGCTTTTTCGATCTAGAATAGAGATTGTACGAGATGCAATTTCGGATATTTTAAAATTTTCTCATGGCGCTCAGTTCGGTCTGGTCGAAGCCCGGCCATTTGAGGATAGATTTTTCCGTGAAAAATTTAAATGCACATTAAAAGCTAAATAAAGATACAAATTCAATACAACTTTTTCAATTTTCAACGCGAATCATTAAGTAACACATCAAAATTTCAAAATGTCATGAGTTATAGCCCATTTTATGTTGAAAATTTCATCTCAAGACACCAAAATGTCAAGCATTAATTGTAGTACCGTAAATTGGGGGAACTTTGATCACTTTTTTCATGCATTTTTGAATATATTTTGGAAGGGGTTGCTTTTTCGTAACACTTAAAAGCTTTCAAACACTTACTGAGGTGAGCAGTATTAAACATGATCATTGATTGCAGTTAATTCAAACGACATTGGTGGTAATAATTAAATGTTTGTTACAAAACCAGAATTCGAGTTTCGGGCTAACCTTGATCACTATGGTTTTTACGAATCTCAACATCTTCAAATTTATTGTTTTGACGCCATTTAGCAAAGAAGGCTCAAAACATCGATAACAATAATTTTTTGTTAAGACTCAATTGAATTTTTCAACGTTTTCTTCTAAAAACAAATATACTCAAAAGATGGACAATGCTGCTGCATACATTTAGGGGCAAAAATGATAAACATTTTTCAATATTTTTTGGCCCCAAAAACAAATGAAATTTTACCTTAATGCAATTCCCTGAGTCCTCGCCCCCATGTTCTGGTTTTCTTAAAACATAACCATTTGAAAGCGTTTTTGGCCATTTTTTCCATACGGGCTTTTTCATGAAAACTATCGTTTTTTTTTCAACATCCAAAAATTATCATCAAATGTCCAAAAAAATAACACTTAAACTAAACCTAAACCAAGAAAAAAGTTGAAATTTCACATTAAACAACCCATTTGCCCCTAAATGCTTTAATTTGATCAGGAGAGATGTTTGTTTGTGAGTCTTCAAAAAACCAGATATTTTAAGATTTTAAAATTACATTTTAAGTAACATTTAAAATCTCCTAAAAAACCAAATTTAGCTTATTTGTAACTCAATTTATAGGCTTTCACGTAGTAAACAGTTTTCCGATATTTTAACTTTATAGTTAGTTAATGATGATTATCTGCAAAAATTTCATGTTGATCAAAGTTACCCCAGTTTACGGTACTAATAATTTTCGTTATCAATGTCCCTTAGCGTAAAAATTACTAGAAAATGGTTAAAATAAAAATCACACATTACCAATACTTACATATCAAATTGTTTAACATGTTTTTGTCGAAAATGTTTTTATCGGTAACTCAATCTAAAATTTCGTCTATCTTCATGGTTTAGCGAAAATTGAGTTTTCTGATAAGTGATATATTTCCAATACTTTTTCCTTTTATGTATTTCGATAGTTTTGGGACGTTGAAAGTTCATTGTGTAAATTGTGTGATCTTCAGATGAAAGTTGCAACAGAAAATGGGCTACAAAGTGACTTTTTTTTTGCAAAATATTTGGTGAAGTACAAGTTACTTTTTAACACTTTTTAAAGGTTTGAAGGCTTTTCATGCGGAAGTTTAATTTTTTATTGATTATTTTCATTATTTTGATTATTGATAAAATTTCCATTCGTTGTTTTATGATTTCTGTTGAAACATGTATAGTAATTTTCCATTTGAAATATGGTTTGGTTTTTTTTATGAAAAAATCTAACGTCGAATATTTCGGAAATAATCAATTTATTAAAACTGTAAAATGTGTGTTTCAAATAGCAAAAATCTCGGTCTGAATGTTAAAATGGTTCCTACAATTGGTTAACCAAATTTGAAATTTCGGGTTAAATCTGGAGACCCTCGGCGCAAATTGTCTCATAAGTAATGAAAGTCCCCATATTTAACATTTTTGTCTTTAGCTTCTGTTGTGGACCAGCCACATGGAAAGGCTGCATAGCCTTCTATGCTTTTATCTTATTTCTTTAGATACTTCATACTTCTAAATATCCAAGAGCCAAGAACTAAAAATTTCTTTATTTCAACTGCAAAAACAAACCTAACGTTGATTAAATTCTTCACTTTAACTTTAACAAAATATAATCCAAACGAAAATCACTTTCATGGAGATTTGCCAAACGATTGATATCCACGTTCGTAAATGCATTTCACACACAGCCTCAGCTCAGAGAAAAAGGGGACGAATAAAAACAAACCACAAAACTAGACGCGTCAAGCGTATAAGCTCACCCCCGTGTGAGTAGAGTCGAGGTATCAGTCTATAAACTCCAGCTGTGGTTCTGAAACAGAATTGCCTCGTACATGGGAAATGTAGGGGAAATTAATTTTTCTGTAGTGTGCAAAATTTGTAAAGCTTCAGTACTCAAAACGAATTTGGAAACGTGTCAAGTTTTAAAACGGTTTTAAAACTGCTTTGAGGAAGCACCGAAAGTGTTCGATCCCAGCTGGCAGATTCTACAAATCTTAAGTGCAAGTGTACTAATGAAATCGTTCAACTAATATTTAGTAGTTCAGTGTTACTGGAGAATCATTAAGAAACTCCAACAGCAATTGCAATTAATGCGATGACCTTCGTTGGTTGAGCGCGTCGCCGTTCAGAACGTTTGTGCAGAGATTAATCGGTCATTGACGAATGGATTCTTTGTTCCACAGCCATAAATCGGCAATCCAGCAGCTGTGTTGTGTTGAGTGATGAGATAAGAGAAATGCAAATTCCATATGTTACAATAATAGTTCAGGATTGTCCTCGATGTTCCTCGTCGTCTTCCAGTCGTCCAGCTCAGTCTAGTGAATTGCTGCTTCAGCGGAGTTCTTCAACGTCGTCACCAAATCATCTGAAGCCGATATCTCCAGCGAAGGGACATCTGCATCTCAGCAGAAACTCGAATCTCATACGTCACAACTATGTTCAATTGTTTTGGCCGACGCTATGACTACCGACCCATCGATCTTGCACACCAGCGTAATTATCTTTGATTTTTTTCTATATGCATTGAATATAATTTACAATCTTATCAAGTTTCGAAGTAACTCTTCATTTCATGAAGTAACAAACTTGCACATCTTTTTTTTATAATTTCTTGAAAAAAAAAATAAGTTAAAAAATCCTGGAATGAAGCTTCTAAGCCTGAATCTATTGCTCAATTTGACACAAAAATCTATACCAAAAAGTTAATGAACATTTTGATTTCGAATTCTATTGTTGAATACTACATTCTTAGTTGTAATTCTATTTTCAGGCTTTGATTCGGATTTCAAATTTCTGAATTTAGATTTCCGATTCTGATTTCCGCTACTAATTATTAATTTTTAACTATGAATTCTAACGCTTTCTCTTGAGTTTTGAATTTTCAGTCTTAAATTGATATTGAATTATAAAGCTTAATCTTAGAAGAAAGTTTTGGATTAAAATTTTAATTCTGAATCTTAATTATTTAGAAAGACACCGTCTTAGCCGATATAGGTTTTACAGAATGAATTAACGTGGGTAACTTCAGATTATCATTTTACGCCTATTGCCGAGATGGGAATCGAACCCATGCAATCAGAGGATAAGCTTTGAATCTGAATTCTGAATCTGAATTCTGAATCTAAATTCTGAATCTGAATCTGAATTCTGAATCTGAATTCTGAATCTGAATTCTGAATCTGAATTCTGAATCTGAATTCTGAATCTGAATTCTGAATCTGAATTCTGAATCTGAATTCTAAATCTGAATTCTGAATCTGAATTCTGAATCTGAATTCTGAATCTGAATTCTGAATCTGAATTCTGAATCTGAATTCTGAATCTGAATTCTGAATCTGAATTCTGAATCTGAATTCTGAATCTGAATTCTGAATCTGAATTCTGAATCTGAATTCTGAATCTGAATTCTGAATCTGAATTCTGAATCTGAATTCAGAATCTGAATTCTGAATCTGAATACTGAATCTGAATTCTGAATCTGAATTCTGAATCTGAATTCTGAATCTGAATTCTGAATCTGAATTCTGAATCTGAATTCAGAATCTGAATTCTGAATCTGAATTCTGAATCTGAATACTGAATCTGAATTCTGAATCTGAATTCTGAATCTGAATTCTGAATCTTAGCTTTGAATCTGAATTCTGAATCTGAATTCTGAATCTGAATTCTGAATCTGAATTCTGAATCTGAATTCTGAATCTGAATTCTGAATCTGAATTCTGAATCTGAATTCTGAATCTGAATTCTGAATCTGAATTCTGAATCTAAGCTTTGAATCTGAATTCTGAATCTGAATTCTGAATCTGAATTCTGAATCTGAATTCTGAATCTGAATTCTGAATCTGAATTCTGAATCTGAATTCTGAATCTGAATTCTGAATCTGAATTCTGAATCTGAATTCTGAATCTGAATTCTGAATCTGAATTCTGAATCTGAATTCAGAATCTGAATTCTGAATCTGAATACTGAATCTGAATTCTGAATCTTAGCTTTGAATCTGAATTCTGAATCTGAATTCTGAATCTGAATTCTGAATCTGAATTCTGAATCTGAATTCTGAATCTGAATTCTGAATCTGAATTCTGAATCTGAATTCTGAATCTGAATTCTGAATCTGAATTCTGAATCTGAATTCTGAATCTGAATTCTGAATCTGAATTCTGAATCTGAATTCTGAATCTGAATTCTGAATCTGAATTCTGAATCTGAATTCTGAATCTGAATTCTGAATCTGAATTCTGAATCTGAATTCTGAATCTGAATTCTGAATCTGAATTCTGAATCTGAATTCTGAATCTGAATTCTGAATCTGAATTCTGAATCTGAATTCTGAATCTGAATTCTGAATCTGAATTCTGAATCTGAATTCTGAATCTGAATTCTGAATCTGAATTCTGAATCTGAATTCTGAATTCTGAATCTGAATCTGAATCTGAATCTGAATTCTGAATCTGAATTCTGAATCTGAATTCTGAATCTGAATCTGAATTCTGAATCTGAATTCTGAATCTGAATTCTGAATCTGAATTCTGAATCTGAATTCTGAATCTGAATTCTGAATCTGAATTCTGAATCTGAATTCTGAATCTGAATTCTGAATCTGAATTCTGTATCTGAATTCTGAATCTGAATCTGAATTCTGAATCTGAACTCTGAATCTGAATTCTGAATCTGAATTCTGAATCTAAATTCTGAATCTGAATTCTGATTCTGAATCTCTGAATCTGGATTCTGAATCTGGAAGAGCTGTATTGAATTTTGAATCTGAATTTGTAAATGTGTTTTAAATCTTAATCTTGAATTGAATGCTACAATTCTTGTTTTTTTCTTCTAAATCCCATAATTTGATTATTATTTATTTTCTTATATATTTTTTTCTTTTGGATTCTGATTCTCCTTTCTGAATTTTAAATTTTTCAGTCTTATATTCAAGGTCTGACTTTGAATGTGTACGTTGTAAACTATTCGTGATTTAGGTACATATTATTAGTTATTTGTTTTCAAATTTCTTATTCTGAGGTTGAATGTTTAAATTCCTCTTTTCAACTCATGTTTTTTTTTCTTTGTTATGGGAGTTTAACACGGAGTGTCATTCTTCCCTAGGTTCAACTCATAGTACTTTGAAATATACAAGGTAGGCTATTCCGCTCTCTTTGAACGTATTGGTAAGAGCCCACAAAAATAGTTATGGAAAAAACTGGCAAATGTATGGAATTTTTCAGAAAATCAATTTTTTCCTCAAATTGACAATCATCAAAATTATGAGAAAAATATTCATTGATGCATTTTAATGCAACGAACAATATTTGGCTTTTCAAAATCGCTAAAAGTAATATGCAACGGGCTTTTGATCGATTTAAAACTAAAATTTGGTGATTATTTTTCCTTGTGTGGTCCTTTTCTTGTGCGGTTTGAACAAAAAATTCAATCAAATTGATTATTTATCACAGAAATATGAAGTATTTTACATTTTTATCAAATTTTGAACATAGACAGGAGAAAATATTTAATTTTTTGCCCTCAAAGAAGAGGGACGGTGATGAAAATTTCTTTTGAATGCTCATTATTTATGGTTCAGATCCGGAAATCCAAAGCAAAATATAGTTTCCGATGAGCCTGAAGAATCAATCTTTAATCTGAGGCCCTTTTCGAAGGAATCGAATAGCTATTGACGGAGAAATTAATAATTTGGATTGGCATTCTATATAAAACTGCCTAATTTTCATAACTATTTTTGTTGGTATGCAAGCATGCTGTGTACATACACGGAGCTTTCAAGTGAGGTTAAGCGCAATGGCCTACCTGTTATTTTCCATTTACTATGGGTTCAACTCATGATTTTTGGCTTACAATTATATAGTTGAATCGATTATGATCTTACCGTTTATTTCAACAATTTCGTTGTTTAAGTTCCTAATTAAAATAAACATTTTTTTCTTTCCTGTCATCCGCAGCAAGTGGCTTCGGCATCCGGCATGTGCAAGCGCTTCTGCTGTTCTTCGGCCTCACCGTGGCCTATGCCCTGCGGGTGAACCTATCGGTGGCCATCGTAGCAATGACGGATAAAAAGGCGGCCAACGAAGATTTCGAGGAGTTCGACTGGGACGAAAAAACGCAATCCTACGTGCTGAGCAGCTTTTTCTGGGGCTACGTTATCACCCAGATTCCAGCCGGGCAAATGGCGCAACGCTTCGGAGCCAAGGTTTTGTTGCTTTTTTCACTTGGGATCTGTTCTTCGCTGGCCGTTCTGACTCCGATCTGTGCCAATGTTGGCGGCGCCAAGGTATAGGGTGCATTGGATAAAAAATAACGTTGAAACAATATAAACATTTCTTTTTGGAATTCTTGCAGTTGGTAATCGGTCTCCGGATTATACAGGGATTGAGCCAAGGTTTTATTTTTCCGTCGACACACACCTTGCTGTCAAAATGGGCCCCAGTGTCAGAGCGTGGTCGTTTGGGGACGTACTGCTATGCCGGTGCCCAGTTCGGTACCGTTGTGATGCTGGCCATCAGTGGTGTGCTGGCGTCTTCGTCGACTGGGTGGCCTGGTATTTTCTACATATCGGGAGCCGCTGGCGTTGTGTGGTCGATTTTGTGGTTCTTTTTTGGAGGAAATTCCCCGGTCGAACATCGAAGTATATCTGCGGAAGAACGTGACTTTATCGAATCTTCACTCGGAAACCAAGATCACAGCAAGAAAATTATCACACCATGGAAAGCCATTCTTACGTCGGCACCCATGATAGCACTAACAATTGCGCACAGTAGCCACAATTGGGGATTCTGGACATTGCTCACCGAGATGCCTACGTACATGAAGAATGTTCTTGATCTCGATATCAAAAGCAACGCTCTGCTATCCAGTTTGCCCTACTTTGTTATGTGGATTCTCAGTTTAATTTTCAGTCCAATCTCAGACTTCCTTATCAATCGGCAGTACCTTTCTCGAGTGACCAGTAGGAAGCTGTTTAATACAATCGGTCTTTGGATCCCTATGGTGGCGCTTCTGGGACTGGCTTACGTGCCAAAGGGTCAAACCGATTTGGCCATCGCTCTGCTCACAGCAGCCGTCGGTATAAATTCAGCAACATATCTCGGCTTCCAGGTGAACCACATTGATCTGGCTCCGAACCATGCTGGCACGATGATGGGCATCACAAACTGTGCCGCTAACATTATGTCAATTATCGCTCCGCTTATCGTGGGTGTGGTCCTCAGTGATGCGGTGTGTACCTCAAAACTTAAAAATCAAACGCAACTCCTACTGATTATTGCTTTTGATCCTTACAGAAAGACCCTGTTCAGTGGCGAACTGTATTCTACATATCGGCCGCCGTGTACTTCTGCGGGAATCTCGTTTTCATAATTCTGGGCAAGGCAGACATACAGCCATGGAATGAACCGCAGCCAAACAAAAAAGATGGTAAGAATCTAGAAAACAGGTCTACAAATTAAGAATCAAATGATTTTCAAAATCCTAATCCTAAACATTATTCAGCATTCTATTTTTTTTATAATGATGTTTCAAATTTCAAGATAAAACTAGATTTCAGGGACATGTGATATCCAATGCTTCACCGTTTCTTTCAGATGATTCCGAAGCTGCCGTGCCCAACAACCAACCCACTAATCATACCACCGAATAGGAGAAGGATACGGTCTTCCATTTTGCCCGTCATCGAGTGTACAGCGCAAAGTGCTACGTCTAGTCTAAATCAATTCGATATAATATTTAAAACTAAGACAAAACAACTCCACACAATGATGAATTAATGGAATTGTTGTCTCGTCTCCGAGGAGGACATTTTTTTCGAGCTTACCCATTCAAAAAAAATATACAAGACATTGAAATCCAAGTGCTCTTACTAGATGAAAATATCATTAAAAAATATACAACGTAATCCGACTCACGGAAATTAATGTACTTTCTAGGTGTTACGATTATCCTATTATATACAACTGAGAAAATATGTATAAGTTATAAAATTTTGCCAAACTTCAGTACTGAACTGAAACATTCCAATTTGAGGCAAAGTAGAATAGTGTAGATTATTTTTGTAAATTGTATCAAATAAACAAAATCATGTTACGTAAAATACCAACTATTTAGTTTAGGAATGTTTTTTTATTTGAGATCACACTCCCCTACAAGAGCTTTTTGTTAATGCGCTTACCTGAACGGAAAATGATATAGATTAGATACATGCTACCTATCCAGCTGACCAGGATTGTGGCTGGCAGTACGAATTTGTACGAGGCACTATTTCCCACCGGTATGAGGACGCTAATCACAGTCGGTACATTCTGTGGGAAAGCAACTCTTCAAATGTTAGATATTCTCCAATTTAACATTTCTCAACTTACATTGAATTCCAGCTCCTGCCAGTCACAAAACGATGCATCTCCCAGTTTGTCGTAGTCGTAGATCATAGCACTGCTCGGGCATGGCAACCTTTGCGTGGGCAGCCCTTTGAGGGTGCTTTTACCGTTACCGTTACGGCACTGGATGTGCAGGGTTGGGCTTTCAATTTGAATGCGTTCAAATCTGCAACAGAAAAATTATGAGCTAATTCAAAATATATACCTGCTTAATGAAAATGGAGACGTTAAATGAAAACTTTGCCCACCGTAAGATAATGGTTTGGTCAAGTCTATGAAACATTACCTAAACTGAGGAGGATTTGAGTTTGTTCGAAATTTGAATTACGAAATACTTAACACAATGAAAATTCGGCACCCTATAACTCAGAAACAACTGGACCAAATTGTATAAATTTGGTATCTCTGAGTTACCAAAAATGTTTTCAATTTTGTCGAATATGTCATTATTAAATTTATAACATTTAAATATGATTCTAGTTGTGGCACAATCACGGCGAGCGCGAAAAAACAAGATATCTCGTTTTTGGTCCGCAATGTGTTAATTTGAGTCTACGGAAATGTAACTTTATAAGAATCTTGAAAGACCCGTTGTATTTGAAGTAACTTTTCAGTAAATTTTAATGATTAATTTTTAAAGTTGAATGATTGAATCAAAAAATTGATACATTGAAATATTTTTTTAAAGGTTTGTAGTTGAATTTTGCATTGCCTATCGTCTTATAGGAAGTACATATTTCATTGAGGATCCTTTTACTGTAGCGGAGTTGAGCATAATAAAAGGTCTATCCTTGTTAAACGAAAATCTATAATATAAAAACAAGCAGGTAGGTGGACCTTACTTTTTCTCCGAGGGTTCGTGGTACCGGAAGTGAATAGGCAAGGTAATGTTCACTTCCTTCCGAAGCGATTCGAAAAGGTACACCACAAAGGGACTCGATTTACTCTCCGGCTTCTCGACGTCGACATACAGCGGAACGTAGCTATTGATCTGAAACAACGAACAAAAAAAATTATCGTTTATGAATGGTCAGTCAGCCCCGGTTCAAAACAAACCTTTTTAAATTTTTTCATGGTCGTCAACTGATCGGTGTCTACATACATCGAAGCCGGAAATTGCTGCAACAGCAGCAAGTCACAGCTCATTTTGGACGTTCCGGCAAATTTCAGGGTGTAGTGGATTTCTCTGAAAACGAGAGGACCATGAATATTTATTTTCATACAAACAGTTTTTGTTTTTGAACCTGTGAAATCCACTGTTGTGTATGTTCATGTACAGGAACGAACTGATGCTGTATCCACTTCCGAACGACGCCAAAAGAACTGCTAGCGCTATTAGAGAAACCATTTCAACTTTTTACGCTTGCCACTGAAGGTATTCATTTAAAATCTTTTAAAAACATTTGGAAAAAAGTTTTCAAACACAGAATTTTTATATCCGGCTTTTGGTTCCTCAGTGTTGCCATTTGAACCGGGAAGCAATGCGTTAGACTGATGAAAATATTCACTGCGGATTTTGAAGATTTACAATGTAATTTATATTTTTCACGTTCGTTATTAAAAGATTGAACTCAGGATAGTTTTTTATAGCTTAGGATCTTCATATTTCAAAGCTATCATTCAATGCTATAACTACGCCTATCTGTTGAAATTTGAATGGTAATCGGAAGCAACTTGTTGGGTTTATCCTGCTCGATGACGTCAGATTGTATTTCTCTACTGAAACTGCTTTGCAACTTTTTCCAGTGCGGTTTTTGCTGCATGGGCTTTTGGATTTTTTTTTTGTTCAGTTGTTTTCTGACCACCCCTAGTGTTGGTTAATCACATCCTCATCATTCGAGTTGTCTTTTCCGTATATAAATCGTGAAAGGGACTTCCGCTTGTGATTTTAAGCAGAGTAGACGTTTTGTTTAATGTTGTCGGATTTTATCGTTTAAACGTGTGATTATCGTCGCAAATAGTTTTAAATAAGTTCACGGAGTCCGAAGTGGATGTTTTAAACGTGTTTGAACACAAGTTTAGTGTTTTAAGTGGTCGGAGGTCACGATATTAGCAATTTGATTGCAGCACGTGTCATGGACCGAAGATGTCGAGGCCTTCAAGCTCAGTTTCTGACACCCGCAGAAGTGTGCGAAAACCCAAACCCGTGGCGGAAAAGCGGATAAATCCCAGTCAACAGTCGGAGAGGAAGAGTACCAGTAACATCGGAACCAAAATTGCGCAAACTCAGGAGTCAATAGAATGCGCTACACAGTTGACCCAGGTTACGGAGAACCCACGTGGGACGATAGCTTTTTTGGAACCGATCGACTTCTCCGCTGTGACAATTAAGCATCCGTTAGCCGTCGGAAAAATATTTAAGTGCGCTAAATTTAACAATTTCAACCAAATCCGAATGCTTGGGCGTTTTAGGTTCAAAGTGGAACTGAATTCGTCAGAAGCTTTAGCTGAGATTAAAAAAATCAATCTCGCAGAACATAACCTCAAATTTTTTGAGCCTAAGTCATTTTCGAACTCTATCGCTTTCGTACGTGGCGTCCCGCTGGAGTATGAGGATAAAGAAATCGAAGAAAACCTGGAATGCGATTTAGAGGTAACGAAGGTCGAAAGAATATATAGAAAACGGAACGAGGAGCTAATTCCAACGGAAAATATTAAAGTTTACGTCAAGGGGTCTATTGTTCCGAACAAGGTGGTGTTCTACGGATGCCACTTTAAAGCGGAAACATTTATTTTCCCAGTTAAACAATGTAATAAATGTTTTAAATTTGGACATAATGCAAACCATTGTACCGGGTCCCAAAGATGCCAGGTATGTGCCAAAACTCACAGGGAAGGTGATACATGCTCCAATAAGCCATATTGTCCAAACTGCCATGGTCAACATAAACCAGGGGATCCAACCTGCCCAGAAAGGAAACGACGTTTAGAAATAACTCTGGAAATGAGGAGAAAAGGAATATCTTTCAAGGACGCTGTTACTCTATTCCCTAGAGGATCGAATCGTTTCGAATCTCTAGCAATTGACGACGAAGAGGAATTTCCATTAATTGTGGAAGATGGAATACAAAGGATAAGCTCAGGAAAAAAAGACGACAGGATTAATAAAAGAGAAGTTTTAAATACCCAAAAGAAAATACGATCTGTTTTAGGAACTTCCCAATATCAGGTATGTGAACCCATGCAATATAACACTAATGTTATTGAATCTATCATTTCAAGCGTGAGAAAAGAGCTTCTTCGAAGTTTGAGGGAGAAAATTTGGCTAAAACCGTTAATCGAGCTTCGTAATGAAATGTCAGAAAAACTTAAATCTCCGCGCAACGATTTGGATGCGGACCAATTGTTGCTATTTATGTTTGGGAAGATCGTAGAAATTATCGACGAAGAATCGCTAAGCAAAAACGATTCTTCAAGAATAGTAACAACACAGGATCATGGCAACTAAAAAATTAAAAATAATTCAACTTAATGTGCAATCAATACGTCCGGCTGAAAAAAGAGATTTTATTAGAAACTATATGAACGCCGAAAATTGCAGTCTTGGTATTCTGCAAGAAATTTGGCTGAAAGAGAATGAGGATTTTGTTATGAAAGATTTTACATTAGTATCAAAAAGACGCAACACAGGATTTGGCGGTGTTGGCTTTCTACTAACTAATGAACTACAATATAAAACTATAGATGTACCAAGTTTTAACCTGCTAGAAGTGGTGGCGATTAGAATAACGGGTGGTTTTGACACTTTTACTGTTGTATCAGCTTATCTGAGACCTGACCGAGGAGACATTGAATTAAACAGTACCCAGCAAAAAAATCTAGCATCCGAGGACCTTAAACTTTTTTTTGACTGGCTCGATAAAATTAACGGTGAAGTTCTGGTTGGAGCGGACCTCAACGCTCATCATCCATCCTGGAATCCAGATTTTGATTGTTGCTACAGAGGAAGACTTGTAGAAGAACTGATTGAGAATTCTAACTTTATCATTCTCAATGACGGATCTCCGACAACTATTAGTAACCCAGGTAACAGAAGCTCAGCTGTTGATGTTACTTTCGCTACAGCTGGACTGGTTAGAAAGATGAAATGGGAAGTCGTTGAGGATGACTTTGGAAGTTACCATCTACCAATTCAATTAACTATCGACAGTCAAATTGAAGTTTTGAATCATAAAGTGGTTAAAATTAAACAGGATAAGGTTATTGAATTAATAAATGAAATGAGACCTCAGTACTTCTACGACCAACATGAAATGCAGGCGATATTTGAGGAAGTAATCGATAAAAGTTCCTATGTCATTAAAAAGAAAAAAAATAATTTCCTTAAAAAGTGGTGGACCCCACTAATAGGGCAATTATACGAGGAAAAACGTCAAGCGTTAAGAATCTACAATCGCAGCAAACAATTGTCGGATTTTATAGAATTAAAAAGAAGACGTGCAATTTTCAAAAAAGAATTCCGGAAATCCAAGAGGAACTACGTATCAGAGCTCACCAGCAAAATCGATGCAGATACCCCGAGTAAACACATTTGGAACATTGTCAAAGGGATTGACGCTTCCCTAACAGGAAAAAATAAAGCTCTCAAACCTTTATCTTGGAACGAGGGATTAGAATTTATGCAGCACTACTTCGGGGATGAGCAGGACCAAATAAGCTACCCAGCACTAGGGTCAACGCAAAACGATCAGGAATTCTCACTTAAGGCCGATGAATTCATAGCAGTTTTAAAAAAGAAAAAACGACATTCTGCTGCTGGTGAAGACAAAATGTCGTATGCCATTCTAAAAAGTATAAATACAGAACTGTTATTAAAATTTTGTGATATCTGGAACAACGTATACAGGACGGAGGACATCCCCAACAGATGGTATGTAACAGAAATTAAACCCATTCCCAAAAATTCGAACTCTTCTGGCCCTTCTTCTAAAAGGCCTATAAGTTTAATGAATGTCAATTTAAAAATCATCAACTCTGTCGTTAAAGACAGAATTTCGAAAATGATTGACTTGAAAAAAGTCTTACCGAGAAACATGTTTGGCTTTCGCAAGTATTGTTCAGCCCAGACATGTGTGAACTTTGTGGTCAACACTATCAAAGAAATTAAAAACCAGAAACTCGAATGTATGGTAGCCTTTCTAGACGTATCTAGGGCTTTCGATAAAGTAAAAATTAATAAGTTAATGAATATTCTGGTAGAAATTGACATTCCCAATAAAATTATCTCTTGGTTACACAAGTACTTAACGTCAAGAGTTCTGATATTGAAGACAGAGACCGGCATTATAAAACAACAAGTTTCTGAAGGATTACCGCAGGGATGTCCCCTCTCTCCGGTCCTGTTTAACATATATACGATTGGTCTACATTCGGAAGAAAATGATGACTGCACCTTAGTTCAATTTGCGGATGACCTCGCGGTTATTGTTAAAGGGAATTCGCTGGTAAACGTCAACGATAAAATGAACCGTTTTTTGGACAATCTGGTTGATAAATTGAAAGATCTTAATTTTGAAGTTAATGCAAATAAGAGCAAACGCACCAATAAGTGAGTATACGCGGCCCGGTTTTGCTCATTTCAGCGGACCGGTTTTGGGATACACACTCTTTCGCGCACCGGGCGATAGCATATTATTTTTAAATTTAGCATTGCACTGAGAAAACTTTTGAAGAAAATCTTAATCTTAAATTAATACGGACCGAGTAAATTTTCGGAGTCGTCCACCAAACGGCTCTTCTTATGTTACATGATCATTTTTGGTCATAAAATACGATGCTTCGAGTTTGTTTATCTGAAATTGAGTGAGAAAGGAAAAAAAAATGTTATCAAAATTCATAGGTAGAAATTGTTCAGGACTTTTTTCATACAAAATAAATAACTCACCATCAGAACCAGCAATTGCACTTTCTCGTTCAATTCCTGGATAAACCCGAAAAAATGTAACGAAATTGCGAATTCAACTGGTTATTAAAAAAAAATCCATCCACAATTTTAATCTCATACATATTTTTTCTTAAAATGCTTAAATCTTCAACTTCTTTTTCTGTCCAACGTGCTGACTGAAATAGTTGCTGTTCCGAAAAACTGGGTCCCATTAGTTGCAAACTTATTGAGAGACTTCGTTTCGAAAGCCGAATTGGTAGGGACAGTAATGGAATGCCACCCATACGGTTGGATACAAAAATCCTGCACAGCGCACTGGTCTCGATTATCACTGAGTAACAAAAAAAGATTTTTTGAAAATAGTCCAGGGTTTTCCAACTGAATTAGACTAATATTGACGCCCTGAGTCCCAAAATGACCATGGTTTTGTTCAATCAGGTCAGGATATTAGAATACATAAATTTTTAAAAGTCGATTTTTCGCCAAAAAAGTTGACCTGATACAGCAAAATCAATGTGATATTCTAACTCAGGACACAAAAATTAGTCTAAATCAGCTGAGAAGCCCCAGACTATTTTTTGGCTATCATTGAATAAACCTTTCTTTTCAAATAATTTGTAGTGTTCTATAGTTTTGCCAAAAAGTGAACACATTTATTTAATGAATTTTTTGAATTTTTCGCCAAAAAGTTGACCTGATACAGCAATATCAATGTGATATTCTAACTCAGGACACAAAAATTAGTCTAAATCAGCTGAGAAACCCCAGACTTTTTTTGGCCCAGTATTACTCCGAGAAAAATCCTTGAAGCTTCACTCAAGGTTGTGGGAGTCAGTAAAATGTTTACTACACGGAATGCACAATTAAAATTTTCAGAAAGCAATCGTCGGACTTGAAGGGCTTTTCGGAAATATTTCATGGAATCAGTTTTTGCGCAATAAAAAAAAGTTTCCGCTTTCCGTTCGTTTGTTTAATTCTGCTTAAAACGGTAGAATTTTTTCAGTGCATGCTTGATCTCGCCCCTTTCTAGTGAGCAAATTTGGTGATTTTGTCGGTCCCGACGGCAACGGCCCTATTTTGCTCACCTTCATACTAACCCCCGGTGCGGTATGGAAGTGATTAAACTCGTGAGCATTTTCACTTTGCTCGCGATTGCTGCGGATGCCCTAAGTGTGCAGCGATCGCTTTTACGAGAAAGAATTATAATTGGAACATCAAAATTAAAGGCACTACAATAAACATCGATAACACGTATAAATACTTAGGATTCACCTTAGACAGAATGTTGTGCCACCGCAAACACATTGAGGATGTAAGAAACAGAGCTAAGCGTAAACTTCCACTTCTAAAGTTATTAGCAGGTAGACAGAGTAACGCAAATCCAGAAATCTTGATAAGGATAGGCAATGCCATAATACGAAGCAGGCTCGAGTATGGTGGTATGATATACGGAAGCGCTGCTGAAACTAACCTGCAGAAAATTCAAACACTCCACAACTGCTACATAAGAATCGCAATGGGCTATATTAAGTCAACACCAATCCATGTGATGCTGTCGGAAACCGGACAGGTCCCTATGAAGATACGTTTAGAGATGTTGACTAAAAGGGACATCATCAAAAACTCTTATCACAGAAATCAACTAGCTGTATTTATCGACAGAACGATTGAGACTGAGGCTGATGTCATGCTGAAACAACTAGCAACGCAACGCAACGCAACGTTCCAATAAGATTGCGTTGCATTGCATTGGTATGTCATGCTGGCGCGACCTGTCACTTTGAAATTCCCTACAAATCATCACTTCTCTACATCTGATAATGCTTTGAATCGTCTCCTTTATTTCGGGAGCCATTAAAAACTCATCAAATCACGACCCGGATTGCAAGAATGCCGAAATTTGAACCGACAAAATTCCTTGTTTTTTTTGCCGGAACTAAGAATTCATGAAAATTTTCTCGCCGATTAAGATAGTTTTTAGTTTATTATCACAAGTTCGGACAGATCTTCGTACTATTGTGCTTAAAACCCGGAATCACTGCATCAAATCGAGAAAAAACAATGTTCCTATTGGATTTCCTACTAGTCGCGCTACTAAACACATTGGCATCAGATTGGTCGCGCTACACAAAGCGACCAGTATGACAGGTCTGCGCGATTTCCATGGAGATCAAATGAGAGCTGGTTAGTCGTGTGAACGTTGCGTTGTAGGTCGCGTTGCTAGTTGCTTCAGCATGACATCAGCCTGAGGAGGATAACGGATCTTTCTTGACCTTCGTAGCTGACCATAATGTCGACTTACTATTACAGACTCAGCCCAAGGATCCTAACATTTTAGAAAAACTTTATGCTTCAGAAATTAATATGGACCGCTTGGTGAAGAAAATTTTAGATGAAAAACAAACAAAAAAACAAAATACCTCGGCCAGTCAGTGGCAAAGTATTTTCAGAGAAAAAATGAACACACTATATAAAGATTTCGTTCAAATTTACACTGATGCAAGCAAAACTAGACATGGTACCGCAATAGCATTTTACGATTCGGCTTCGAGTACCAGCAAAGCTGATAAAGTGAATGAACACGTCTCAATTACCAATGCAGAATTGATGGCCATTCAAGCCGCTATTGAATGGGCCATTTCTAAGGATTATCACGAGACGGTTATATTAACGGACTCATCTAGTGCTTGCTCGATCTTACTGAATAACAACGAATATGAAAATAATTACCTTGCATGGAATATCTATAAATTACTAAGCCAGAGGAGAAAAATGATAAAAATCCAATGGATACCTAGCCACTGTGGAATCGCTGGCAACGAGATCGCCGATCGAGAAGCTGTTAAAATGACTGAATCACCTCAAACTATATTTAATTCATTAACACTTGGAGATGTGATAGTTCTCATTAAGGAAGAAGCTTGGGATAAATGGACTCGACAATTCCAACAAATCAGTCTCACTAAAGGTAAAAAATATTATCAAATACAGCACAGACCAAGGAAGTTCATTTGGTTCAAGGAGTTACAAATTAACACAAAAAATAAGAAAAAATTAAGTAGAATTAGAACTGGTCATGTCCTCACTAAGAACCGACTCTTTCAATGGAAATTAGAATCTAGCGAGTTCTGTGATACCTGTGAAGAAGTCGAGGATCTAGAACATATCCTTTACAACTGCCCCCGATTCAATATTCTGAGAAGCAATTATTCAGTATTAGATTACTGCAAACCTCTACCGGAAATTTTTAAAGATGAATGTGAAACTAGTCTAACTGAAATAGTTGAATTTCTAGACAAAGCCAAAATTCAAATTTAGAATCACTATATAATAATACAACAAACATAACCATAATTCAACATGCAACCGGCAAGATGGACCTTAATGGTTTTAGCCAGAGGAAAACTCGCTAAATTTGAAATACTCAGAGCCCGGCTACCTTTTACTCAGACGTCGCCACATGTATGAAGCAGCCGACGGCTGATCTTAATGAACTCAGAAATCAGCGGAAAGATTACTCAGACGGCAGGAAATTCGCCACTCAGAGAACTCGAGTGCTTGAAGGCGACAACTGAGTAAATGTTGAACAGTTTGTGCGAGGCGGTCGGACTTCGTTTGTTTTCGTGCAACAGATACTGGAAAATTTACATGGTAAATATTAATTTTCAAGTAAATTCTTGATATCAATCCGATTTTTTTTTCATATTACAGGGCACTATGCCGAAAATAATCTACCCAGGCGGTCACTAGGTGCGATGATGGTCCGAATGAATTTGGATTGAATGTTAATACTACTATTTTTTTTTTTTGTAAATAAAGGTGTATGCACAATATTTCGACTTTTGCTATTCATCAAATCAAGAAATCCATTATTCGTATGAATAATAATACAGATTTTAACTATTCTAGCATGAAAAAAGCGGCCAAATCCGCTTCAGAATTTTTCGCGAATTCTGAGTAACTATGCCTCATTTGTCGCGAAAAGGGCTGTTAGTCAGTTCTGAGTAAAAGCCGTTTAGTCAGAACTGAGTAGGTGCGGTTTTGGCGACAACTGAGTAGCCGTCACTCTGAACTGAGTAGCTGAAAGTTAGCGAGAATAACATCGTGATTGATGTTTCAAATTTCCACCAGCAAACAAAAAAAAAAAAAAAAATCGTGAAAGTGGATTTTCTGTGTTGTCGGAAAAAGTGCTATTAATCGTTTTCCATATCCGTTTTGCGTTCGAAAACCTACGGAAACGGTCCCTCCCGGTGGGGCCAGGTTGCACGACATTGATTTAAATGTTACCCAAAACGGCCAAGATGCCAGCAATCCGAGACAGTCATGTAGTGAAAATTGCCGTGGAGTTTGAAACGGGGATGCCGCAGCTAATCGAGTTCGATCAGCGGCAGCCACTGACCACCATCATCCAAAACTTGTGCTCATTTTGGGTGATTCAGGATCCGGAATCTTTTGCGCTACGATTTACCGATGGGAACAACAATTACGTGACAGAGAAGAATCGTTACGATGTCAAAAACGGATCGGTTCTACGGATGGAGCATTCTCCGGCCAAGACGGCTGGGGACATTCTGGAGAAGCTCCAAGGTGGCAAAACTGACGAGATGGTAAAGGTGCTCAAGGATCTGACGGAGTTGAGCTCTGACATAACATTTGCGCTGGAGTTCATCAAAGAACAGGGTTTGAGTTTGATCATCGCTATCATTGAAGATATGAGCTGGAAAGCTGAGGGAAATATATTGAAGTTTGCCCTCTCATCTTTTGTCGAGCTGATGGACCACGGAACCGTTTCCTGGGATATTTTACAACCTTCGTTTATTTCGCGGAATATTTCATTTATCAATGCAAGCACCAACAAGGAAATCATTCAATCAGCTTTGGCTATTTTGGAAAATATTGTGCAAAGTAGCAGCAAATTTTCCTTGGTAGAGAAAGATGTTACCTTAGAGGGACTGCTAAAACTACTACAAGATTCTCCATCAACGACTATTCAACAGAACACAATTGCTCTTATAAATGCTTTGTTCATAAAGGGAGACGATGCAAAACGGAAGCTGATCGCTTCTATCATCAGCAACAAACAGTACAGAAGCGTCATTAACAGCGTTATAACAAGTAATATTGGTGCTGAGATATCCCATCAATTGTATGTTTTGCAAACACTAACCTTGGGACTGTTGGAACAACGCATGAAAGCTCCAATCGATGTTCAGGACCAAGAAGCCCAGGAGAAGATAAAAGAGTTGCGTAGAATTGCATTTGAAGCTGATGGCGTTGAGCCTATACCCGACGTAACGGCCCGTCGCCAACATGGTGGATCATATTCATCACACTATAAGAAATTGGGATTCAAATGCGATGTTAATCCAGCTCAGGACTTCCTGGAAACACCACCTGGAATTCTCGCACTCGATTGTATGGTATATTTTGCTCGGAACTATACTCAAAATTATACTAAAGTAGTTCACGAAAACAGCTGCCGTGCTGATGAACATGAGTGCCCATTCGGGCGTACAAGTATCGAACTGGTGAAAGTAATTTGCGATATTCTACGCATAGGAGAATCTCCTTCGGAACACGGTCAAGAGTTCCATCCTATGTTTTTCACTCATGATCATCCCTTTGAAGAATTCTTCTGTATTTGTATCGTTGTGCTGAACAAGACATGGAAAGACATGCGTGCTACCACAGAAGACTTCGTTAAAGTATTCAGCGTGGTTCGAGAACAAATAACCCGGAGTATCAGTGGACATCCAGCTTCATTGGAAGACTTCAAAGCCAAAATTCATACATTTACCTACAACACAATCACCACTTTACGCCAACAAGAAAGAACTTCTCGTGAAGAATGTGAATCTACAGCTTCGGCTATTGTTTCTCTAAAGGAAAAAATTACGCCTGAAATTATGTCCCTTATCAAGGAGCAACGCTTAGGGTATCTCGTAGTTGGCACAAGATTCTCCAAATACAATGGTGGCAAGCGTGAACGAGACAAGTACTGGTACGCTCGTTTGTCACCAAACCACAAAGTAATTCACTATGGTGATTGTGATGAAAAAACTGTGCCAACCCTTGAAGAACTGAACAACAAACTGCCAGTCATCGACATTCGTCAGATGCTCGTCGGCAAAGAGTGTCCTCACATGAAGGAAATGCGTGCCAAGAAATCCACCTTCCCGCTAGGGTTTTCACTCGTCACCGAATCCAGCGATCAGCAAACGTTAGACTTTGTGGCCCCAGACGAAGCTACCTTCAACTATTGGACCGATGGCGTGAACGCTCTGCTTGCTCAACCCATGGTCAGCAAACAGAAGGACGAAGACTTCGAGACGCTGCTGTCGATGGAAATCAAGTTGCGGCTGCTGGACACCGAGGGGGTAGACATTTCCAAGGAACCACCACCGATTCCACCGGAGCCGGAGAACTACGACTTTTGCTTCGACAGCTAGACTGTAAGTGCTTTCTATTCTTTTTTGGCAATAATACAATACTGTTCTTTCGGATGTACAATAGTGTACAATCTATCTGGAGTAAGGAAATTCATTAGTCCTGCGTTTTATTCTTTTTCCTTGATAAATGATTTCACACCGCGGTAGGAAAAAATAACACATCGATGAGCCTGTATTCAGATTATTCTACGTTGACTTTAAAAAAAATATTTCTAACAAAGACCAAATCAGTTGATTAATTTTGACCTTATTTCATCCCATTTGATTAGAAAATCACACTTTCCAACCAATTCGTTTTGATATGACATTCTTGTAAGTACTTAATAAGCATTGCAATTCCAAAACAAAAATCTGAATAAGTTCATCGTTGTTTTGTTGGTTCTAGGAAACGTGACATGAGAAAACCAAAATTCAATGTGAAATTCTCGCATTGGGTATAACTAATGTAGTTTTCAAATCTATCGATGTGTATTTAAAGATATTGAGCATACCAAAGTTTTTATTCTAAATTAATTGCAATTGATGAAAGTGCATTTATGCAATTCGGGGGTTTTCTTTCGGGGAAAAGCTTAGTTGACATTCTATTTTAAATCTTCCAAAAAGTTTTATTCCAAGCGTAAGCTGCTAAAAAGACTAAATTTTATGTTAGAAAACTTACAACGAAAAATTTTATGTTGCTCCTCTATTATTCTGTCTTTCTGACAAAACTGTCATATGAATTCGTGAAAGGGTTCTACAGTAAAAGTGTAAGATTTTTTTTGTAAGTGCAATCTACGGTAATCACGCACACGCATATATTTACAATTAAATGGACATTTTATCCCTTCTTTATGACATCGTTCTTAGTAATATATGAGTATTCGCATTCACTGTAGAAATGCAGAGATTGCTATATGATTTTATTGTATTACAATTAGGTGTAACACATATGTCTATTTTATTAGTATAGTCAAACTTAACTTCACACAAAATATATCACTCTTAGCTATAAAACGTATTCTCATTCAAATGGAATTATTTCAAAACAACAATAAAATTCTGATCCAGTGTTGAGGGAAGAATTCATAAATATATAAAAATTGTGTCTAGAGAGCTACATATACGTAGGTTTATCTTATTTGCATTATCGTACATACAAACAAACATTGAACGTATCTAACAGATTAGTGAAAAGTTTATGAATCATTTAATTTTCTATGCCAAAATAACCTAAAAATAAAGATAAATATATCAAAATACATGATACTATTTCACTGTTTTGGAACGGAAAAGAACATTACGAAAACTTTCTCGCAATCTGAAAACTGTAAGATGATGGAAGGGTGCCTTATAAGCTTCTGCTGCGCTGCCTTTGCAATATATGTATCTCGTCGGCTTAAGTAGATTATTTATCTCCACCGGAATATACCAAGCGTTGTCAAGCGCCGACCCTAGGGCCTCGGGCAAGGCTGCTGGTGGCTCTCTTAGCTGCTCGTTAGTCGCTTCCGTTTCCCACTTTCGGCACCGTTCGGTAACTTTCAAAGATTGTCGTCCAACATGAAGTCCTGTTCGTCCTGGCGGTCCGGCAGACACACGAAGAACTCGAACAGATTCAGCACCGGACCGCGTGAGAAGGGGTTCTGGTAACGGCCGCGCTTGTCCCGCAGGTACGGGTAACGTTTGTAGTTGAACATCTCGTTGGTGGTAAGGTTCATGCAAGCGTGAAGAATCTGGGAACAGAAATGGAAGATTATTTTTTACTTTGAATGGCATTTTTCATGAACTAAAAGTGTCAAAAAACTGCAAATAGAAAAAAATTACATGAAAACAAAAAAAAGGTCAAAATGCCAAAAATTACAAAATTTACAAAAACGTCAAAATGAAAAATAAAAATGACAAAAATTTAAAAAAATGACAAAAATAACATTAGTAACAAAAATGACAGAAATAATATAAGATATCTTTGGCGATCTTCCATGAACTACAAATTTTAAAACCGGAAAAAAATGACGAGCAAACAAGTAAAAAACAGAAATGGCAAAAAAAAATACAAAAATAACAAAAACGACCAAATGAAAAAAAAAATTACAAAATGATAAAAATGACTAAATTTATAATAATTTTAAAAAAAATTCAAGAATAACATAAATAACAAAAATGATAGAAATAACATAAATGTTAATTGACAAAATGACAAAAGTTACATAAATGGCAAAAAAATGTAAAAAAACGACAATGGATAATCTGAGAAAAAAACGTAACGGAATGAATGACCAAAATGACAAAAAGACAAAAAAATTAAAAAATATAAATAATCAATAAAATTAAAAATACAATAACTAATGAAATTATTTTCAAAATCAAAATTATCAAAAGCAAAAAAAAAATGAAAAAAACACGAAATAACAAAATTCTTAAGACAAAAAAAACCTAATGTTAACCTAGAACACAAACTTGTTAAAAATATAAAATAACGAAGATGAACTCAAAAGACAAAAATAACAAATATAAAAACGACGGAAAGTAATGTGTCGAATAAAGTAAATGTTAAAATAATTAAAAAAAGACAACAATAACAAAATTGCAAAAAAAAAATACAATTATGACCAAAATTGCAAAAATAGCTAAATTACAAGAATGAAAAAAAATGCCAAAAAATTATTGCAGAGGTGACCTCGGTCCTAGAGTGCAAATTTATGCTTATCATCCCTTTCTCTATTTTTCCTAACTAGTTATTGACTACTAGGACGTAGCCGGCGTCGTTATTGATGTTTAAAATGAGAGCATAAGTTATGTAAAGGGTGCCCATGATGAAATTGCCACACTATACAATTGCTCTAACTTTTTAACCGTTGGGTAGAATATAATGAAAATTTGGGTGGATTTAGTTCATAGTGTATTGTTTACAGTCCTGTGATCAAAACTCGCGAAATGGAGTCGAAAGAACAGCTCGTGCGCCCACAAGGCCCACAAGGTCCCAACAATCTTCTGGCCGGATTTGAATGAAGACAGCCGAAGAACTGAAGAAAGTATGGGTTTACACGGTTGATTCACAGTTTGTGCAGAATCTTACGGCCGGGGTTTAGGCCAAGGTGCGGGCATTTTCGTATGGACTGTAAATAAAATAAGAGTAAAATGGTAAAATGAAGTTTAATAGTTATTTTCCAATCCCTGGAAATTTGATGGCAATCGGATGAAAACTGGAATTTTGCGAATCAATTTTGTGTGTGGCAATTTTATCGTGGACACCCTTTACATTGAGAATGATCGTATTCCCAAGAATCATTTTTTTTGACCTCTGCATAGAGTTGATGACCTCGGTCAATCACTAATGTTAACTAGAACACAAAATTGACAAAAATACATAATAACGAAGATGAAATCAAAAGAAAAAAAAAACAGAACATAAAAACAACGAAAAATATGTCGAATGATGATTAGTAAAAATAATTTAAAAAAAGGTAAAAATTGAAAATAATTACAATTATGATCAAAATTACAAAAATAACAAAACCAACTTAATTACGAGAATGACAAAAGTGCCGAAAAATTACAAAAAAAGATAAAATTGTAAGACAAGAACAAAAATGGCAACAAAAAAAAACTATAACACATATTGTAAAAATATAAAGATATGCAAAAACAGATTAAAAAATAATAAATTTGACAAAAAAAAAAACAAAAATATGACAAAAATATAACAGAAAATGAAAAAAGACAAAAATTTAAAATACAGAATTAAGCAATACTGACGAAAATAATTTGAAAAAAAAAATTAAATGAAAACAAGACAGAAGACTGACAATTACAAAAAAAAAAACAAATTTTAAAAACAACCAAGAAGACTAAACGACAAAAGTGGGTAAAAAACGCTTTTAAATCAAATACCTAAAACGAAAAGAAAGAAGAAATTAACTAATAATCCAAGACAAAAATAAAAATGGTCAAAATAACAAATAACACAAAACTATCAAATTCTACAAAACAACAAAAAGCATAGTGGCAAATATAACAAAGTAAAGGAAAAACCAAAAAAGCAAAATGACTTAAAACAACAAAAAATACAAATACAAAAAATCACAAAGAAAAGAGGAAAAAATTATAAAAAATAAATAAAAAACAAAAAACATTTCAATAAAAGAACGAGAAGACAAAAAATTGACAAAAACACAAAAACTTTTATATAACTTGAGCTTCAAAATGTCGGAAATGACGAATATTATGAAAACAACTAAACAGACAACGCCAAAATTAACCAAAAAAAACTCAAAAAAAAACAAAATTTAAAAAAATCACTAGAGATAAAAAAAACTGAGAAAAAGACACAAAATAAAAAAAAATTACACAAATTTTCAAAAACATCAAAATTACATAAACGACAAAAATGAATAGAGACAGAAAAAAAACAAAACAAAAAAGACTTATTGGCTAAAATAGCCAAATAAGACTTTAGAAACAAGACAGAGAAAAATGTAAAATATAACAATAAATACACCGGACAAAAATAAAATAATATCAAAAACCACCTTTAAGGCAAAAATTATTTAAAAAAAAAATTAAACAACGCAAAATTGACAAGACAAAAATGGTTACAAAAAAAATCCAAAAATAACAAAACTCACACAAAGGCAACATCAACCATTTTTAAAAAACCAACCACCAATTTTTAAAAAATAAAACGTTATAAATAAAGATGTACCGAATAGTGGTATTCGGCGAACGGTCGAATACCGAATATTGACCTTTTCAACTATTCGGCCAAACGAATATTCGGCCGAATATTCGGTTGAATATTCTATTGTGTTTTCAACAGAAATACTTCTATTTCTACTGCTTTTTCTAATAGAAATCTTCTATTTCTGCCATCTTAATTCCCTCATATTTTTCAGTCGATTTTTTCCAACCAGATGTATCAGATCTTTTTAAGTAGATGTCTCTTTAATTTTCAAAATGTCACCATTAGCTGAAACGACATAGATAACTTGTCGCTTCTAGGACGTTTATCACAAAAAAGATTGGATTCCACTGAAATCTGGGGGCAAAACATGTTAAAACAGGTGTTAAGCTATTTGAAATTGCTTTTTTATATAAAATTAATTGTCTAATTTTTGGTAGATGTGATCAAAAAAGTTTCCAAAAAGAAAGATGACCTTCAACCTTATGCATACTTTACCTTCTACGACACGTATCCACACGGCCGGGTCTGAACTATTCTTTTAAAAACTTGTAAAAAAAGGGAAAATCTGAACAGAAACTAGGCATTATTCTTAAACATAAAGAGGAAAAAGAAATTTAAAACTTACATCGAATTACAACAGCATTGTTAAAATCGTATCTAACGAATAAATTTACTCTAAAAATTGTTTTGTAACAGAAAATTTAAAAATTTTCAAAGAGATATTTGATTTTTTTTTAATTTGGTTAATCAAAAATCTTAATAAACCCTAGTAAAATCCAGAAAGTTATAAAAAAATGTGGCCATCCTGGTTCTGACTGTTTAGCTTTTTTCGAACTCTTCTTTGGTTTATGGGCAAGCCTGGATATATCAAGAAAATTTTGAATAAACGATATTCAAAGTATATAGCTATCTTAAGTGAATAATACACGGATACATCTGAAATGTTTAACTGAAATCATAAGTTTCTGATGATTTTGAAGCTTTTTCAACATAACCTTTGCATATTCAATAAACTTTAAAACATCAGTTGAAAAAGTTGAGAATAAATATTCGGCCTATTCGGCCGAATACTTAGCTCAACTATTCGGTGAGGCGAATATTCGGCTTAACAGTTTTTTGGCGGTATTCGGCGCCGAATATTCGGCCGACCGAATATTCGGTACATCTCTAGTTATAAACAAACTGGTTGATTATCCTGCTCATGAAAGTTTATTTGACTTACCGAAGTGCAGGTTAAAATCCAACCCAAGCCGCAGAACACGAATGCCTCCACCAAACCGAGCACGTACAGCAAACTGAATCCCTCGATCATCACGCAGTAGCAGGCAAAGTAGATCGTAAAGGAACAGTTAATCGCAATACTGAGCACAAACAACAGGAACCACATGCGGTTACGCAATCCCACACAATTGTAGATGAAGGGACAGTGATGGTCGAAGTACGACACACAGCGGTTACAAATACGGCAATGCTTTGCCCTCAACGGCCGCAGGCAACGACAGCTGTGGCAGAGCCGCGACAAGATGACATTTCGTTTCTTCCACTTATCGAAGTACGGTATCTGTTTGATGGCTTCATAGTAGGTATCCGAATTCAAGGGTATGTAGCCAGGGTCCCGACGATTGGCAATAATCCAACTGATCCACATAACAGCATTCCAATAGATGAAACAGTAATGCGAGCGCCTCAAGGTGTTCCAGGTTATCGGAATGCACTGAAAGTTCAAAACCTTAGATTTGATCGACCTGCCAAAGAAAGCCAATAAATGATTTTACTCACCCTTATCATGTACATTGGGTACCCCCAAAGCAATACTGAAAACAGGAATAAGATTAATGGTCCTTTAGAAGCTCCAGCGCCTCCGAAAAGAAGACTCCAGATCTCCGAAATAGGTGGCATCCATCGGGACCTTTTCTTGATCTCATTATGCAGTAATTTGACCACATCATTGTTGCGGTGGCTTTGAGCCAGCATCAGTGGGGTTTTGCCATTCTTGTCTCTGGGCTCCAGTTCCAAATTTCGCTTTTCACAAAGTATTTTGACGCACTGTAGATTTCCCGATAAACACGCCAGATGCAGTGGAGTAGATCCAAAATTATCTGTCTTCTGCAGATCGACCCCGGAGTACATCAGCAGACGGATCAAATCTGCGTGGCCTTTGTATGCGGCCCAGTGCAAAGCTGTATCGCCATTGATATCGGTAAGGTGGTTCTGAGCCCCCATACCCAGCAAATATGCAGCCGTAGCAGTACGTCCATACATGCAGGCCGTCATCAATGGTGTTAAACCCTTGAAATCGGCAGCATTCACTGCGACGCTTGCCTGAAGAAGCACCTGCACTACAGCTGCATGACCCTTGCGACAAGCCCAATGAATAGGGCGAGGGCCTTGCGTTCCCAAACAGGGCAAATCGACCGGAGCATTCCGTTCCACCAAATATCGCATCATTTCCACGTTCCCATCGAGGGCAGCCCAATGAGCCGGAGTGTAGCCATGCTTGTCTCGGGCACTCAGCGCTTCCGGTCCAACCTTTTCCACCAGATTTTCCACCTCCGATAGCTCCCTGAAAGATGAACAGATATAAATAAGTACTTGGGTATGCTAGAGGTAGCCAACCTGCCTAATTTTAGCTCTATGCGTAAAATTGCCAAAACAAACACGGCCTAATTTCACTTTTGCTAGGTGAATGTCTTTTAAAAAGACTTCTAAAAGTCCTATATGACAATATATATGACGACAAATAATGCGCACAATATAGGAAAGTTATAACAACTAGCGTTTGATGGTATAAAAAGTTGATAGTCAAGATTATTAAAAGCATCGTGTTGAAAATATTGTCATTTTAAAGAATTCTCAAACGACAAAATTAGATTTTGAACCCAGCCCCAATAGGGGAGATAAGGGCATAATGGCCACCTAAAGGAAAACGCTTATTCAACCATAGATAACAGCTGTAATATGTGAATTACGTCATTGTTTCGTGTTCAATCACTCAAATAGTCTATTGCCCAATTGGATCAAACTTGAAAAAGTAGATAAAAACGTTTAAAAAGGCATTTTAAAATTTTTTGCCTAATGCTGAAAACCAGTTACTGTAGGGGCACAATGAGAACCCCCTGGGGCAGTATAAGCACCATTAATCAAGGCAGGATGAGCGTTTTCTGCCGGAGAATCTAGCAGCGAATTCGACTCGATGAAGTCAACTGAATAACAGAGCTACAGCTTGACTTGTTTCATCTGTCGATTGGCTTATTGGTAAGGTGTCGGAGAGGTAATCAGTAGACTCGAGTTCCTGGTCAAGGTGATTTTTTTTTCATTTATCATTCATGATCGATGCATTTTGCACTTAACGGTGAGGCGTAGGTCAATCAAACAAAGCAATAACAAAATAATCAGACCTAGAATTAGAAAGAATTCAAAGAATTAACACATGCTCAAACATTATGTTTCGGGTGTTTTGTTTGACAGATGTTGCTACTAGCCGTATAATGTAACAATAAAAAAATCAATCATGAATGGTATGTGAAAAAAAATCCCCTCGAACATTAATCGAACTCGAGTCTACTGATTGACTCTCCGACACCTTACCAATAGGCCAAATCGACAGATGAAACAAGTCAAGCTGTGCTCTATTATTCAGTTGACTCCATCTAGTTGAATTCGCTGCTAGTTAAACGGCAGAAAACGCTCATCTTGCCCTGATTAAAAGTGCTCTGTTCGCCCCAGGTCAACAAATTTAAGTAAAAACGCGTTTTAAAATTGATTAAAGTGAAAAATCAAAAATTTATGATTGTGAAAATTGAGAAACAATGTGCAAATCATGTTGCATTGCGTACATTTCAGATCAAGATGATTTAAAGGTCATAAAAACTTATTTGGTGGTGCTCAAAAATTATAATATTTTCGCCACTTGAGAACCTAGCTGGTTATTATTTGATATTTCTGTAAAATTGAAAAAGATATTTCTTTTTTGGTGAAAAATTAATACTATAGGTAGTACGAAACAAGTCCTCATGAAAATTTGTTTAAGAAAATACGTACTTATGTAGAAAAAAGGAGTGCTTGTTATGTCCTTATCACCCCTACATACATCACAATATTCAAAGTCTGATACTGTTTTTAAAGCTACAAATGAAATTACAAGAAAAAAACACTTTTCTTAATCGTTATGTAAGGTAGACACAATAGGTGGTATGAATAAGAAAAAAGCAATTACTTCGATAGCTTTTACTTAGCTCGAACTTTAGAATGGCTAAATTTGAAAGCATTTTCTTGACTAGATATGAAAAAGCAGAGAAAAACATTTACTTTCAACCTGCTCCGGATTAAAAATATGCATGCCATTCGAAGTATTTGATTCACAAAACTGCTCGAAAATAGCAAAAGCAATTACTAGAGCTTTATTCATATCAGCCAATGTTCCGAAAATCGCTCAAGAAAAGCAATCAAAATTCGTTTCAAGCTAGAAAATTTCTACTTTAACCCTCATCCGCATTAGATTGTCAATTTGACACTATTTCAAGTTTGAATGCTTGTAACATGTTTCAGAAGCTTCAAAACACAAAAAATTCTTCGAGGACCCCAAATAAATTCAAGAGTTCTATAATATTGCTTTTTTTTTATGGAAGAACCCTGGATTCCTGGACAAAAATAAACTCCCTTTTCCGACTTAGAGTGTAAATTTGACACTCCAAAAGCAACATCTATTTAAGTCGTTTGAATTATAATTAATTTCATTTAAAACTTATATCAATAGAAACCTTGTAATATCAGAAACATATTTTTAGAACATTATATGTACCTAAAGCTACTAGTTTTCTCTTTCATCAGCATGAAAGACAAAAAAATCCGAAAAAACGTGCCTCAGGAAAACTGCTGTAGTTCATATATAACACGTCCAAAAAATATTTGCCTCGTGCATATAAAAGCTGAAGTTAATGTCTACATCATAAAGCCAAGAAATATTTTTTTAAATTTTTTTTAATGAAAGGGTCTCAAAAAGTTAAAAAAAAGTGGTCTGAAAAACCTATTTTTCGTTCGACTGATAGTAAAAACTGTTTGAGCGGGTAGAGTTTTAAAAAAAAAAGACTACAAAATTTATTCTAATTCTAACATTTTGTTGCCTTTAGATTTTTTATTTAACGAAAAATTAATTTACTGGAATTTTTCAAAGTTGACTACTTTGCACGATTTTTTAAAAATTGGAATTGCATCTGTTTTTGTGGTCCCGTTGTACCCTGATTTTCAGTGCTTTTACTTTGTTTGGACCAATGAAAAGTATATTCATTAGAAAGGAAATTAAATCTACATTCTAATAAGGTGCAATAATTTATGCTGTGAGATTTCACAAAAATATGAAAATTATGAACGTAAAATCATTCATGAATGTCTAGAACCACAAGCAGAACGCGTGCAGCAGATCGAGTTTGTTTCGTTTGTTTGCTCTCCGAGTCCTACGGTGGGAGGTGATATAGGTGATTTCAATTCCCCCACCGGCTTAAGGGAGGGGGGCTTCCATATAAAATTTACATAAAATATGACACAATCCATACACTTTATTAGTAATTTTTATCAAACTTCCCACACAAACTTATTTTGACATAATTAAATGATTTTTTATTATGGTGGGCAGGTTTTGGTGTATTTGGACCAACAATTGTGTTGACAAATATTTTTATAAGAAAGGGGGGGGGGGATTTATATTTAGGGGAGATGAGGGCATAACGAGCACCCAGGGCATAATGAGCACTACTCTTTTCTACGAAAGTACGTATTTTCTTAAATAAATTTTCATGAGGATTTGTTTCGTACTGCCTATAGAATTAATTTTTCACAAAAAAAGGAATCTCCTTATCATCTTTACAGAGATATTAAAAAAAAAACTAGCTTGGTTCTCAAGTTACGAAAATATTATAATTTTTGAGCACCACGAAATAAGCTCTTATGATCTTAAAATAACCTTGATCTATAATGTACGCACTGCAACATGATGTACACATTGTTTCTCAATTTTTACCATCATACAATTTTTGATTTTTCACATTTATCAATTTTAAAACATGTTTTTACTTAAATTTGTTGACTAGGGGCATATAGAGCACCATATTATCGAGGCATAATGAGCATTTTCTGCCGTAGAATCTAGCAGCGAAATAAAATTAATTTATAGCGCCACACCTTGACTAGTTTTCATCCGACGATTTAGCCTATTGGTAAGGTGTCGGAGAGGTAATCAAAAGATTAGCGTTAGATTTCTGTTCGAGGTGATTTTTTTCCATTTACAATTCATGATCGATTTTTTTATTGTTACATTATACGGCTAGTAGCATCATCCTCCGAACAAAGCACATAATGTATAAGCGTGCGTGAATTTTTTGTATTCTACAAATAGACCTAGATTATTTTGTTATTGCTTTTTTTGATGAATCTACGACTCACCTGACTTCATCGAATTGAATTCGCTGCTAGATTCCCCGGCAAAAACGCACATCTTGCTCTGATTAATGGTGCTCATACTGCCTCAGGGGGGGTTCTCATTATGCCTCCACAGTGGCTGGTTTTCAGCTATTGGCAAAATTTTTTAAAAGGCATTTTTTAACGTTTTCATCTAGTTTTTCACGTTTCAGCCCGTTGGGGAATAGGCTTTTCAAGTGTCTGAACACGAAACAATAATGTAACCTCCATATTATAGCTATTTTCTATGGTTTTTCGTTTTCCTTAAGGTGGCCATTATGCCCCCATCTCCCCTACATATTTTACATATTCATTGTAAAATATATCAGAACTCGAACAATTTTCAAACGATTTTTACCAAATTTGGCACATAATAAATTTTTAAACGTTTACCGTTTTTGTAGAGGGGGCTCCTATACAAAATTTGCAAAAATTTGATTTAATTCGAAGAGGTATTGTTTGTCTGCCTGTCTTTTTGTTCCCTATAGACTTGAAAACTACTAAACCGATCAATGTAAAATTTGGTTTGTAAGAGTTTATGGGGTCGGAGATGGTTTCTAAAATATATTCAAACCGTTCTGACTTAAAGGAGGGGGGAGAGCTCCCATACTAAATTAATAAAAATATGACACAGTTCGAACAATTTTCGGAAACTACTAAGCCATTCTACGTGAAATTTGATTTGTAGCCGTTTCCAAGACCGGGAATAGTTTCTTTAATAATTCCAAACCCCTACGAATCAATAAAAAAGAAGGCTTCTATACTAAATATCAAAAATTTGCACAATTCGAACATTTTTTTTTTGGAAACTATGGAACTGATCATCATAAAATTTTGTGTGAAATTGTTTTCAAGACCGGGAATAGTTTTTTTATAACACTTTCAATTCCCTCCAAATACGAAAGGGGGGGAGGGGCTACTCCCATACAAATTTCACAAGAAATTAACAAAGTTTTAAAAATAGAATTCATGAACGTAAGCGTTTTGACATAATTTGAACGTTACTTGAATTCACAAATGAGTTTCTACTTAATTTTAGTTGTATTGTATTAATTGCCGTTTCCCATTTTGATGAATTAAGATAATTCAATAGAAGTAACATATACTGCCCCTTCTTTCATAATAGTCTCATATGCAAAAACAAGCAAGCGAGAAAATCAGCTGTTTCTGTTTTGGAATATATTTTCAAATTGTGACCACAACTTTCAGCATAAACGAAAATCGTTTGATAGAATGTGTTCTAGGTTGTCATAATAAGTCATAAGACCTGAAATTTTCAAAATTAGGTCATTGGTAAGGTCTGGAGCATCATTTTTATTCGTTATGGGACTGTTATGCGAGCACATTTGACACCTTTTTCAAATCTACTCGCATAACAGTCTCATATGTATGCTTCTTACTGGCTTGCCTTCGAAAACTAATTAGTGGTATGAATAAGGTTTAGCAATTGCTTCGGTAGCTTTTACTTAGCTCGAAATGAATCAAAGCAAAAGTCCAAAGCATTTGCTTAGTTTGGTATGAATAAACATTTGCTTAGCGGATATGTACTAAAGTCTTAGAACATAGCTTTTGCTTCGAAAAATAGAGCTATCCAACCAGCAGAATCTGAAGTTTTCTAAAGTAAAATGAAAGAAGACGATCAGAAAATTGAAAAGTACGGCTAAAGTAGCCTTGAATTCGACGAAGCGGGTGGTGGGTGTAAGAACGACCGGAATTTTTTTGTTAATCCGTGCTTGTATGTTGATGTTTAAAGAAAAATGAATATATACATATTCGAATATTGTCAAACAAAAATGGCCTAACTTTAATATTAATCATAAGCTCTCCCACATGTATTTGGATCGGGATAATCCGATGTATCAAAAATAGGCAATAGGCGCGCATTTTAATTTAGATTTTTTTTAAATCTTAGAATTATAAAAAAAATAAATAAAAAAATGAGAGATCTGTATAGTGTTTTAAATTATTACAATTTACTTCTTACTTTGAGCCAATTGGGACTTCTTCAACTATAGCCGGATTTTTTTTATTTTAAAATATTTACTAATTGATTTGGTTATTGTCATCTTAGACGAATGATTTTATACAACGACAGGAATATGAAAAAAGTTGGGTTATCACTTCGACTTTCTTTATCCATGTTGAAAATGCCTTTTTGAATTGTTTTGAAGTGAAATATTGCTGATTTGATAAATTCATGACGTTATTAAAGAATTTTTTATTAGAAAAGTCTGCTACCGAGCATGCTTAGAAAATAAAGCAATTGCTAGGAGATTTGTCGAGCAATTGCTTCAGATTTGAGCTTTATTCATACCAAACTAGCTTGTTCTAAAAGTAAAAGCTTCTGACTGAGAAAACAGCTGTCAAAAAAACTTTATTCATAACAACCGAAGCAATTGCTTTCAGCGACTGCTCGATTCAGTTTAGCAAAAGCAATTACTAGGTTTTTTTCATACCACCCAATGTGCATAATTCGACATCAAGTGAGTTGAATCTTTTTTGAATGACTCAAAGCAATAAATCAAAGACTATTTCGCCGAAAGAAACATTGAAAAGTAACTAAATCCGTGGTATTTCAAATATGGGACTGTTATGCGGGTATATTTCACATGGGACAGCCACGAGTTGATATATTTTTCGAAATTTCTGGAACAAAATCTCTTTTTTTATTGTTTAACATTGAAGTCCTATGTTCAAAATGACAAACTGTCAGGTTAGATGAAAAATTACGAAAATTCATATGGGACTGTTATGCGAGTAGGGGCAGTATATATTATTGATGAAACCAATATCTTAGTGTTATCATAAAGTCTGGCACACTTTTTTATTATGTTCAAATTTGCCTGTATCTAAATACTTTCGCGATTTTTTTTAATTTAAAGGGTTTTTATGGTAATGAATTTTCCTCTTACTTTTTTTTTCTAAAGGGTGACTCCTTCAACCTTAAAACCTTCAAGTTACGTTGAAACTCAAGACAATCTAGAAGTTCAGATGCCATGAAAAATATTTCGCTTTTGAATTTTTATTTTATTTTTATTTTTAATTGAAATGAATAATTTTAATGAACGTAATTTTTTCCAAGGGGTAGCAAAGCACACCGTGTCAGCTAGTCCTGTATAAGAAATTTTGCCAAAACGTTCGCGAGTCAGGTCTTTTAAATTATTCGAGCATACACAGCTCTCTTTTTTATTTCCTCACCTGAAATTACTTTCAAATAACAACATGAATTATAAAATAACGGTTTTGGGTCAACTCATAAACTTTGCATGTTATTTGATCAATTTGGATATGGTGGCCCACAATTCCCCCCCCCCTCCCCCTTTTTCAGAATCCAAAGAAAAAAAAAACATTTTTTCAAGCAGTCGAAATTCGGGAAAATAATTTACTAAAAAATAAAATAAAATTACTTAATGACACGCTAGAAATGTAGAAAACCATACCATTTATCCTTTCCATTTTATCTTTTTTAATAAAAAAAAGTGGCCCATATCTCCCCTAACAGTAAATTATTTAAATGTGTTAAGGCATCTATAATATCATTTTGAAATAGGGCTAATAAAAATACAAAAATTCATTTGAGTAATGAAAAAATAATGAAACTTACAAAATTTAAAAATGCAATGACCAGCACAAATCAAAATCTCTTTTAAATCTTAAAATGCCGATGTTTTCAGTTTCTCAATCTTTTCAAATCTCAATCAATTTGTTGGGAGGCTAGTAATTTCAAGATTATTTTACCAGAATTTTTTTTCTCTTTACTCAGGAGAAACTGAAAATATTGGTATTTCAAGATTTTAAAGGGGATGAATTTTTATTTGCGTGCCGGTAACTGTAGTTATTCATGGAACAATTTGCAACGAAAGCCTCGTTGGATAGTGTGGAAAGTGAGGAAAAATCGTATCTTGCAACGAGTGGCATACACAAAATTTTTGGCAATGCCGGAAAATACCCTTGAAAACAAATTTATTTTATCAGAAAAAACGGTTTGCCGCTTTTCCTTCAAAATTAAAACAGTGTCAACAAGTAGCACTTTCTGACATTTTTTTGGAAACTGTTTCGAAAAGTACTACTTTTCGACACGACTTTCCGATACTGTTTTTTTGCTTAGAATCACCACATGTGATTTGTTAAAATTTGCTTTTTGTAGGTTAATCAATGGATTTTCAAGAGATTGGTTGTCACATTTGTCAACTATGTCATTTTTATTATGCTTGTTATTTCCGTCATTTTTTTATATTTTTCTCAGTTTTGGCATTTTTCCCCCAAGGTTATTTTTGGGTTAAAAAATCGTTTTTAGACACCTTTAAATGAAGTACGATTGAGCTGAAATTTGGCACAGATCAGGTTTTCGGGCCAATCGACATTGTTTCCATCCATCCATTTGCCACCCTGAAGTACATACACAGTAAATTTTTGCTTCGATTTCCAGCAAAAAAAAATGCTGGAAAGGTTCAGCAATCCAAATGTTTGCTGGAAACCAGCAATCGGTTTTCGAATTGCTGGATTTTTCAGCAATCGGTTGTGCGCTTGACATTTTTGCTGAAAAATCAGCAATCGGTTTTTAAATTGCTGGAATTTCCAGCAATTGATCTAGTTTGCTGGAAAATCAGCAATCGAGTTGTCAAATTGGAATTTGTTTGTTTTCGTACGCTGAAGCAAGGTGAGACTCTATATTTTACGAAATTTGGTTAGATTAATATAATTATTTTTATTTTCCTCTATATTCTAGCAACATCACAGCAGCACATCAAGTCAAGGGTGAGTTTATATTGAACAGGTAGATATTCCATGAAAGATACTTATCAAATCTTTTTTATCAGGTGGCGGACGATCAACACTTTGGCATAAAACTGCCACTCCTGAGCCGGCGTTAAGATAAATAAATAAAATTATGTTCTTAAAAGTAAATAAATCCCTTATTTAAAAAATTGGAAATGATTTTATTGCTTATTGTATGCACAACCAGTATTAAATATTTAATTTTGAACTGAAGTATAAATTTAGTACTAAATATATCCCGGTTGTTTTGAAAGAAATGCTGGTTTCCAGCTATCTGGATTGCTGATTTTCCAGCAATTTGAATTGCTGGAAACCAGCATTAACGTTTGCTGTTTTTTCCAGCAGTTTAAATTGCTGGAAATTTTGCTGGAAAGTCAGCGGGACAAAAACCAGCAAATTTTTGCTGGTTTCCAGCAAAAAATAATTTGCTGTATACATAGCTTAGCTTAGCTTGATTGACTACTCACATCCACCTTAAATCATTAAACCCGAAATGCTTTTTCATAGTTGTAAGCAATAGATCATAATAGATCAATTTCGTTAGATTTATTTAGCATTTTTTATTCAAGTTTTATTTTATCATTATGACAGTTGTATTAGATTCAATGCATTTAGGATTCCAAAATCGCAGGTGTGGCTTAGTAGAACGTGATCCACATCGCCAATGGTTGCTACTCCGTGATTGACCGAGGCCATCAGTTTTGTTCAGAGGTCAAATGAACGGAGCCTGGGATTGGCAACACATTCACAATGCTCAAACCTGATGCTCTCTCTTTAAACATCAATAACGGCGCTGGCCACGTCCTAGTAGTCAATAAATAGTTTGGAAAAAAGAGAAGGGATGAAAGAACAATCTTGTGCTTTAGGATCGAGGTCACCTCTGCATCCTAGCAAAGCAATTTTGATTTGGAGGGTTGGGTTAAAGGATATGGTCGGGAAACACTTTTGACAAGTGTGATCTTTTTTTTTAAATATCCTACTGCCCTATTCTTAAATCCAAAATTGCAATTCGTTACAATCTAAGTTTCAATTCACTTGCAAAAATATTCATATTGCAAATAAAAGAAAAAGTTAATCTATCTTACTGTATTCTTATATAATAACAAACTTGAATCTCTGTATCAAGTATCAAGTATCAAAATATCAATCAATCAACTTTGAAGAAAAGATTGACTTTCAACATGAAATAAATAGATTTTGTAGTTCATCAATATTGCTCAAGTTAATTAATAAATGATACGAAAGAAGAAAAAAAACTAGGTTTTATTTTTCAATGCTCCATCAATATATGCCCCAGGTTAAGTAGAGTTTGTTGTAAATACAAGTTTATGCTTTGCTTTAACATTTTCATACATGTATCAGTTTTTTTTAAAATTATTTCCAGAACAAGTTTGATTGAAAAACTAATATCGAAACTCTGTATTGTCAGATGTCTAAAAAAAATTTTCTAATGATTTAATTGTTTGAACTTTAAATAACCTTTTTACAGTGTAACGATATGACTAGAAAAGCTAAATTAAAATGTAAACATATAATAAATAAAATAATCATAAAAAAAAACAATTCTTTTCAGTACTGTTTTGTGTGGTGGTAACATACAATCTATACAAATGAGAAAAATATCGACAAGAATTTAAAGATGCCCATAAAAAATACTATAATTTAAATACTTGGAAAGTTTCATTAGTTAAACATAAGCACACTATTTCCCCTATGAGAGATATTGATTCATTATCATTCAATAAAAATTACCTAAATTGAAATACTTTAAACTTTTCTTTCAGATTTTCCAATAATGAACAATGAATTTATGATAAGAAATAGTGAAAAAATAATCTATATTGTTTAATTTTGTAATAAATATGTATTGTGAATTTGCCAGAATTTTTCCAAAATTTGTAGATGCGTTTCCAATCTATGCCTTATCTAATATTTAATGATTGAATATATAATAATTCGTAATCCTCGTTTATTTTGATTTTGCTTCTAGTATAAACTTGTATTAAGAAAAATCCGAGCAGTAGTAAAGACCGGTATAATTAAGTTTCCAGAACTACGTTCTTCTGACACAATTCATTTTATTAGAAAAAAAAACCCTTATAAATTGCATCAAACTGGTAATAATAAATTATTAAAATATTAACAACGTATTTTCTTTTTATATTCACAGCAACACCATTCCGAAAAAAATAATCTTAGCTTATCAAAAACTTGAGATTAGTAAAAGGCACTTCACTTTAACAAATAATTACAATTTTTTCTATTTTTTCGTGTAAATTAATAGAAAAAATTTCTTCGGAAGATAATTTTCGACATTTCACTCCGGCAACGCCTACTCAATCTCTTTGCCACCCTGAAGTACATACATAATATAAAAAGGTTTGAATAAAAACGTTGCACTATACAGTTTTTTAATTGAAAGGAACAGTATTGTTCGTATATGTTTGATTCTAATAAATATTTGATTATGTTGTTTACTATTTTCTCACATTGTTATCCAAATGTCGCCTACCAGAAGGTCAATATGTTTAATTGATTTTTTCAATCAAACATATTCACCAGATTGACGGTTTAAAGACCGTTTCTTTCGAAAAGAATTTTAAGCTATTCCAATTTAAGTTTCAAAGCCTAGTTTGACCTTCAAAGGAAAAAATACAATTTGTTTGTTCCCAAAAGGGGTTTATAGATTTTTTACAAAACAGGGACTTGAACTCACCCGGCCTTGATAACGTCGAAGATGTCGTCCATGCTACTTTGGATCAGGATTTCCGTGCTGTCCGACCGTACCAGCAGATTGCTGTCCTTCTCCTGAGTCGGGGTTTTCTCTTCCTCGGTGTGCGGATGATCGTCGTTCTCCTCGGTCACCATGTTGCATGACGCCGTTAGGGGTAGTGCCCACACCAAGGTGCGAGCACTACCAGGACTCGGATGCACTCGGGACTGCGTTTTGATACCGTTATCGAGCGCCACTTTTCACACGCCGAAACTGGAGTCTGCTGAGCTACCGTCAATCTGATAACGTCCACCACCGTCGTTGTATCCGAGGTATGAACTTGTCCGAACTCGATACTGGCGAATCTGCGAAGAGAAGCAAACGTATTTTAGTATTTTTTTGGACCGAATGTCTTCCTGTCCGAGCTAAGCCATACCAAGAGTGGAAAAAACGAAGAATTTTGCGAAATTTTCAAACTTAATCGAAAGCAACTTTTTCGTCTGTAATGCAGCTGAATTTTTCCAAATATCGATTTTTGTCGAAGTAACGAACAAAAATGACATCATTGGGTCTTGCGCGTTCGCACACGCGTGACCAGCAGCAGCATGTTAATTGTTTAGAAGCATGATGTTGAATTCTGTTTTGGTTAGACTACATATACCTAAACACGAACATGGGAGTCACAACAAAAACTGATAACTAGACTAGAGGATCTGTTTTTAAGTTTTCCCTTATTGTATATTCTGTTACAGAAAAAAAATCATGAGTGGGGGTGTAGGTCAGTTCCATTCATGGAGGAAATGCGTTAGGGGTCATCCAAATATAATTGGTACAAATCGAAAAGGAGTGGTTTATTGCTTAAAATTGGCAACGTAGAGAACGTCAGGTAATACTGAATTGTAAAATTTCATTGTTTGAAGCAATGCATCTCTGAAAATAGGAAATATCTGGATCAAGGATAAATTTGAATCCTCGATTGAATGGAGAGTAACAAATAGGTTCTATATTAGTTTTTGTTTTTTAACAAAGGTTTGTATATGTTCATCAGTTATTAATGATTAATTTAGCTCGACACTAATGCATTTTTAGAACTTTCAAACGCCAAATCACCAAAACAAAAGATGTTTGACAAAATACTGAAAAGGGTGGCAATGGATGTATGGGCAACATTTCATTATCGAATCTCTGAGATTGGCCGAAAATACTGATCTGTGTAAAACTTTCGTCGAATAAGACTTGATTTAGGGGTGCCCTAATAAGCTCACAGATTTTTTACGTCAAGATCTAATGTCATTCAATAAAATTGTTTGACGAAAACTAACTTTCTGGGACTTACTTGTATTTTTCAAAAAAAAAATTATTGCTTTATATAGCATGTTTCAGAGTTTCCTTTTAAAAGAAATCATTGACCCATCTTAAACAAAAATTTTGAAAAAAAAATTATCCTTATAAACTTACAAAAATAGCAAAAACTTCAAAAATAGCAAAAACAACAAAAAAAAAGCAAAAATGACTTATAGTATTCTCTACAATGACCTATTGACAAAAATAGTCAAAAGATAAAAATTACAAAAATGACACATATGACAAAAAGGAAAACAATGTCAAAAATTATAAAAATTATAGTAATTACAAAAATGACAAAAATAACAATAAATGACAGAAAGACGGATATGGCCTATTAACACGAAATGGTCAAATGACAAAAATGACAAACATGACCGAAGTGACAGAAATGACAGAATGAACAAACAAGAATAACAGATACAACAGAAATGACAAATTTAAAAAAAATAACAAAAATAATTAAATAACAGAAAAGGAAAAAATTAAACCAATGTCACAAATGACAAAAAATGAAAGAAATAACAAATAACGACAAAAAAGATCAAAATAACAGATTTGACCTATTGACAAAAAATGGCCAAATAACAGAAAAAACAAAACTGATAAAAATTTCACAATCTAAAAATCTGGCAAATGACAAAAAGGAAAAAAAACATACAAAAAATGACAAAAAATGACAAAATGACACAATGACAAAAATGACAGAATTGAAAAAAGTACAAAATCAATAAAAATAACAGGAAAACCCGGAAGGAAAAACATGAAAAAAATAACAAAAATGATAAAAATGATAAAAATGACATAAATGACAAAAATAACAAAAATAAGAAAAAAACAAAAATAAAAAAAATGATAAAAATGACATAAATTACAAAAATTACAAAAATTACAAAAATGACAAAAATGACAAAAATGACAAAAATGACAAAAATGACATAAATGACAAAAATTACAAAAATGACAAAAATAACAAAAATGACGAAAATGATGAAAATGACAAAAATGATAAAAATGACAAAAATGGCATAATGACATAAATGATAGAATATACAAGAGTGACAAAAATTACTGAAATGGTGAAAATTTAGAAAATGACAAAAAATGACGAAAATTGCAAAAATAACAATAAATAACACAAATGGCATAAGGACAAAAATGACAAACAATAAAAGATATGACCTATTTTACTAAAATTGGTCCAATGACAAAAATGACAAAAAAATGAAAATGGCAAAATGATAAAGTGACAAATGAGACAGAAATGTCAAAAAAGAAAAAAAAATTACGAAAATGACAAATATGACAAAAATGACAAAAATGACAAAAATGACAAAAATGACAAAAATGACAAAAATGACAAAAATGACAAAAAATGACAAAAAATGACAATACTGACTAAAAAGGACCAAAAATGACTAAAAAGACAAAAACTACGAAAATTGCTAAAATGACAATAATGACAGATATGTCGTTATGATAAAAAATGGTGCAGAGACAAAAATGACAAAATGATAAAAACCAAAAATATGAAAAAAAAAAAAAAAAAGACAAAAATGTCAAAAAGAAAAAAGAAATAACAAAAATGATACAAATAATAAAAGTGACAAAAAGATAAATTTGCCAAAAATTGACAAAAATAATAAAACCTACAAAAATGACAAACAAAAATGAAAAATTACAAAATTGAGAAATATGACATATTGACAAAAAATGGCCAAATGACAAAAATAACAGAAATGGAGCAAAATTACAAATGAACAAAAGTGACAAAAATGACAAAAATAACGATAAACAACAAAAATTTCAAAAAAAGACAAAACTGACAACAAATGGTGCAATGATAAAAAGGACAAAAATGATGAAAATGACCGATATGACCAATTGACATAAAATGCTCAAATGACAAAAATATGAAAAATAACAGAAATGACAAAATTGACAAAAAAATGACAAAAATGACAAAATAGACAAAAATGACAAAAAGTGGCAAAAATGACAAAAATGACAAAAATGACACAAATGACCAAAATAACTAAAATGACTAAAATAACATAAATAACAAAAATGACAAAAATCGTTTACATTGCAAAAAATAACAATAAATCACAGAAATGACAAAAAGAACAAAAATTACAAAAAATAGCAGATATGACACAGAAAATGGTCCAATGTCAAAAATGATAGAAATGGCAAAACGATGAAAATGATAAAAACGACAAAAATGACAGAAATATCAAAACAGAAAAAAAAAATGGCAAAAATGACAAAAAGCAAAATTTGCAAAATGACAAAACGACATAAACTACAAAAATGGCCAAATAGACAAAAATAACAAAAATTACAAAAACGGCAAAATGATAGAATGCCAAGAATGATAAAACTAACAAATATGAGATATATGAAATACTGACAAAAACAAATATATAATAATAATAATGATAAAAAAAATTAAAAAATTCCAAAAATGATAAAAGTAATAAAAGTCACAGAAATATCAAAAATGACAAAAAAGACAAAGTGACAAAATTGACAAAATTGACAAAAATGACAAAAATGACAAAAATGACAAAAATGACAAAAATGACAAAAATGACAAAAATGACAAAAATGACAAAAATGACAAAAATGCAAAATGACAAAAATGACAAAAATGACAAAAATGACAAAAATGATAAAATGACAAAAATAATAAAGATGACAAAAATGACAAAAACTGACAAAAATGACAAAAATGACAAAAATGACAAAAATGACAAAAATGACAAAAATGACAAAAATGACAAAAATGATACAGATGACAAAAATGACTAAAATGGCAAAAATGACAAAAATGACAAAAATGACAAAAATGACAAAAATGACAAAAATGACAAAAATGACAAAAATGACAAAAATGACAAAAATGAAAAAAAATGACAAAAATGATAAAGATGACAAAAATGACTAAAATGGCAAAAATGACAAAAATGATAAAAATGATAAAATGACAAAAATGACAAAAATGACAAAAATGACAAAAATGACAAAAAGGACAAAAATAACAAAAATTACAAAAATGGCAAAAATGGCAAAAATGGCAAAAATGACAAAAATGGCAAAAATGACAAAAATTACTAAAATGACAAAAATGACAAAAATTACAAAAATGGCAAAAATAGCAAAAATGACAAAAATAACAAAAATGATAAAGTGACAAAAATAATAAAGATGACAAAAATGACAAAAACTGACAAATAACAAAAATGACAAAAATGACCAAAATGACAAAAATGACCAAAATGACTAAAATGGGAAAAATAACAAAAATTACAAAAATTACAAAAAATTACAAAAATTACAAAAATTACAAAAATTACAAAAAATTACAAAAATTAAAAAAATTAACAAAATTACAAAAATTACAAAAATTACAAAAATTACAAAAATGACATAAATGCTAAAAATGACAAGAATTACAAAAATTACAAAAAATACAAAAATGACAATAATGACAAAAATAACGATAATGATAAAAAGGACAACAATGACCGATATGACCTATTGACAAAAAATGGCCGTATGACAAAAATGACCATAATAATAAAAATGACAAAAATGACACAAAAGACAAGAATGACAAAAAACAGCTATGACCTATTTGACAAAAAATGTTGCAATGACAAAATGATAAAAATGACAAATAGCTTAATTTATAAAAATGGTAAGAATTGCTAAAACGACAAAAATTACAAAATTGACCAAAAAGACAAAAAAATTACAAAAATGACAAAAAATAATAGAGTGCCAAAAATGATAAAAATTACAAACATTACGAAATGGAAAGGTATAAAATATTGACAAAAACGACCAAATGACCAAAATGACAAAAATGGCAAAATGATAAAAATGACAGTTCTTCTTTTTGGCAGTTTTTCTTGATTGTCCTCAAAGTCCTCAAGTATCCGTTACGTGTCATCAAATATTGCTTACTGACATCGCAATATGGGCACAGATGTGCTGACGAATGAGCCATTATGCCCGTTATAATATTTATGACTTTTAAATCTCCTGCAACATATCCATCGAAGTTTTGCAACTGTAGCCATTCCAAATTGGAGCAATATTCTCATATTTTTCTTCCAGTTTTGGGGCAAGAGCAAGAATCAAAAGCCTAATAGTTGATTAAATAATTTGACGTTATTATACTATAAGCCTAATGTTCATAACTATTTCTAAAATACCTTCGAACACCGCCATCCTTGAAACGTTCAGCTTTGTGCTGCTGTCCCAGTGAAATCACCGACAAAGTTATTTTAAAAGAACCACCTCCACCGTCCAATCCAAATTTAAAAATTCGTTCTTTATCAGTCATATTTTGCGAGTCTCGAATCTTTTGAATAATTTCTTGTACATCGACATAGTATACTACAGGTGCTTCTTTGACGCTTTCGTTTCCTCCCATATCACCCAACTTCTTTATTTCGAAGAAATCGTTTAGTTGCCGGTTATATGAGCCTAACTTTTCTTTAAGATTAGGCTCAAAATTTATACCCATTTTACGGAAATTTCGAGTAATACTATGGGTTTTCCTCACGCTTAAGTTGTTGTCAACATTCATTTCGAACACATTCTGGGCAGATACAGGAGCAGTTGGTTTCAAAGAGCTATGAGCTCGTATGATGACTATTACCCATAGATTTACTATTACATACACATTTGTGCTGAAAATTCTATCCCAAACAACTTTATCGAAGTCCCAAAAATGATTCAAACTACGCCTGGAAAGAAATTCGTTGTTTAGTGAAGCGGAATTGAAAAAAAACTTAAGAAACATGGAAAAATTTCAATCAGTCTAATGAAGTTTTAGAACATTGCCAATAACTATTCAGGATCAACTCAAATCTTTTTCCAGTCTTCCACAAAGTTGTCGGGCATGAAATTTTCTATAAAGTCATTGAACTGGGTGATTGTCGTAAAATATGAGTAGTCAGAAAAATCCATGGTCATAGAACATAAGGTCGAAAAACCCCATTGGAAATTTAATGCAAATTGACTTAAAATTTAAAATCGCTCTAATTTCAAAAAAGCCCGATGAAACATTTTCAAATTTTCAGGATAGATGCCTGAATACTATATCTTTCGAATGTCGAGTGCCGTTTTGGTGGTCATTTTTTATTTTTAATAACGTATTTTGGCACACCGTGAAAAATATGACAAAAATTACAAAAATGGCAAAAATAGCAAAAATGACAAAAATAACAAAAATGATAAAATGACAAAAATGATAAAGATGACAAAAATGACAAAAACTGACAAATATAACAAAAATGACAAAAATGACCAAAATGACAAAAATGACCAAAATGACTAAAATGGGAAAAATAACAAAAACTACAAAAATTACAAAAATTACAAAAATTACAAAAATTACAAAAATTACAAAAATTACAAAAATTACAAAAAATTACAAAAATTAAAAAAATTACAAAAATTGAAAAAATTACAAAAATGACATAAATGCTAAAAATGACAAGAATTACAAAAATTACAAAAAATACAAAAATGACAATAATGACAAAAATAACGATAATGATAAAAAGGACAACAATGACCGATATGACCTATTGACAAAAAATGGCCGTATGACAAAAATGACCATAATAAAAATGACAAAAATGACACAAAAGACAAGAATGACAAAAAACAGCTATGACCTATTGACAAAAAATGATGCAATGACAAAATGATAAAAATGACAAATAGCTAAATTTATTAAAATGGTAAGAATTGCTAAAACGACAAAAATTACAAAATTGACCAAAAAGACAAAAAAATTACAAAAATGACAAAAAATAATAGAGTGCCAAAAATGATAAAAATTACAAACATTACGAAATGGAAAGGTATAAAATATTGACAAAAAACGACCAAATGACCAAAATGACAAAAATGGCAAAATGATAAAAATGACAAAAATGATAAAAACTACAAAATTGACAAAATGACAAAAATTACAAAAATGAAAAAAATGAGAAACTTGACAAAAAAAAGACGAAAAAGACAAAAAGGTCAAAAAATGACTGTTGGACAAAAAAGCCTACTGACAAAATGATGAAAATGACAAAAATGGCAAAAATGACAAAATCAATAAAAATATCAGAAATGACCAAAAGGACAAAAACGACACAAAGACAAAAATGCCAAATAACAGAAATGGAGTAAAATAACAAAATTAATTAAAACGGACCCAAATGTTAAAAATTTCAAAAATGATAATAATAACAGAAATGACGTGAATGACGAAAGTAAAAGAAATGACAAACATCACAACAATGACAAAAATTATAAAAATACAAAATTATCAAAAATAATAAAAATGACAAAAGTAAAAGAAGAATTATAAATAATAAATTTAAAAATTACTTGAATTGTCAAAAAAAAAAAAAACAAAAATGTCCAGTATGCCAAAAATGTCAAACATTAGAAAAATGACCAAAGTGAAAAAGTACAGGAATTTCAAAAACGACTGTTCGGGCTCGGCCGATGGGGGGGGGTTCGGATTTCGAGGGATTTCTTCCCGTCTCCAGTCGACGGCATCAACCAACACAGGAATCCGGGGTAAGTCGCCGACTCTTGCTGGCAGAACAGCTGATCACCCGCTTGGGGGGAGATTTTGTTTGCACTATTCGGGTTCGGGTTCTGCTTGCGAGATAGCACCACACACTATGCAATCGATAGTTGTTGCCACCAAATACTTTTCCCAATTTTCGGAACTATTTAAGAAGTCGCTTGATTGGACTTTAACTAATTTATTGGGAACGAATTAAAATGCCGTGCGTTCAATTCAACTCTAGATTCTATTCTACTTATATCTAAAATGGCTTACTACACTATTATGTGAGAACTCTCTCAGCGTTATGTTTAGTGTTGCGAGAGAGTTAATGTTATTCTAGGGTACATGTACAGATATTGATGTTTTCGAACAAATTGATTACAGTGTCAAGTGAACATAGAGGACACATATTACAAACAGAAACAATTCAGATTTCCTGATCGGTGTAGTATCGATCAACGACCAAAAAGACAAATATTACAAGAATGAACGAAATGACCAAAATTCTAGAATTTACAAAATGTCGAAAATGACAAAAATTAAAATTTTATTTTCGTATCATTAGTCATTGTTGTTTTCTTATAATTTTTATCATTTAAAGCATTCGCATTTTTCTTCCTTTTTGTTGTTGGTTTTTTTTTTGAAGTTTTGTCATTTGATTGGCTTTGTGGCGGTTTTTTTGTTATTTTTGTAATTTTTTTCCTTTTTTAGCGCTCTTGTTATTTTCGTCATTTTTTATTTTTTTGTCTTTTTATTCATTTTTCGCATTTTTGTCATTTTAGTCTTTTTTGTCACTGAACAAAGCTTTGGAATTAGCTCTGGACTTGAAATATAAGTGCTGAGCTGAGGTCTGAAACTTGAGACCTGAGTCATGATAGGTACATGAAATACGAGACATAAGATATGAGACAAAGAGGAGAAATTATGCTAAACAGCCACTGTGCTTAGGTGTGAAATGATCAGCACCAGCTATAATTTTTGTGTCCAATTCAAAAATGCTTCAAATCCGCCCAATGTGAAATGGCAACTATTGCGTTTGCGCACTTTTTCCATTTATGTCACATTTTCCTGCTAAGGTAAAATAACATAGCAACTTAAAACAGAAAACACGACAGCCGATCATTATTTGTGCAAAGTTTGTTCCGAAAGTAACGTGAAAAACGCACTCCAGCGACGGGAAATAAAGTTCCACAAGTCTTGTGTTGAAGGCTAAAGAGGTTGAAAAATATTATCAGTTGAATACTTGATTTGCCACAACTTTCCGCAAAACCGGTGAAAAATGGGAAAAAATAATAAGGTTAGTTATGGTAATTATCGATTAACGTTGATTAAGGCTTGAAATTTTAACATAAATTTGTGTTGAGAAGCGCTGTTTCCTGCATCCGGAAAAAAGTTTGTCTGGTGAAAACGCCTAAAATGATGCAATTTGCATTCAAACTTTCGAACGCATTATGTCCCATGGAGCAAACAGGAGGCAGCGCTCCGTCCGCAAACTCCCACCCTGTGTTGGTTAAAAAAAATAGGGTAAACGTCATCGATCGATTTTGTTCGTACACCGATGGGGCGGTAAAGTGACAGCAGCAGTCTTTCCACTTTTTCCGTTCTGCTGTGTTGTGCAAAAGTTGAGATGACCGAAAACGTGCCCGTTGCCGAATTGCAAAATCTGGACCTAAACCAACAAAAGGCATGAACCAGTACTTCTGTTATAAGTAAAACTATCTTAAAAAACTGTAGTGCGTCGAAATGCGACTACTGTTGGCGGTATCCGGATGGTCCGGGACTGCCAATACGCGTTCCCATTTTACTTCCCTGCTAGCGTTGCAGCAGTTTCGTCATCGTCAATACCATCATCAGCAACAGCAGCAGCAGCAGCAGTTGCTGGAACAACCAATACTAGTAAAATTACCAGCTGCCGGACCGTTCGGATTGTTCGGTTCTCGGTGCCAGTTCGCTACCCTGGTTCGTGTTTATGGTCCCCGTATCACCAACCACACCTGGTGCACTTTGTTTTGTGTTCCAATTATGTTCTGATTTGAAAATATTCTGTGAACCGGGTGTAGTTTTGCTTGCGTAGCAAATTAGAGCTAGAGATAGTGCCCTTTGTTTTTTTATCTAGTGCCATCTCATCAGGAATGTTGAAACCGGTTTTTTTTTTCTTGAGAGTTAACGTTTACTAATTTTGTTTTATTTATGAAAAAACAGATTACCAACAATAAATTTTCTATTTTACTTTTCAGGCCAGCAAGATGAAGAAAGAGAAACAGAAAAATCAGCAGGAAAAAGGTACTTTCAATTGTATGATGCAATGGAAACTACCTGATTAATGATTCATCCATTTACTACCTATAGCTGGAAATGCGAGTGCAACTCCAAAGGCTGCTCAACCGGCGGAAATGCTTCCCGAGTTTATCGATCACCGTATCAAAATCTACGACGAACTGCGGGCCCAATATCTGGACGAGCTGTCTAAGAAACACAAAAATCCCATCAAGGTAACCCTGCCGGATGGTAAAGTCGTAGAAGCTACTAGCTGGGAGTCCACTCCGTATGATGTGGCCAAGGGTATCAGCCAAGGGTTGGCGGACAATACCATCATTTCCCGGGTCAATAACGAGCTGTGGGATCTTGATCGACCCCTGGAGGGCGACTGCAAGCTGCAACTGTTGAAGTTCGACGATCCCGAAGCGCAAGCCGTTTTCTGGCATAGCTCGGCACACATACTTGGCGAAGCCATGGAGAAGGTAAATTTTTTATCTTTTTAAAATATTCAATTTTTTTTAAATCATTTTAGTTTTACGTAAAATACCTAATTTTTTGTTGTTGTTATTAAGTGTTCAGTTAATTTTATGGTTTTAGTTTCAATACTTTTTTTTTAATCATAGGTTTGTTTATTAAGGCATATAGTTTCAATACTTATTGGAATTAATACCAATATGAATATTGGTTTCTTTTAAAATGCCTCATTGATTGATAGATGTGATTGATAACTACTCTTATCTATCTGCTCTTGCAATAAGTCAATTTTATTCAGTTGCAACAAAAATTACAATATGACCATTTCAAATATAACCTAGCCTAACAGCATCTCGGATCATCCCGCAAATCCGCGCTTGGAATCGAATTTCTGCGGCTCCTTTAGGCATAAATTTGGCAGAATTATCCTCTCCCAAATGGGCTTTTTCCATGCTTTTCTCCAAATCAGGCATATCCGTACTCGGCATGCAGATTACCGGAAGCACTAAGAAGCTCATGACAACACCAAATCTGCCGAAACGCTTTAGCTGTTTCTGAAAAACTTCCCTGGGGAAATGACGTTCCACACTCTCTCCGAAGTTTTTCAAAGCCTCTCCGAGGGATTCATAATATATATCCAAGAATTCCTCATAGTGCTTGGCACGTAGCTCTTCATCCGTTGAAAGAAAAATAAAATACACCAAATCCAAAATCGGAGAAACATAACGACACAGCTGCCAATCTATCAGGCAAATGTCTTCAAATGTTGAACCCTGTCAAAAGATTAAAAATGTTCAAAATATTCATACCACATTTTAACCCAAATAACTCACGTCTTTTCCATAACGATAAAGCATGTTATTGATCCAGCAATCTCCGTGGGCCAACACGGCATAGGGTTCGGCTTCATCAATTTTTACATCTTCCTGATACAACTCATGAATTTTTCCTCGAATACCGTTCAGTTTCTCGGTGGTTGCCTTGTCAGTACTTTCCAGCATTTTCACCAACATCTCGCACGTGCCATTCATCATCTTCGCAATGCTTTGTGTGGGGTCATAAGCAACTAAATTTAGAAATGGATCCGAATACTGTTTTAAAGGTTCAAACAATTCGGGAGCTTCAGCTTTTAACGCAAACGAAACCGCATGAAGTTTCCCCAGTTCTATCATCAGAAGTTTGGTTTGCTGATATCCAACCGGTTCCAATTTATTGCACATTCTGAAACTTTTTTCACGTAAATCTTCCATTATGACAACACCTTTCATTTTTGTTGGATCGCAATGAGCATAATACGTTTTAGGGTAACTCCAAAATCCTTTTGATGAGCCTTGTTGGAGGCCTTTATCCAGTTGAAACTTGTTGAGCGTGGGTAAAATTCTGTTGTAAGCTTCCACCTCACGATGGAATAAGCCTATTGAATACTGCCTTCGAGCTTCGTTATTTGGCAATGTTTTGCCAATTAACACCAGATCAGCTTTGCCGTCTTCTCGAATAGTTGCCTTGAATATATCTCCGATAAAACCATCTCCTTTGCTATCTCCAGTGTCGACTTCTAATCGGTACACTTCTGGCGTAAAACCTTGCTCTAGCGCGACTTTTTTCAACCCATCTTGAATGTACTTTGGAAAACTGGAGGACATTTTTGAAGTTTTATTGAACTCTTTAAGGCTTAAATTTCTGCACAAAATAAGAAAACAATGCTTCTGCACTTCGTTTATATTCCCGAAAAATTTTGCATCGCTTTTTTACACTAATCCTCAAGATTAGATTCAGGGCCAGATTCAATTGCAACCATCTGGTTGTACTCTGAAGACATGATTATACGATAACACGTATCACTAACTCGAGGTGCATAAAACGATGCCTATATAGCCTATGCTGATAAGTTTTCTTGGTTAGGAACCGATTGGATTCAATTGAGTATAATTAAGTATGGTGTTCTAGATATATTTGTCAGTTTCTAATTCAATATGTTATTTAGTTCGTAACCACAAAAACTCCAAATTGTTTTAAATGTGATATAAGAAGCCTAAATGTGTTTTCTCTCTTCCCAGCGCTATGGAGGTCATCTCTGTTACGGTCCTCCAATTGATAATGGATTCTATTACGACATGTTCTTGGACGGAAGTGGTGTAAGTTACATATATTGATTTTTTTTTTTGAATTCTTTTAGTAGGTATTAAGTACTTTTCCATTCAAACAGATTTCCAATCAAGATTACGGAGCACTGGAATCCGAAGTTAAGAAAATTGTCAAGGAAAAGCAACCTTTCGAGCGATTGGAAATGAAAAAGTCCGATCTGCTCAAAATGTTTGAATATAACGAATTCAAATGTCGCATTCTGAACGAGAAGGTTACCACAGATACTACAACAGTGTATCGCTGTGGTCCGTTGATCGATCTTTGCCGTGGACCTCACGTACGTCATACTGGCAAGGTTAAGGCTTTGAAGGTAGTCAAGAATTCATCCACATACTGGGAGGGAAAGGCCGACGCTGAAACGCTGCAACGTGTGTATGGAATTTCCTTCCCAGATCCCAAGCAGCTTAAGGAATGGGAGAAAATACAGGAGGAAGCAGCTAAACGGGATCACCGTAAACTTGGCAAGGAGCAGGAATTGTTCTTTTTCCACGAGCTGTCGCCGGGTTCTTGTTTCTTCCAGCCAAAGGGGGCTCACATCTACAACACCTTGATGAATTTTATTCGCAGCGAGTACAGAAAACGTGGTTTTCAGGAAGTCATTTCGCCGAATATTTACAATGCCAAACTTTGGCAAACGTCTGGCCATTGGCAGCATTATGCCGAAAACATGTTCTCCTTTGAAAGCGAGAAAGAAACCTTCGCTTTGAAACCGATGAATTGTCCAGGTCACTGTTTGATTTTCGATCATCGTAACCGTTCGTGGCGCGAACTTCCACTGCGTATGGCAGATTTTGGAGTTCTCCATAGGAACGAACTTTCTGGTGCGTTGACGGGATTGACACGTGTTCGTCGATTCCAACAGGATGATGCCCATATTTTCTGTATGCCCGAGCAAATTCGCCAAGAAATTACCGGCTGTTTGGACTTTTTGCGTCATGTTTATGGTATTTTCGGATTCACTTTCAACCTGGTTCTGTCCACCCGTCCAGAGAATTTCCTCGGAGAAATCGAAGTTTGGAACGAAGCTGAGAAAGCTTTGGCTGAATCGTTGAATGCTTTTGGTGAACCATGGAAAGAAAACCCAGGTGATGGAGCTTTCTATGGACCGAAGATTGACATCACGATAATGGATGCCCTCAAACGGAACCATCAGTGCGCTACTATTCAATTGGATTTCCAGTTGCCAATTAGGTTCAATCTGAACTACATCGATGATAATGGCGAAAAGAAACGGCCGGTCATTGTTCATCGCGCTGTTCTGGGATCAGTGGAACGTATGATTGCTATTCTGACTGAGAGCTACGCTGGAAAGTGGCCATTCTGGTTGTCTCCACGACAAATCATGGTTGTTCCAGTCGGACCCCAGTATGATGAGTATGCTGACACGGTACGTCAACGTTTGCATGATGCTGGTTTCATGGCTGAGGCGGATCTGGATGCTGGTGATACAATGAACAAAAAGATTCGAAACGCACAGATTGCGCAATTCAATTTTATCCTTGGTAAGACGAGAGATCAATTCGGTATCGAATTTTGAATACGGCGAATGCGCCAACATAACTGTTTCGAGAAAAACGCGTTCAAAGTTTGACAGCTCCATAAGCTCCCAGCAAAAATTTTATTTTGTTTTCTTTATTTCTCGTTAACCAAAAATATCCCCGTTATCGTTGTACACTCAAAATGTAGGTCTTCGAACGTACTTTATCACCCAACTGTTTACTCGATTTGTTTACATTTGGCGCATTCGCCCTTTTCAAAATTCACTACCGAATTGTATTATTTGATGAACATGTTTTAATTTTTTGCTTGATTTTAGTTGTTGGTGAGAAGGAGCGCAGCTCTGAAACGGTTAACGTTCGTACTCGGGATAACAAAGTCCATGGCGAAGTAACAGTTGCCGAACTTATCGTCAAGCTTCGCCGCTTAGCGGACGATTATGTACGAAGCGAAGATCAATTCTAAGACAAAGTAAGTTTACCTTTCAAATATTTTCTCAGCGCATTTTGTTCCGAATTAGAAGAATCCTAAACAAAGTGGAACTGTAATAATCGTTCACATAAGTTATTATTTGATAACCCCTTCAAATAAATCAATGAACTTTAAGTCAACTGTTCTACCACTAATCCGAACGCCATAAATGTAGAATTTTGAACTGTTTATTTTTAAAGGATTTTTCTACCATTAAACATATACAACGTTATTTTTTATGACATTCTGCTTTATTAGAAAAACAAAAAAAAACATAATAATACCCTCTATTGTATACAATCCCTCTTGATGAGCACAACCTATTTACACCGTTAAAAAACAAACGTTTAGTACACAGTTCTTCTGTCTTTAAAACTTATTGAAACAAAGGCTTACCAGAACATGTTTGACATTGTCGTTTCTGGCAATATTTTTTTTTTTCTATGTTGCTAGCAAGCAATTCAATTGCCTATAGTCATCATTTTTTTCGACTAGGGTCTTCTTGAAACTATCGAAAAACAGTTGCAGCTCTTATACTCTCGTACTGCTCTAAACCATTCAGAAAAATAAAGTATTCTTTTACAATGCTCCTACATAGAAAATTATGTTCTATTCTTCTTTTTTTAAAGTTTTTTGAGTTGTGATTGTAATCTTTGTTTTTCGTTTTCATTCTGCACGAGTCAAGACATATACAGCAAATGTGGCTGCTACTCAACACGAATAGGTATTATTTATTTTCTTTGTAACATGGCCCCAAATTTGTGAATTGTGGTAGACAAAACCCAGTAAAAACGGTCATATTGAACAACTGTGGATATGGAAATAATTAATATGTTTAGGTTGGAAACAGTTATGAAATCTAGTTTGAATTAGATTTGTTGTTGTCGAGTTTTCTTTTGTTAAAATTTCGTAATAAAGCAGACTAAGTTAATACGCATTTTGTTTTTAGTACAAGAATAACACTATCATAGACAACGATTTTCAATAGTGATGCGGTGTTACTTTAAAGGATTTTTTTTTCTTTACAAGATTTTCTACTTTAACTAGGCCTACAGTGTTGCATTATGTACAGGTTGGTTCAATTATACAATAATTTTTAATTGCCTACAAATTTATCACGTTTTTTGGAACAGGGAAATGCCGATTTTTAATCTAATCTGCGCATTGGTTTAAAAAATATTTACAGTATAACGTTTAATTGCGAGCAATGTCCTATGCCTTAATCGATTATTTTATATCATTTGCAAAAAAAGAAACTCAACAATTATTCAACTTCAAAATTTTGCAATTTCCGAAATATCTTTCAAAAAGGACCGGACGTTTAAAATATACAGAACTTTTGAGAAAAAAAAGAAACTATTATTTTGGTCAACGCTAACATTTTCTTTTCAAATGCAATTTATTCCAGTGCAACACCAGTGAAAATCTATGAATCTTGTGTCAATGTGTAAACGCTAAGCTTTGGATGCAGAATTCAATCGATGCTTCCACGTTGTAGACTTTCAACGGTATTGTTTAGGAACGAATTATTCTTCACAAATGCTTCCCTCTCAATGTCTGCACCCTTCGTTTGACCTAATACAGATTGCATAGTTTATTCCTGACCAAAGCCCTCAGTCTCTTCGATGGCGTAGTTTAGCTTTTCGACCAACTGATCGTAGCTTTTGTACGGTGGCAAATCCAGTCGATTGAAGCAGGTATGCGACCTGGGTAGCCACGTGTCCTTGCCAACTTTCTCGATACAGAATCGTTGCGGTCCATTGGATCCCATTAGTTCGGCAAAACCACCCACTGGTACCCGACAAGTCCCGGTCACGAATTGCAGGAGCCGAGCCCGTTTCTCATTATCGGTCTCGCGGACAAACTGTTGGGAAGAAGGAGGGATTTAAATATTGCTTAGAAATTTATTCCCACAGGTACTGAACAAAAATCTTCAAATAAAACCGTACCTGCCAAAACCAAACCACTTGTTTGCTATTACGATTGTAGTGCCTGTAGATGGAGTTTCGTTGCCAATCGTCAACGTCGATTTCTTGCATACCGCAGAGCATCAGTTCGAGCTCACGCTCGTCGAAGTATTTTAGCCACTCCAAAGGCACCACCTCGTTGAAACCATCCAGGAAAGTTTTGGTTTGCTCTTCGATACCGCTGCAATTTTAAAACAAACGGTTAGACATTTTAAAAACGAACTAGATAGTTCCGACATACCGTGTCATCCTCCATTCAGTCATTAGCGAAATGTACTCTTCTTTGTTTTCTTCCGTAACGCGTTCCTTATCGCCTTCTTCCTTCAGCTCGTGATGAATAATCTGTCCGAGCACTTCAAAATCAACGCTAAACCATAGCTCTAAGCCGCATTCGTCGATATTATTGTCGCGCACCCAAATGAGCGAGTTGTAGAACTCCGGATCGATCGATTCGATATCTTTGGTAGTAAGCTTCTTGTTTAGCATCCGTTTGTAGAACGGCATAGTAAAGCCGGAGTAAATAAACCTTCCATGGTACAGTGCCATGGCGATAAATCGACCGATAAATTTGAAATATTGCAGGTGGTCCGGATTGACGTAACTGGCAGGATTGATTTGCAGGCTGTAGTTGTTCTTATTAGCGTACTCAAACAAACAATACATGGGGTTAAGTACTTCATGGGACAGCAAGAAAAACCATTCTCTTGAAACACCACCGTAGTCGAGTCCTTCTTCGCCACGGAATATGATATACAACCTACGACGTAGTTCGTACGCAGGTAGTCGCATGATTTGATGATAGGAATCTTCAAACAACGTTTGACGCGTGAGGGTAATTTTGATATGGGACGCAAGGGCGTTACTTTGGCAAAGATACCGAAACTGACTTAATTTCCATCGGAAAGAACGCTCATAAGCTCGCGGGACTCCGTAGACACCTTTTCCACCTTTCGGTGCACCAGGCCGTGGGTCATCGAACGTAGTTTTACGATTGTTATGATCAACGAAAAATCGTTCTCCAGTTGCAGTATAACGTATTTCCCATCCTGGAGGAAGTGGCCCTTCGGCAAGCATGCTGACTTCTTGACCTTGGGTTCTAGGATCTTCCCATTGGGTGGTACGGTTTTTATGATTGACAAAGTAGACACGATTATCAGGCTGAACGCGTTTTTCCCAACCATCCGGAAGCGATCCTAGTCCATCATCCTCTTCCTGAACTGGTGCCGCATTTGACTGTTGAGCATGCTGCGGATAAAGGAATCTTTGATTGCCCTGGGAAATAATATGCTGACGTTGACCTTGCCAATGCTGAAAATGCATCAAACGTTCACTGTTTGGTCGTTGCCAGGTTGTTGTACGGGTATTGTGATCTACATAGTAAACCCTACCCCTAGCATCTCGACGCATTTCCCATCCCACTGGGAGTGGTTGTGGTTTTTCCCAATACGTAGACCTAGTATTGTGATCGACGTAATAACGACGACCATACTTATCCACTCGCATTTCCCACCCCGTTGGCAATGGCTCATCATCGACCTGCTGTTGTTGAGCTGCTGCTTGTAGCATCATTTGTTGGTCTGTGAGACTACCACCCATGGGAACCAACGCACCTGCTGCATTGACATTCGCAATTTGTCCTTGGACGGGACCACCATTTATCGGAACAATTACACCACTTTGACCATGATTAGCACCGTTGGGAACTCCATTTATTAACGAATCTTGTGAAGAGTTTGAATATGCTGGACCAAGCCGAGGATGTCCAGCGGCCATTGCTGGATGCACCACCTGAGCTTGCTGCTGTTGTTGTTGCTGTTGATCCCAATTGATACCACTGCTTCGTCTAACTGCGCCCGTTGCAACACCGACCATTGGCATGGATGCACCATTTCCCATTGCTGCTGCTGCTGGTAAGCCTCCAGCATTGGAATGTATGCTCAAATCATTGAAATTAGCAGCTACACTATTGACGGACGCACAATCGCCCGAACTGTTACCACCGTTGTTACTGCCAGTAGATGGGGAATGATGAGGTTGCAGAAGCTGTTGTCCACTCGACGTACCACTGCCTGGTGGTTGTAATTGCGACTGAGCGGCTAATGTTGTAGTGCCACGTAATCGCATACGAGCACGAATACCACCATTCAGGATACTACTTCTGCTGCTACTGCCGGCACCCATAGAATCCATCGATGAATGCTGAACGATAATGAAACATCCATAATTAATATACAAACAACACTTGGACGGTAAATGTTATTGATTTTCTCACTAGTTACTGCATGAATGTGATTTCATCAGATACCAAACAAGTTAATTATGTCCGTGTACAAACTCTGGGTGTACATTCAAAAATGAATGAAGTAGTCTGTCATGACAAATACTTACTCCGTTGCCGTTGACCTGACCCGGGATGTGTTGACCGGAAGAGACATCACCACTGCTCATAGCAGTCCCGTTGCCACTTCTTAATGCCAACGCTCGCAGGTCGATTCGCAGTCCATTCAGCACCACCACAAGTTCTCCTGTTTTGGTCGGTTGCCTTGGTTCACCCGCCTTCGAGGAGCCATCCGTCAACAAATCCATGCTGAGCTCCAGGTTGTCCAGCACACCGTTGTAGTGTTCTAGGATGTTGGCCAAGAAAACGGTTTGCTGGCCCAGAACCGAATCTTTTCGGAAACTCGAGTGATCTAGCACCCGAAAGTGGATAACGGAGCTTGGCGAAACTATCACCGTGAACCGTTCGTTCCATTTTGGAGCGTTCGTGTTCTTGAGAAAGTCGGTCTTGCGGCTACTTTTATTGTCGATGAATATGTCTACGTAGGGATTTGGCTTCAGAAAGCCGTTATTCCGAAGCGAAGCGTGCTCGACTGTTGATAAGGTTAGATCAGTTAATTCAAATTGAAAATAGTTCGATTTAAAAAAAAATAGTAGGTAATACCGTGCATAATTTTTGAAAATATTTAAATAAGGATTTTAACGTCACCAACATGTTTTAAAATAGAGAGATTGTAACTTGAACTTACTTGTTACGCTTAATTGGTGACTTCCTTCCTCCATTGGTAATAGCTTCCTGGTTCCTTTTTTATTAAATTTACTTATTCAAGTGCTGTTAACTAGCCTGAAGATTAAACAAACTAACAGGCCAATGTTTTTCAGTTACAAATCGGCGTTTGAATTATTCTTTTCAGTTTTGTTTTGTTGATGCACCTGTGATACATATAGAGAAAATAACATAAATTTTATGAAGAATCCATGAAAAAATATTTTGTGTTAAAAATACATATATGAGGTCATGGTCGTAGGAACGGGGGGGGTTTTGGGGGTTAAACCCCCCCCATGAGAGTCCAAAAAAGCAAGCGAGCTATTCTACTCTACACCCAAAATTTCAAATTCATCAAATTATAATAATAGAGCAAAAATAATCAAGAGCAACTATCTGAACTTAAAGCTAATACCAAAACCTCAAGACCCATTTCAAAATCAAAATTCTGCTGAAGTTTTTCAAAATTTTCTCACTTGTTCATAGAATAAGGTTGTCAGATTTTTTTTCTGCACGTATCCGGCTGTTTAATATAAAAACCTGGCAAAATCCGGGTATTTGATTTCAAAATTGTTGAACAAATCCAGGCAAAAACCGGTCAATTTTGGTCAAAACCTAGGAATTGCTCATCAAAAATCTAGGAAAAAAAAACTTAAAAGACCTTTCATGATATTTTTTTTTAACTTGCTGCAAAAATTTTGGACGCAGAAATAAAAAATAAATTACAGCACAATTTGTTTATTTTTTAGTTTGATTTTAGATCCAGAATGAGAACAAACCCGGCAAAATTGGGGCTTTTCCAATGAAATCTGGCAACCGGGTCGGACCGAACTTTTCCCAAATTTAATATTAAATATCCGGGCCAATCCGTTTAAAACCAGGCAATTTGGCAACTTTATCATAGAAAATCAGGTCTGTATTTGGAATTTTGGAGGTTCTTGTTCCATATTCATATAACCAAAATTGTTTTAGGTACTACATATTTTCGTATTTCTGATTTTGTATCAAGTTTAGGATTCTTGATGTTCAGTTCGAATGATCATAAGAAATAAGGAATGAAAAGCTGCTTTGAAATCCTTGTTCGAATTCGGTTTTGCATTTCATATCAAATTAGAATCATGTTTTTCGAAAATTCAATGCATTTTCAATATTTTAATATTATATGGAAAAAGAAGAAAATTGTTCTATATTAAAATTCAAAGTTCTTAAACTTTATTCTAACACAAAATTTAAACATTTAAAGCTTCTAAGTGGCGATCCAAATTTGAAAACCAGATTCTGATTCATCATTCGAAATTCATATTGTAAATCAGATTCACAAAACAGATTAAAAATAAATAAATGAAATAATGTATTAAGATTAAACCAGAACAACAGAATTTAAATAAAAGATTCATGAATGAGGGCTCTAAGATTTGGCTCATGAAATTCTGATCTGGATTTAAGATTTGGAAATCGTATTTTTTGTATATTTCGGAAATCGTATAGAAATTTGGAAACAGATTCAAAGTTCAATTTTTGAATTAAGGTTTAGAATTCAGAAAAAGATTTAGCTTGTGAATGAGTTTTTCAATCAACATAAAATTGTTGAGAAATTTATGAGAACATTTAAGAGAGTTAAAAATAAACTTAAAAATTTGCTTGTCAATTAAATTCAGATTTCAAAATTTATATTCAGAACAAGTTTGTACACACAATTTAGCTGGAAATAAAATATTTTCTAAGTTTTGATTTATGCATAATATCCCAAATTATATTAAAAAAAAAATCATCCACATGATTTTAAGTATGGAATTGTTTTTTATGAAAATTATTGCCTGTTTAAGAAACATGTACCCGATCTTCACCTTAAAAATCTGCAGAATTTTTTTATTTTTTCGATGTATTGTTTAACATTATTATTATTGCAGCTTTTCTTAAAGCCAAATTTCAAACTAAAATCATAAATTTAGTTTAAGTTTGCATCAAGCAAATTTAAATCAAAAAATTTTTAATCTCTTGCTGTTTTTTTTTGAAAATTTTATTTCTTTTCATCAATGGTTAAAATCTTGGAATTTGCAAAAGAGTTTAGAAAATTGGGCTTGTTTGATTTGAGTATAGAATAAGTTTTTTTTAAAGAAGTTGAAGGCTACATATTTTTTTAAAATATGTCTTTAATGGTACCAATTCATCATTACATTTATATTACATTATTACATTAAATTAGGTGATCAGTTCAATAATGAACTGTTCAGAGCCTAATGAACTGTTAGTTTACTAATTACTAAAATTTATTTATTCGACTTAAATTTGCTGAGCGCAATAAAGTTTTTTTTAAGTAGGAGAACATCCTGTGATGTCAAAAAGAAGGCTACCCTAAAAAGAATTTATTTTATGCTCAAATCAAATAACTTTGATCAACCAAACTTTAAAACAAATTCAACAATTTTAACCATCGATGAAAGCAAATTTCATATTTTGTTTTTAGCGGTTTCATTAAAAAAATTTAGCTCACCCTTTAGGCTAAGGACCACTTTTCAAAAGTTACTTTTTTATGGTTTTATTAATGACACTTTACCATCCTTGTGGCACTCGTGTCTTCTCTTAAGTTATAATTTCATACAAAAACTATTAATAAGTAGTAAATAATGAATTATGATATAGTTACAAACATAACTTGTTTTAATTTTTTTTATTCGTGTGTTTTTAGACAAAAAATCATAGGCAAAAATTAGTCACCAAAACCCCCCCCATGAGTCGGTTCTTCCTACGGCCCTGTATGAGGTGAATTTAATCCCTATCATATACGCATAAACCATGCATCGTTTGCAAAAACAGATTCTGAAGTCTGATGTCGATACGACGTCCGCCGGTTGGAGAATCCAGAGGTTAAAAGGGTATACGTTGAAAGCCTCGGAACTGCCGACAGACGAAACAGTCAAAGAACAGTAGTGTGGAATCAAGAATGACTTTATCACGACGGTACTCTCGGTAAAGTTTGTGGAAGGAGAAGTGAATGGAGCAGGCGTGTACCGGGTCAGCCAAAGCAGCCGCCCGCTTACGATATGCGGAGCTGGAAAAGGCAGTTAAGCTTGTAGACGAGACCAGAGAGCCTGCACAAACTCCATAACCGAAGGAATAGAAAGAGCAGCCGCCAATGGAGATATCCGATGACATTTCTCGCCACCTTAGTGGTACAAGGACTAATACAAGAATGCCGCTAAAAGACCGAGCAGGTCAGTTATTGACCGATCGAACAGATCAGCTCAAACGACGGACAGAGCACTTCGAACAACTCTTTCAAGTCACGATTAGCGATGGTCAACAAAACCCGCAGCTCGAAGCGCCAATAGGAAGTCGCATTAATGACGTCAACTCGAAAGCGCCCTTGCTGAATGAAATAGCAGCTACAATCAAAGCCATGAAATCCAACAAAGCACCTGGGATCGATTGCATCTCTGCTGAAATGCTGAAAGCCGACCTTGCCTTGTCAGCACAAATGTTGTATCGTCTTTTCGCTGACATCTGGTCTATTGCAACACATTCCCGGCCGACTGGATGCAGGATATCCTCGTAAAGGTCCCGAAGAAAGGAGACCTGAAAGAGTGCGGTAACTGGCGAGGCATAACGTTGATCTGTACAACCCTCAAAGTACTCTGTAAAGTGACCCTGAACAGGATCCAGGAGAAAATTGACGCTACCCTCCGATGGCAAAAAGCTGGATTCCGATCCAGGCGATCATGTGTGGACCACATCACAACGCTACGAATAATACTGGAACGAATCAACGAATTCCAGGACACTCTTCTACTAGAGTTCGTTGATTTCGAAAAAGCATTTGACCGACTCAGTCGAAAAGTAACCTCCACTGAGAGCTAAAGGCTACATTATCGTGTCGCAAAAAATCGCTTTTTTATAAGCGTTCAAGTCGATTTATTCCATAAATCCGACCCGGAATTACGGATAAAGTTGTCGTGGTGATAGGTTGATAGGAAAAATAGAGAAACTGTCCCGTTACACCAGCTTTTTCTTGAAAAACTTTATTAACACCTGCTCTTTGTTTTGATTAACCTCAAAAAGGGGCCTACTCATTCTTTCGCTCTGACCAAAACATCCACCAGTGACAAAAGAACAGCACTGGTCCTAGTGGACCATGAAGGACGCACCCCCCGGGAGTGGGGGGGGGGGGGGGGGCACCACATTTGTGGATAGTTCTCCATTACCCCCCTACATGCATAGCTCGGCATTCGATGGGAAAAAACGATGGCTGCAAATACGACGTCCGGGAGTTGACCCAGGCGAATTACCCAAGAATCCGTTTTTTATTGCTAATGCAATTGAAAACCAACTAAAGAAAGGATCTCTTAGAAAAGAGCTACAATTAAATCTGGAAAACAGCGGGAAAAGCTACTCTATCTCCACGTATAATGTGGAGCTATTTGAGCTTTTGAAGACCATTACCCGTCTGGATCTCAACACAGCAGTCGAGGTGGTTGACCACCCCACCCTGAATAAGATTCAGGGGATGTGCTACCAGGCGGACACCGTTGATCTGTCACCTGATTGTAGTATCGAGCTTGGGCCGTCGGGTAGGAGACGTCGTTCTCCGTTGCTCTCTCCAGTATAACTAACCTCATGTTCATACTCTCGCATCAGTCAGTAGGTGCAGAGCTCTGAGCCGTCAAACGTAATATGTTAATTTAGTACAATACTACATTACTTTTTTCTTTTCTTATTTTTTTTTTGTTATTAGAAAAGATTCTTAGCATTTACTCTTTCAAATGTTATTTCTGAATTTGCAAATAACTGGCTCTTGTAGTGTCTCCTCCAATCTGGGTACTGATATCTGATTTGTCAATCGAGTGTGGTGGTTTCGATTATAGCATCGACGATACGAAGATAACTGGATCAGGGCGACAAGCCGTGCCTTCGATTAAATACTCTCCAACATATCTCGACTGACCCCTTCGAACTATCACGCAAGGACTGGTCAACTGTTTTTTCTTTTTCGCCTCTTCAATCTATTCAGACATACCGTCACGTTACTCACAGTAACACATTCTCTATCTTTTTCTTCTTCTAACAGAATTTCAACTGGACAGCATTTCATTGTAGATACCATGACCAAAAACATCCTTGAGAAAGTTCCTGAACTGTCGAGAAGAAGGATGTCACTGATTCAACAAAAATATCCAGTTCACATCGCGGTGTACCAATGGAAAGCCTTTCAAAATCGAATGGTTCACCGTTTAACTTCACCGCCCTGTTATGGCTAATAATGAATCGTATCAACCCAACTCTTCGCTGATAGACCCCGAACCGTTTCTACTGATGAACGCTGGCCGAAAAACCCAAGGTCTGTGTTAACCAGTTAACAGCTTTATGACCTCACTGAAGTCTGTTTTCGTTTTATCAACGTCGATATGGTGGCTAATGAACTCAAAGACGGGCTGAGCCCGGTTGATAATGTGCTGTTAAAGTTGTTCTATAGCAACACAGAAAGGGTCTTCTATACTATATCAGTTCATCCATATCCGCCCCCTGACCTGTAACGCGCTTTGATCGAGTTTTCAACATCCAACCCTCTCTCACACCGAAATTTTCAAAGCAACTAGGACAACCAGAAAATATTAAATTTACTTATCATAAGTTTTTCCATTCCTTAGTAAACAAGTTTCAATTTCCCTGGTCGATGAATCCTTTTTCTATGAGGCTGTTTGTAAACCGTTTATCTTTATCTAATCATCAGGTTTTGAACATCGGTCTAATGGTTCATGTTCGGTTAATTGACAGGTCAATCGACCAAGCAGTTCTCTCTATATGAGCAAATCCCGTTTCTTCTATCGAATCAAGGCTTCGTGCGTTGATCTTCATCTCTGTGACTAACTAACATCACCCGCAAACAGGCTTGATTTGTTACATAAACACACCCGAGAATATAAGGTTCAACAATTAATTTCTCGAGTCATCGAACGCCATCTGACGCATATGCCAACTTAACCTGATTTCGAATAAATCCCCGCATCGGTCAAAAACACGGCTCCCGAACTCAAAGAATTCATTCTTACCCATCAAAATCCGAAACATTCCTATCAAAAGGCTCTCCAAACTTCTTAACAATTATATCGTTCACCAGACTCTCCACTATCATGTCGGTTCAACTACCTAATCCATTTCAACAAATTTCATTCCCCCGACATGGCTAACATGACGTTTATCTCTGCAGTGAATCCGAGAACATTCTCGTTTTGAGATAATTAACAGACTGACTGTGTTCTCTCCATCACCCTGCTAACGCTTTCCTTCACAACATTAAACTCAGCAGATCTACTCTAATTACCAAACTAGAACTAACGAAAAACTAATAACTTCTGACTCTTCATATAACCTTGTATTTACATATTTTCGGTTTTAATTTCCTCTTAGAAATGCCATCTCTAATTGGAATTAAATTTTAAGAAATTTACTCCCGGCATTAACTTCACAAGATACTATATTTTCTTCTATTACTTTCAAATTTCCAATATTTCATAATATGATTGGCATTTTCCTGTCGGATGTTTTTTTTTTTACTTGCAGTATTTTACTTCCAACTTTCATATGTTTAGCACCACAATTTCAATATCAACTATAAACTTCGAACTTTCAAGCCACTACCAACTTTTATCTTTGATTCATGCTTTTCAGAATCCAATAACCAATTGCAAACTTTAGTTTAAAAAAACAGTTTGCAACTAACAAATTCAAATTTTAAAGTTGTTTTTACGGATACTTTTTCGATCACGTTTCAATAATTGTACCATTCTCACATTTCAGAGTTTCATTTCTTGCATTGCATTTTCATTAATTCAAATTCTGCTATCAGCAATATAATCTGTGCTTTGAGTCCCATTTGCTCCCGAAGTCATCATACAATTTTTTTCATAGCTTTAGTCTTCAATTTCATACTTCCTGTTTATCCATTGACTTCTCTCATTCAAATCCAAATATGTATACAGTATTTTCGATATTTTTAAGCATATTTCAACTACAAGCAGTCAATCAAAGATTTTTTTCCTATTCCAGATTCAATTTGGAATAATTGCTGAAAGACTGCAAGTTTCATATTTCTGTTTATTTTTCATCCAATTGTTATTCTAATATGCAGTTTAACTTACATCTTCATGCTTTCAAGGAAATCTCTTTTCAACAAATATACAACACATAGAATTATATCTTTCAACTTCTATCTTCACCTCTTGACCTCTAAAGTTCAACTTTTTACTTTTTACTCACTATTAATTTCCTCTCCCATCATTTCGTTTATTTCAATTCCTTTTAAAAACTTCAACATTTTCACTCGATTTTCAAATTTACCTTTCTATTTTGTTTTTCAAGCATCATTATCCTAATTACCCTCCTTGCAGATCACAATTATTCATTTTTCAACTTATAAAATCATCATCTCAATCCTCATAAATAAACATTTCGGCCTTGATCTTGCAACATTTTATCTGCAATCTTTCAACTCATGATTTCCCAATAATTTACACGTTTTTGTGAATGGAAGAATATTTATCTTAGATATTTTCCAACCGAGTCAAACATTGTCAACTGGCAGCCCAGTTTACAAGCCTTCAAATTTCTCCACACATTGAACTCACTCTGTTTTGAATGCACTTTCTTTCTCTTTTGTTCGACCATCGTCGTTCCTTCTTCCATCTATAAACTATCTTTCCTTTCTTTTCGCATAGCAGCCAGCAGGGTACCCGCATTTAACCGATATCAGTGTTTTCCGCTCTGCCGTCTTTCATCCTCTTTCTTTCATCCGCATTTAAGCGATTCTACTTTTTTCCTGCTCTCCCGCAGAATAGAACAGAACCTTCTGTCATCCGCATTTAAGCGACTGTTCTATTTCCTTCCAATTTTCATGTTCCTGCTATTACGCAGAATGGTGTCAGACTTCCAATCTTCCGCATTTAAGCGACTGACCCATTTCAACTTACATGAATTCAACTTCTCAAGCTTTTTTATCCAAAAATTTCTACGGAAATACTTACATTTTCATCCTCGTCGTCAAATGTAGTATCGAGCTTGGGCCGTCGGGTAGGAGACGTCGTTCTCCGTTGCTCTCTCCAGTATAACTAACCTCATGTTCATACTCTCGCATCAGTCAGTAGGTGCAGAGCTCTGAGCCGTCAAACGTAATATGTTAATTTAGTACAATACTACACTGATGAACTGTTGAGCGAATTGAAATCACAGGGAGTGATAGCTGTTCGTCGAATTACTCGTAGAGAAAAAGAAAAAATCATCAACACTCCCCTGATTGTTCTTTCCTTCTCGGGAACACGACTTCCAACGGAAGTATATTTTGGTTGGACAAGGGTGCCGGTTCGAACATATTATGAATCGCCGATGGTGTGTAGGAACTGTCTTGAATACAGACACACAAAAAAGAGATGTACGAATAAAGCAAAATGTACCCGTTGTGCTAGAGACCATCCATTCGACCTTGAAAATCCCTGTCAACTCCCATTACACTGTCCACACTGTCCTGAAGGCTTCAATGATCATTCTGCAATCAGCCGAAATTGCACGAAGTTCCGAGAAGAGGAAGCTGTAATCCGCATTGAAACAGACGAGTCATTAACATGGTCTGAGGCTCGAAAGCGAGTCACAGCAAATCAATCCAACAAACCATCCTTTGCAGCTACAGTCGTAGAAAGCGCTGCGGCCGACGTCCAGCGAAAGGATGCACAAATAATGCAGCTCACAAAGAAGGTCGAGAAGCTTACGCAACTACAAAATGTGTGTGATAGCATGGAAGCTAGGTTCGAGAAACTGAAGAAGATGTATGAACGAAAATGTATTGAGTTTAACGCTCTACGTTCAGGAATCAACGAATCCGTGGCCGCCAAACCTGTTGCTGCATCGTTCAAGAAAACTCCAATAATATCCGCTCCCGAAATTGCACTGAACACACGCTCTAAAAGCAAAGCAACATCGGCAAACATCGCTATTCCCAAATCTGATCTTAGCCAAAACATTCCAAAAGGAAAACGAGGCAACCGATCTCCTTTGGATACAGAGCCAAAAAAGTTTATATGCACCTCCACCAACGAAAACAACTCCGAATCGCAAATGGACCAATCCAACAGCGACTCATCTGATTATGAAATCCCTGAAACCCCTGTGACAAACAATCTTGGAAGGAGCTCAAGCGAAAACAGCTTATTTCGTCTTGAACAAGGATAATATCTCCAAACATCTACGAACAAGAAATATCTACCACCTCTCATCCATCTGTAAATCCAACATCCATAATGGAATCTCAAAACGTCATCCAACATACCGGCAGTCACAGCACCAACCTCAAACTGGGGCAACCAGTTTGGAGTTACGAGAACCAGACACGCTTCAATCCGTTCCCACCCCAAGTTACGCCCCTCTTGAGCTTGAGCTTGAGCTTGAGCTTAGATAAACCGTACATTTCAGTAGTTGCTACTCCGTGATTGACAAGAACCATCAAAATTGCACATAGATCCAAATAAATGGGGCTTGGGATTAGCTTACCATTTTCTGTGTGCACGTTTCAAAGGTTCCTTATCTTAAATGGTCAATAACGGCGCCGGCCACGTCCTTACGGTTCATCGGGGAAAGGGAAGGATTGTTAGTTCGACTTCCGTTGCTACTAGAGACCGAATACACCTCTAAATCTCCACGGTCGTCACAGGAAGGGTGGTTTGTTAATGGGAAAGGTATATAAGATCTGGATTCCCTTTGGGAAGGGATGTGATCAAAGCAAAGTTAAAAATCGTCGCGTCGCACACTATCGAGTACATCGCGTTTTTATACGTCCTAACTAACAATGTACTTAGCACCGGCGTAACTCACTGAATTTTACCGCGCGCTTAAGACGAGAAGAGCAAAGCGTCCTAACGTGGCACTGTCATACACGTACAATGCACTTGGCAACGATGCAACTCACCGAATTTTATAACGCGTTTTCTAAAGTTGTGGATGAAGTATAGTAAGACAATTATTATGAAAATATTTTAATGCTGGTTGGAGTAGCTGGAACTTAATGAAAACGTGTGCTCATTAAAATACCCGAAAAATGCTAAAAACTCGGTACGAATTAATTTAAATATGAAAGAAAATTGATTTTTAACTGGTGGCTACTAGCTCCTACTTGCATAGCAGCGGCGACTAGCAAAAGTACAACTATCAAAAGCTTCGCTTTAGTGAACTTCCTTTCGAGCTTACTATACTTATTAGGTAGTGGGAAAGAGAAAAACAAGATACATAAAATTAAAAAACTCTCGATCCTCCTTTCTCACTCTGCTTCAATTGGAACTGGGGAATCAATCAATCCCGACCATATGAAACCATTATGATAGAAAAAGAAGTTAAAAAATGGAAATCTCTCACCGGTTTTCTGGTTTCCTGCTGTTGACTGGAAAGGGTGGCTCGCTGCGATTTCGAAAGTTCCATCTAAACATTGGCCTGTTTCGAAATCCAATTGGAATTATTAGCTGTCATCGGGGAGACCATTTAGCACAAAAGTATCAAAGTGGACTTTGAAAATTTAGCGAAAGCTTCACCACACCTTTATTAAGCTTTTTAGCACACACGTTTTAGCACAATTACAGCACTTCTTAATTTTCATCTGTTCTCTTATTCTTTTTCGAAACGAACATCGAAAATAACATCCAAATAACAGCGAATTTAATAAAAATTTGAACGCGATTCCACTTTTTAAGAGAGCAATAGCTCATCGCGCGGCCGAAACAATACTTCACGCAAAGAAATTCAGCGTATTTCATCAAATATTAATAAATTTATTGGAGCGGTGAAAACAAACAGTCTAAACATGGCAATGTTGCCATCTCTCCACCACCCCAAGTTACGCCCCTCTTGAGGATAGTAACTTGGGGTCACAAGTAAGTTCCGATTATAATTCTAAACGACCAGATCCCAACTCTGTTGACCGTTACAGATCCAGTACTCTTAGTAAAACGATCAGCAATCAACATCTCCGGACTTTATCGCCAAATTGGGACCCTGGCGAAGGGACCAGTACGAGACGCTTCCCACCGACAACTGCGACAATGATTGGCATTACATCAGCATCAGAACCTTCCATCAACATACCTCAACATCGTCTGCAGGATCAACCACCCACCTGTAACCGTGGGGTCGACGACAACTGGAAACCGAGAGTTATGGCTGTGCACTGGAATATAAGCGGCTTCCCAAGCAATCAAAAGTTCGGATAACATTCCTCTATCAGGTTTGATCAGCTTAATCGAGTATGCTAATATAACTTCTTTTCAGCTCAATTTTTAAGTAGTTAAACGAACTTTAAAGTTGACAAAAAGTTCGCATAAATTGTCAAACAACTTCTAACCAGCTTCAAAATCCACTTTATAAGCAGCATAAAAAATCGAAAAAATTACTGTTCCGCTCCTTCAATTGCCTTCTCAAGTCTACTATTTTGATTCATATTAATCAACTATATTTGTTACTAACTCACATTACATTTAAAAAACATGTTCTTACCAGGCCTCGAACCCGAGCTCACCTCTTGAAAGTTGAAATCCATACTTGTTGCCCTATATGAACATCATGAGTAGGCAACGATTTTACTCGATGTGATGATTTTCTTTAAAACGACTTTCAGGTTCTTTATTTCTACTTAATTCCCACTTTCAAGCTGTTAAAAAGTTCTTCCGGAACTTAATGTGTACTTCATATAGTTGTTTCCCAAGTAACCGATGTGTTTATTTATGCAAACACGTGTTGAAGCTCGAAAAAAGTAGATTTAAGCCTTTAAATCTACTTCAAAGTTTCTATAATACGAAGTTGCTTTGGAACGCCCGTTGGGACTAATTAAAAACTTTCAAGTTTACAAAATAGTATAACAGAGACTTTTTACGAACTATTGAGCTGTACAAAGAGACTTGCAACCCTTTGATAGCTACTTGATTTTGAAAAAAATGAGAAGTACGTAACAAGTAGATTGTTTTTGTTCATACAAACTTTAAAGTTCCCAAAAAGTAAAAACAGAAACCAAAACAGTACTTTAAAGCTTTTTTTGAGTATTGGCTGAACTTGATAAAGAATGAAGTTCCATGGACCTCGAAAAAGCGTTTTGAACAGCAAAAAAGTTCCACAGAACTTTTGTACAGCTATATATGAACTTATTAGTTCGTTCCTTAAGTGATATTCGAACTTTTGGTTGCCTGGGTTAAGAGGGCATCTTGCAGAACTACAAAACCTCATCCTGAACGATAATCCTGTGATCGTAGCCTTGCAAGAAACCAAATGCAGTATCAACGACTTTCCCACGTGTAATCTTCAAAAAGACTATCTTTGGAAACTCAAGGCTGGCCCCTCGTGTGCATCACAACATGGTGTAGCGTTAGGTGTACGATCCGACATACCGCATACATTTCTGCACGTACCCACCGAATTGCAGCTAGTGGCAGCCTCTTTGAATCATCCTGTTCAAGCAACGTTCGTGTCAGTATACTTATCTCCCAACGGTTCTCCCCAGCAATTTTTGACCAACCTCCAGGACGTTATGAGAACACTTCCTTCACCCATCGTCTTGATGGGAGATTTCAACGCCCATAGTCCTATATGGGGTAGCTCTAAAACTAACATAATGGGAGAAATGATCGAACAGTTCATAACCGATCACAACCTCACACTTCTAAATACTGGAGAACATACACGCCTCGATCCAGTTACTGGATCAACTTCCCCTCTGGATCTGACGTTGACATCCAACTGTTTGGTCAATAAATTTGTCTGGAGCGTTGACGACGACTGTAGAGGTAGCGACCACTTTCCAATAAAAATATCAATGCTCGCAGAAATCCAATCAACAAGCATCAGAACCCGCTGGAAATTGGAAGAAGCTGACTGGGAACAATTTGAATTAAGCATTCAGGAATCTCTGTCAATGAATTTGGATTTTGATAGTAACGAACTTCTTAAAATTTATTGGTATTCGGACGAGAGCCGTAGAACAAACTACTCTGCTTGGCAGTTAGAACAGGATTAAATTTATTTCTAATGACATACTTATTCTTAACATAGAATCGCTTACTATGATCTAATTAAAATCTAGGCGCAATTCAACACCACATGTTTCAACACTCCTCCTCGTCTAGATCTCCGATGATTCCAATTCGTTCACGCAGGAACTTGATTCGCTGGTGCTGCAACGGCTTCGTCAGAATATCTGCTTGCATGTTTTCCGTCGGACAGTACTGCATGTTGATAAAACCTTTTTCATGAAGATCTCGGACGTAGAAGTATTTCGTCTCGATATGCTTGCTCCGCTTCTCGATCCGATCACCTTCGACGAGCTTGATCGCACTTTGATTGTCCTCGAAGATGGGGATTGGCGTGGACGTATCTTCTCCAAAATCGGTTAAAAGCTTCTTCACCCAAGTTAGCTCTTGACAACCTGCGGTGAGTGCGATGAATTCCGCTTCAGTGGTAGATAAGGACACACACAAGTCTGTCGGCGAGATCCCCAACTAACGACACCTCCTCCGAATCGTATCAAGAAACCAGAATTGGATTTCCGGTCACGATGGTTACCAGCCCAATCAGCATCAGCATACATTCCCAGACCGGCTTGAGTGGCTCCTAGATGTAGGCGATGTGAACTGGTTCCAATCAGGTAACGCAAAACCCGTTTCGCTTCTTGCCAATCTCGCTGTGTCGGACGACTTGACTTCTGAGCTAAAATGGACACGCTAGCTGACACATCAGGGCGAGAGTGAACGGACACGTACAGTAGACCTCCGATGAGACTGAGGAAGTTTTTGTTGTTCGGAATTGATCATCCTCCTCCTCCTCCTTCTGCTGTAGGTGTGCAGGGTCCAAGGGAATTTTCGATGGTTTCGCGTTTTCTAATCCGAACCTTGCTGCGAGTTTCCGGATGTACTTCTGCTGGCATAACGAGTAGCTTCCATTTTCTCGTCGTATGTCGATTCCCAGAAAATGTTTGACCTCTCCAAGATTCGTCATCGCAAAGTTCTTTTCCAACACGGCAAAAATTTGTTGGAACTCCTTCTCCGTTTGTGTGGCAATTAGGACGTCGTCTACATAAATGATGATGTAGGCGAAACAATTGCCCCGCTTTCGAGTATACAGGCATGGATCAGCTTCGGACGACTTGAACCCCATATCTCGAAAAACGCCGTCTATTCGTTGGTTCCATACACGGGCCGACTGTTTCAACCCGTATAGACTCTTCTTGAGTAGGCAGACTGTGTTGGCTCCTCCTTTAGCGTACCCCTCTGGCTGGCGCATGAAAATGGTTTCCTCCAGTTCACCGTTGAGGTAAGCCGTTTTCACGTCGACGTGCTTCACAATCATACCACGACGACTTGCCACAGTCATCAGCGTCCGGAATGTGACCTGCTTCGCGACCGGGGCAAAAACTTCATCGAAGTCCACCCCGAACTTCTGGGTGAATCCTTGAGCGACCAGTCTGACCTTGTGCCTTACGATGTTGCCCTTCTCGTCTTGCTTCGTTTTGAACAGCCATTTGCAACCGATAGCCTTACGATTTGGGGGTAACTGGACCAGTTCCCAGGTACCGTTGGAAATTAAAGAACGGTACTCCTCGTCCATCGCGTCTCTCCACAAGGCAGCATCCGGTCCGGCCCACGCTTCGGTTGGTGTGCGTGGATCAGCACTATCCGCTGTGCGCCTCGCGACCAGTCCCAGCTCAGCATGGTTCGCCGCTGGTTTGGATACCGACATCGTTTGGTTGGTTGTACCACTTCCCATACGATTGGAGGACAAATATTTGCTCGGAACAAGAAAATCTTTTAACTTGCCTGGAATTGCGCGCTCCCTTCCGCTTCGCCTCAACGCCTGTGACACGGGCGGATTTGAAACTGTTTGCGTGGGGAGCGCAGAGGTTGTCACGTCACTGGATGGGAAGTTTTCTTGGCTGTCTTCTGCTTCAACAAAACTATTGTCGCTGACCTCGTCAATGGGAGGTACATCGTTCGGCTCACCATCGGCGTCGTTACCTTCAACCTTGGTCCCATCGATTTGCACATCGCCACTCAAGTTTAACGGTACCAACTTGGGGCGGCGTGCTCCGCTGGCTGGATCCTTGGGTTTCTCACTGATGAAAGTGACGTCTCGAGAAAAAACAATTTTCCTCGACTCCGGATTCCACACTCGGTAGGCCTTCGTGTCTTCGTCGAATCCAGTGAGAATGCACTCCACAGCTTTCCGATCCCACTTCCGTCGTTTCTTTCGTAGGAGAGCGATTGATCAAATAAACTGCTGTTCCGGTAGCCTCAGCCCAGAATCTCTTCGGTAGATTGGACTCGAAAAGCATACACCTCGCCCGTTCCACGATGGTTCGGTTCAACCTCTCCGTCAGTCCATTTTGCTCCGGCGTGTATTCCGTCGTTGTTTGATGACGGATTCCTCGACGACGCAGACGATCTTGAAGTTGCTTGTTGATGAATTCCTTGCCATTGTCCGTGCGTAACGTTTTCACCTTCTTTCCCGTTTGGTTTTCCGCCATGCTCACAAAATCGTCGAATGCTCTGCATACTTGGTCGGCTGATTTTTCCGGCAGGAAATAGATAAAAACTCTGCGAGACTTATCGTCAGTGAAAGTCAGGTAGTAACGACTGCCACCGAGCGATTCCGTTTCCATAGGCCCACAGATGTCAGAGTGAACCACTTCTAACAGTTCACTTGCACGCGAACCAGACTTGCTGAACAGAAGTCGGGTTTGTTTTCCCATCGCACAGATTCTGCAGTTTTCGTCGTTGGTCGTAGCTCCAGCATCACTCATTTCGACACCATTCACCAAACCGTTTCTCAATCGTTTCAGGCTGCTAAAGTTGAGGTGACCCATACGCCGATGCCAAAGTTCGGGACTTGTTTTCGACGAACATGACAACGCACACGACGACTCTAGTTGGTTCAGCTTGAAAAGGTTTCGCTCACGACTTCCTGTCGCCATCACCGTTCCTTCATGGTTGGTAACCTTGACACCGTCGATGTTGAACGTCACTGTGTGCCCCCGTTTGACAATTTGATTGACCGACACCAGATTCGCCGATAACTCCGGAAGTACTTGTACATCGTGCATCACAATCGGAGGGTCTTTCGGACAGCATTCGGGCAAAATTTCAACTTCACCTGTGGCGACTACTTTCATGGCTCCTTTGTTCGCTGCTATAACCGTTCCGCTGGACTTCTTGACATTCAGCAAATTTTTCTCCGACTTCGCAAAGTGACACGATGCTCCAGAATCAAAGTACCAGCTGTTGTCTTCCCCAGCAAACGTGGACAAAACGGTGCACCAAGCATTACCTGAGCGTTTCGAAGTACATGCTTTGGCAAAGTGACCGAATTTTCCACACCGTCGACACTTGGGACCGTTGCTTGATGATGGTTTTTCCTCGGGCTTCGGTTTGTGACCATGCTTTTTCCCAGCAAAAGCAACACCAGACGACGGCACTCTCGTTTCTTGCAGCAATTTGGTCTTGATGATGTCCGCATTTATCGCTGCTCCAGAATTTTCAAGCGCCATAATCATGGGGCGATACTCCTCAGGTAAACCAGCGAGCAACAACGTGCCCACCCATTCGTCGCTGATATCGAAACCAATGCCACGCAACTGATGTGCGGTTGCTATGACACTGTTTACGAATGTTTCCATGGAATCACAACAATCCAAATTAGTTGTGATAAGTTTTCGCAACAATCCAACTTTCCGGGTTAATCCGGAATCTTCAAATGCTGCTTCCAGGCGTGACCACGTTTCTCGAGCAGTTCGCACGTCCCTCACATGCACGTAATTAACGGGATCGAGCAGGAGAATAATTTTCCCACGTGCTCGTCTATCCTTATCTGCATCCACGTTCTCGAAACTTCCGTCAGGGTTCTGACCCGGCTTGACCGCTTCCCACAGGTCTTCCAGCTCCAAAAATGTCTGCACAGCGAACTTCCAGGTTGACCAGTTGTCTCGTCCCATCAGAAGCTCGATCGACGGCAGAGCCATGGAATTCTGGCTGCGACTGTGACCGGCGCCCGGCGCGTTAACTCCGTTCGGATTGGTTTGACCGTTCATCCTAAAACTGCTTGATGATTCAAATCTTCAGTTCTTGATGCGCTTCGATTTCTTCACGAACTCTCAAAAGGCCCATAACCTATTGGTATTCGGACGAGAGCCGTAGAACAAACTACTCTGCTTGGCAGTTAGAACAGGATTAAATTTATTTCTAATGACATACTTATTCTTAACATAGAATCGCTTACTATGATCTAATTAAAATCTAGGCGCAATTCAACACCACGTGTTTCAACAAAATTATTAAAAAAGCCGCCCATGTAAGCATTCCAAGAACATCTGGATGTGTCGGTAAGAAATCCTTACCTTGGTGGAATTCAAACATAGCCACGCTCATAAAAGATCGTCGTAAAAAGCTAAGAGTTCTTAGAAAACCATCAACCACCCACAAAAAGCTACAGCTCTGAAGGAATTCCAAACCACTCGAAACCTCACACGATCTGCAATTCGACAAGCCAAAATCTCATCATGGGAACAGTTTGTGGAAGGAATCAACCCAAACACACCAACACAGGACATCTGGAGAAGAGTCAATGCCTTGAGAGGACAACGTCGATGGCGCCAACCCTCCTTACTAATCAGCGGAAAAATTATTGAAGATTCTTTAGAAATTGCCAACGTTTTCGCGAATCAATTTTCCCAAATTTCTGCAACCGAAAATTACAACGTAGAATTCCAAGCACATAAACTCGAAGCAGAAAGAAATCTGTTGTCATTTGAGGGAGGAGAAAACCTGGAGTTCAACACTGCGTTTAAAATCGAGGAACTTTTATGGGCTTTAGACCGAAGCAATGGCAAATCTGCTGGATCGGACATGATAAGCTATCCGATTCTGAAACGTCTACCGTATACGGCAAAACTTACCCTCCTAAAAGTCTTCAATGGGATATGGAATTCTGGACAACTACCGTCTGAATGGAAGCACGGTATCGTAATTGCCATTCCTAAGCCAGGTAAAAATCCCAGAATAGTAGACAATAACCGCCCAATAACCCTGTTAAACTGTGTCGGAAAAGTGATGGAAAGAATGGTAAATAGACGGCTGACAGATTTACTCTTCAAAAACAATCTCCTTAAAGCAGAACAATACGCCTTCTTATCCGGCAAAGGGACAGATGCTTATTTCGGTGACCTGGAACTCTTACTTCATCCAGTGTTAGAGAAAGGTATGCACTGTGACATGGCACTTTTGGACATCAGTAAAGCATATGACCAAGCATGGAGATATTTGATCTTGTCAACTCTGCATAAGTGGGACGTGAAAGGGCAAATGGGAAAGTACTTACAAAGCTTCTTGAAAAACCGAACATTTATTGTTTCTGTAAATGGAAAGGAATCAGAATCAAAAATCCAAGAAAATGGAGTTCCTCAGGGGGCTGTGATATCTGTGACCCTATTTCTCATAGCTATGAACTCATTACTCGACAGAATTCCAGTAGACGTTAAGGCGCTAATATACGCAGACGACATTCTCCTTATAGCGTGGGGAAAAGATCAAAAGGAGATAAGAGCAAAAATTCAACATGCTGTTGAAATTACCAATCGCTGGACCAAAGAAGTGGGATTTACGCTGTCTTCAACAAAGTCCAAAATTCTACATATCTGTCGCAAAAATAAACATCTAGAAGTTCCAACTATCAAAATTGACGATCAAGAAATAGAAGAAGTTCCATCAGCTAAAATCCTTGGTCTTACAATTGATCGACGACTACGTTTAAGCGCGCACGCCAAAGAATGCAAAAGATCGCTGGGAACGACCAGCAGACTGTTTGAGATGATTGGTAACCGCTTGACTGGAGCCAATAGACGCACTCTACATCGTAACTTGACAATTCCAAAATTATTTTATGGGATTGGATTGTACAGTCTTGGTGGGGAAAAAATTGTAAAAACTCTAGAACCCTCTTACAACTCTATCGTTCGTAGAATAACAGGTGCCTTCAAATCGAGCCCTGTATTATCCGTATACGCAGAATCAGGTCTATTACCTTTCCGACACACATACGCAGAACAACTCGGTCTCAAAGCCATACAAATGTACCAAAGGGCAACGACACTTGAAGAATTTAGTCATCCTTTGATTGGCCGCACTAACAATATGCTTGAAAATCTCAACATAGAAACCATACGTCCCATCGAGCCTATGCTAAGACACGGTCACCGCCCTTGGTATTTACGTTCCCCAAAAATTGACTGGACATTTAGAAAATCCCTGAACGCAGGGGTCTCTTCTACAAGAGCAACGAAAATTTTCAAAGAACACGTGATACAAAACTATAACTGTTTCCAACAAATATTTACCGATGGTTCAGTTGTAGGAAATCAAGTTGGATCAGGAATTTGGACTTCATCACTAGCACTTAGCAAACGGTTACCTAAAGAATGCTCGATATTTTCAGCCGAAGCTTGGGGAATCTTAAAGGCCGTTACAATGATCACGTCGCCCATTGTCCCAACCATCATTTTTTCTGATTCAGCAAGCTGTATCGCCGCCATCGAAAGTGGTTCCTCAAAACACCCCTGGATTCAGGCGGTAGAAATGGAATCTAAAAAGAAAAACGTCACGTTCTGCTGGATCCCTGGACACGCCGGAATATCTGGTAATGAAAAAGCTGACCACCTCGCCAATGCTGGAAGATCTAATGAACCGATAGACATGAAAATACCTGCCCAAGACGCATCTAGAACAATAAAACTGAACATAAGGAAAAGTTGGGAGAACCAGTGGTTTAATGAACAGGAAAAGTTCCTTCGAAAGGTGAAATGCACAACGTTTGCCTGGAACGACAGAAAAAGCAGAGAAAAAAACCGGGCCCTCTGTCGGCTCCGAATTGGCCATACGAGATTGACACACTCTGGTCTGTTCAGCAGAGAAAGATGCAGAGCAACTTGCGAAGTCTGTGGGACATCGCTGTCGACCGAACACATTCTTCTGGATTGCCGAAAGTACGACGACGTGAGAACAAATCTACTCTTCAACGGAGATATCAGCGAGATCCTCTCGAACACACCTGAAAATGAAGATAAATTAATTTCTTTTCTTAAACAAACAAAACTGCTTCGTGAGCTATAAGGACCTACACAATTTGTAAAACCAGCAACTCAGACAAGAACTAATTGTAACACAATGAAATGCAAAAATTAAGAATAGACCCGAATAACCCGGGTGGTTAAAAGGTCTCAAATAAATAATAATAATAATAATAATAATAATAATTTGACCGACTGAATCGCGAAAACATCTGGGCTGCTCTTAGACGACGAGGAGTCCCAGAGAAATTAGTCCATCTCATCGAAGCACAGTACGAGGCATTTTCGAGCAATGTCTTGCCCGACCGTGTCTTGTCCGAACCAATCCCGGTAACTGCTGGAGTCAGACAAGGATGTATTTTATCATCGTTGCTTTTTCTCGTCGTAATGGATGAGATCTTGACTGGATCGATTGACTGTAGACTAAACCGAGAATTGCCGTGAAATCCTTCGACAACGGAGCAGCTAAACGACCTTGACATGGCAGACGATATTGTTTTGCTTGTCCAAAGACGACAAGACATGCAGATCAATCTCGACGACCTCACCGAAAGCTCCAAGCAGGTTTCAAAATCAATGTCGGAAAGACCAAGTCGAAGGAAATCAACACAGTAAATCCTTCCAATTTCTTGGTAGCTGGACACCAAGTTGAGAAAGTGGAGTGCCTCCAGTATTTTGGTAGCAAGATAACACCTGATGGTGGTAACAGGAAAGACATCGAAACCCGGATCAGAAAAGCCCGATTTGCGTTTGCAAGTCTCCGGGACATCTGAGCGCTGCAGTTTCGGCAGTTCAGATCGGGCACGTACGACTTATTGGAGAGTGACCTTCTTCGTTACAGTTACCACAATAGGGATTCTTTTTACATTTCTGGCTGTCGTGACTGGGAGAGCTACAGCCGTTATACACGCCAAAGTGGCTGTGCATGTGCTATCTTTGGATGACCATATTTGAGACAGGTTCTACATAGCAAAGGCAGAGAGTTCGAACGCGTAGAAGCCCAAAGTCTATATATTCTGGAATGATCGTGTTACTGATAGTTTTTTTTTTCGTAAATCTTTATTTGAAACGGCTCATACCTTCAGGTTTTACGGTGCCAAACTCTTTTTTTGTTTTTACAATATTTTGCTCAGCTAAACACTTTTATTTTAAATAAAAAGAAGATAGGAAAGAGAAATATGAAAATAAAAAGAATTATAGACGAAGATCAATAGCTTTTAGGAATAGATAGATTTCGAGATGCTACTGATAGTTAATATCAAAGTATTAGTGTCTTCTATTCCACTTGATGTTTTCTTTGTAATTCTTTTCACGTCGATTATTTTTTCGGGCGATAATGCGATCAGTAGTTCCTTTTCTTTCATGCCTTCGACCTCCGGACACATTACGACGAATTTGCGCTTATTTAACCTAGGGTGCTGCTCAATTTTAACAGGTGTACCATCACTTAATTCCGTTAATTTTATCAGCTCTCTACCTTGTTCTTTGTTGCGAATCTTGAGCACGTACCATCCTTGATTCTTCTCATAGAACGCACCTTCAATCTTCCCATACTGTTCGATAGATCTCCCTCATGATACAGATCTATGGGTCTGCCTCAAAGGAGTAGGGAAAAAATGGGGACTACAGCCGAAAATTATCTACTTGATATTTGCAGCTATTATAAGACCCAAAATCTCTTATGCCTCCTTAGTATGGTGGACTAAAACTATGCAAATAACGGCCCACTAGCGAAGCTCCAAAGACTAGCAACGCTAGCTATAACTGGCGCAAAGCGAAGTACACCGAATGAGGCTCTAAATGCACTACTAAATATTCTGCCTCTACATCAATTCATTGAGAGGCGGAACGTAGTGCCTTGAGACTCTCCACACACAAAACTCTCTATGAAGGAGATCTTACAGGACACCTCAAAATCCTAAAAAAAATTAAATTAAACTCACTTGTTGTGAAAAATGATGACTGAATGGATCCCATTTTTAACCTAGACATACCATACAATGTAACTATCAATGATAGGGACGTGTGAGAGTCAGGTGGACCTGCGGTTCCTCCCAGATCGATCCTATTCTTCACGGATGGGTCAAAAATGGATAAAAGAACTGGGGCAGGGGTGTTCGGACCTAGACTCAGGATCTCAATTCCTATGGGAAACTGGCCAACAGTATTCCAAGCCGACATTCAAGCAATTCTAGAATGCACTTTAGCCTGTTTGAAAAGGGGACACAGGTACACAAGTATCTGCATGTTCTCTGACAGCCAGGCTGCTCTCCGAGCACTAAGTACGTTCACATGTTACTCCAAACTAGTTTGGGAGTGTATAGTTGCACTAAGAAACCTGGCCATAAGGAACAGAGTATCTTTATTCTGGGTACCAGGCCACTGCGGTGTCCTAGGGAACGAAGAAGCAGACCAACTAGCTATGGAAGGATCTCAGGGACTGATGATTGGACCTGAACCTTTCTGCGGAGTATCGAGAAGTGCCTTGACTATGGAGCTCAAGAACTGGGAAAGCACCACTATTGTTTCCAACTGGAAAACAGCGGAGGGAGCAACTCAAGCAAAAAGATTCATTGAACCAAGCGCACGACTCTCAAAAACATGTTGAACTTAAGTAAGCACGAATTAAGTACTTACACAGGTCTCTTGACCGAACATTGTCCAACAAAACAGCATCTCAAAAGGATAAACATAATACGATGACTGTCGGTTCTGCGGGTTCGAAAAAGAAACTGCAGAGCATCTCTTATGCAACTGCTGCGCCCTCCTAAATAGGAGAGAGCGTGTACTTGGGGCAAAGTTAATAAGCGCACAAGACATATGGTTGTATATCAGCCCTAAGAAGGTTATATCATACATCTTTGATATCATACCCGATTGGGATAAAATGCTTAGTCAACAATCAACTGTCACTCCAATCAATAGTGCCGGTGAACCTGACAGCATATAGTAACGCGGGGTAAACACCACAATAGATCAACTACTGGTCGCAGTGGGCTCTCCCCTACAGGAAAAAAAAATGATACAGATTTTTATTACACTGGATTGTTCGTTCCCCGTAAAAACCGTCTTATTTACCGAAAACCCTTCTAATTGCGGAAAACGTGAAAAACCGCGGGACCTTTTCCAGGCAGTTTTCTGCCACCTCCGGTGTGCCTCAAGGTAGCCATCTCGGACCGATTATTTTCCTAATTTATTTTAACGACGTGTTGTCACTCCTCGACGTCCCCAAACTTTGCTATGCTGATGACCTAAAACTATTTTACTCCATAAACGACAACGACGACATAAATTTTCTGCAATGTCAATTCAACCTCTTCGCTGAGTGGTGCGACATTAACTGCCTGCCATTAAACCGCAGCAAATGTGCAGTCATCAGCTTTTCTCGTAAGCGGCAGCCTTTAATTGCGGAGTACTTCCTTGGAAACGAACCTATCTCACGTGTGAACCACGTTAACGATCTTGACGTAATCTTAGATCAGCGGCTGGAATTCAAGGCACACACCAACTACGTGATTGACAAAGCATCAAGAAGTCTCGGCTTCATTTTTAGAGTGGCGAAGTACTTCAAGGACGTGTATTGCCTGAAAAGCTTATGCTGCAGCATTGATCGTTCCATCCTTGAATACGCTTCTGCTGTTTGGTGTCCCTACTACCAGAACGGTGTCGATCGGCTCGAGGCCATTCAGCGGCGATTCTTGCGATATGCCCTTAGACACCTGTACTGGCAAGACCCTTTTCGCTTGCCCAGCTACGAAAATCGATGCCGCCTCATAGATATCGACACCCTTCAAGCCCGCAGACAAGCAACACGTGCCTCATTTGTCGCCGACTTCCTGACATCGCGAATCGACTGTACCACGCTACTGGAGGCTGATGTATCCGCTCTCAGCGTGTAGAACGCTTTCGACATCATGGGCTTAACCCCTTTCGAACAAGAGAGGAAATTCTCTCAGAGTATTAGAAGGTGATGATTGAGGGACCTAGACTTGTATAATGTAGGATTAATACAGCCTCTTTGATTCTATCCTCCAACCGAACAAGGTGTTTTTATTTGGTTCCTGATATTGGCTATCCCTTATAATAATTTATTAATTCCCCTGCGTTGAAGATATAAAAAGTGGCGACGAGGATTAAGCGGAACTTTTAAGTTTTATTTTACATTTTGCCTGGCAGTAAGTTTTTTGTTTTAAAAAAAAGATATTTACAAAGATTAAGCGTGAGTTAAAGAAAACCCAAATTTGCCGAAATTTATCAAAAATTGGATTGACTCCATAAGTGTGGTTTCTACAGCACGTGGTGAATATTCATTTGGAAAAACGAAGTTTTTGAAGAAATGCTTAAGTTTAATGATATAAACAATAATTGAAGAACTCAATGAGAATCGGATTTCGCTTTTAAAAGATTAGTGATTTTTATTCTTTATCATCGGTGTTGACCACGTTTTTTTTTGGTTATGCAGTTACCACGTTATTTTCAACAAAAGAGTTTAAGCATTGAAGAAGAAGAAGTTTGACAAAGAGTAGCGTGTTTTTCGTGTTCAACTCATCGACTCATCAACTCATCTATAATAGATTTGAGAAGGAAACGGAACACACCAACACTGTTGGAAAAAATTTTCGTGGAGTTGCTGAACTGCTGAACAGCTGTTTAATACCGTATTTTTTTTCACCTGGAGGCAAACTAGAGGCAACCTAGGTTCGCTCTAACTGCTGTCATCGTGCTCATTTATTGCTCGAGAGGCAACCTAGGTTCGCTCGAAAAAGGGACGGAGTCGCCCTGAGAAAAAAGTCAGTTTTGCGAGAAGTTCACCAATACTCTCAACGTTGTTGTCAAAACATTAAACAGCTGTTTTGGCTGAAAACAAAACAGTTGAAATAATGAACGGGCAAATGATTATTGCCGCGATTTTGAATCTCTCAGCCAAGCAAAATCGTACTATCTGCAGTCCAGTGCAATCCGGACACAAAAAACGGCAATCCGGATGTGAAGAACCGAATGAAGAAATCCAGAAGGGAGAACAAAATGACAGCTGCATGTAAACATTGCGCTCGTTCTCACGCACACCTACGTATGGAATAACTCGAAACCCGAAACTTGCTTTTTTATTCTGACGGTTCTAGAGCCAAATCCGGAATCAAAAAAAAAATACGCCATAAGAAATTCTTGCGACTTTTTGATGTTACTAGCTGTACTGCGGTATTCCGTAGGATTGGATGCTGCTGAGTTTGTTGCTGCTGCAGTTGTTGCTGAATGCTGAGTTTTTGTTGTTGTTTGCTGTTGATGTGCTAGATAGGAAATCTAATTGTTAGCCGGTTTTTTATATTGAAAAGGTGATTTTTGAAAACTAGCAAGAGGATTTTCAGGTATGTGATTTTTTATGATTTTTTCTATATAACTATATTTTTACCGTATTCATTTTTCAACATATTTTATTGAATCACTAATTAATTTTTTTTTTTAAATTTTTTTTGTGATTGTCTTTTTTGTGTTTTTTTTTCTTTATCGCAATTTGTTGATTATATAAACGTCTATTGATTGATTTTAAAGTATGGCTCTTTCAACAACTACGGAGCAGTTTATTCCTGGTTCAATTTCATTTGGGCAGTATGTTGAACAACTAGAATGGTTGTTCACCCACAATAGTTATGCTGAAGCGAGGTATAAAACTTCGTTTTTAGCTGTTTGCGGTACGGAAGTTTATTCCCGAATCAAAATGTTATTTCCGGGCAGGAACGTAAAAGATCTAACTTATAATGAGATTATTGAGTCACTTAAAAAGTACTACGATAAATCTGATTCCGAGGTTATTTCTCGAAACGATTTTTGGACTATGAGACAAAGACACGATCAAAAGGCAATAGATTTTTTATTAGCAGTCAAGTTAGCAGCAGAAGACTGTAACTTTGGAGTAATGAAAGAAAGTTTTATTAGGGACCTACTGGTGATTGCAGTTTATGACAAAAATCTTCAAAGTAGGTTTTTTGCAGAAGAGAATTTAACTGCTTCAAAAGCGGAAAAAATGCTTTTGAGCAATGAACTAGCTTTGGAAAAATCGCGTCGACTGAATGGTTCAGAGGAAAAATTAAACGTTATTGCCAGACTAGGACGAAGGGAAGATAGACAACCAAATCGAACTGACTACAGGTACCGCAACAGGAGTGGCAGCAGGGAAAGGACTTCGAGATTCAGAGAAAGAAGCTATAGCAGGGATGGAAGAAGAAATTTTAAATCTGTTTTTATTTGTTCATATTGTGACAAAAAAGGTCATACTCGAGATTATTGCTACTTGCTAAAAAGGCGCAATCAATCTCCAAGAAGGCGACAATTTAATCAGCAATCAGCAGTTAGATTTTTGGATTCTCCTAAACCAGAAGCTTCCACATCGACATTATTTAAAAGATTAAAACAAGACAATTCTTCAGATTCAGAAGAAGAAGAAGAAGATTTTTGTCTAATGATTTCAACGATTAAAAAAATAAATAATCCATGTTACATTCAAGCTATTGTTGGGAAGCAAAATTTGACATTGGAAATAGATTCGGGATCGGCAGAAAGCGTGATTTCAGAAAATTTATTTCTCAGAAAATTTCATGATTACAATTTGACTCCTTGCACTAAGCGACTGGTTGTGATTGACGGTAAACGATTGAATATTTTGGGTAAATTTGAAATCAAGGTACAGCTCAATGGAATCAAGGAAATGGTACATATGGTGGTGCTACAATGTGACAACGACTTCGTCCCTCTATTAGGACGAACATGGTTGGATATCTTCTGTGCTGATTGGAGAGCTGCGTTTGTAAAGCCAAGGATCCCAGAAGAAAACGTCAACTTACTGATTGAACAAAAAATGATTGACAATGTGAAGAGTAAGTTCCCTAGTGTTTTTGACAACAATAGGTCTAAGCCAATAGTTGGTTTTGAGGGGAATTTGGTTTTACGAGATAGCACTCCAATTTTTAAAAAGGCTTATGAAGTTCCTTTACGACTACGTGAAAGAGTTTTAAAACATTTAATGGATCTTGAAAAGGATAACATCATAACACCAGTTGAAGTGAGTGAGTGGGCTTCGCCAGTAGTCGTAGTCATAAAAAAAGATCAGGGTATCAGGCTAGTAATTGACTGCAAGGTTTCCATTAATAAGGTGATAGTACCGAACACGTATCCACTTCCTTTGGCTCAAGATATTTTTTCGAAGATTTCGGGTTCCAGTTATTTTTGTTCCTTAGATTTAGCGGGGGCGTACACCCAGTTGCTGCTTTCGGAAAGCTCAAAAAAGTTTATGATTATCAATACAATAAAAGGCCTTTATTCATATAACAGATTACCCCAAGGAGCGGCTTCTAGTGCATCGATTTTCCAAAAAGTAATGGACACGGTGCTACAAGGTTTAGAAGGTGTTTGCTGTTATCTGGATGACGTATTAATAGCAGGGAAGAATTTCAGCGACTGTAAAAATAAACTTTTTTTGGTTTTGGAAAGGCTAGAGAAAGCGAATATTAAAGTAAATTATAAAAAATGCAAATTTTTTGTTAACAAATTACCGTACTTAGGACACATATTAACGGACAAAGGTATTTTACCGTGCCCAGATAAGGTAGAAACAATTCGTGAGGCAAAATCTCCTAAGAATGTTTCAGAATTGAAGGCTTTCCTGGGTCTAATAACATTTTATTCCAAGTTTATTCCGAAACTATCTTCTCGCTTGTATTGTTTGTATTCTCTTTTAAAAAAAGATGTGAAATTTAACTGGACTGATGAATGTGAAGAAGTATTTAAGAATTGCAAACATTATTTACTGAAACCAAATCTTTTGGAATATTTTGACCCGGCTAAACCGGTGGTGATTGTTACGGATGCAAGTTCATATGGTTTGGGAGGTGTGATTGCACATTTGGTTGATGGAGAGGAGAGACCAATTAGTTTTACTTCATTTTCTCTAAATTCGGCGCAAAAGAACTATCCGATATTACATCTGGAGGCTTTGGCAATTGTTACTACAGTAAAAAAATTTCATAAATTTCTCTATGGTCAAAAATTTACGATATTTACAGATCATAAACCTTTGATAGGTATTTTTGGAAAACAGGGTAAAAATGCGATCTCAGTAACAAGGCTACAACGATATCTTTTGGAATTGTCGATTTATGACTACGATATTTTCTATCGTCAATCATCAAAAATGGGAAATGCAGATTTCTGCTCAAGGTACCCTCTAGACCAGCCTGTGCCAAAGGATTTGGACAGAGAATACATAAAAAGTCTAAATTTTTCGTCGGAGTTTCCATTAGACTATAAAGAGATTGCCAAGGAAACGAAGATTGATAGATTTACTGCACAAATTTTACAATATTTGGTTAAAGGATGGCCTGAGCGAATAAATAGAGAATTTAAAGATGTTTATTCAGCTCACCAAGAATTGGAAGAGATTGATGGTTGTTTACTATTTCAAGATCGTGTTATTATTCCTTCAAAAATGAAGCAACCTATTTTAAAAATGTTGCATGCCAATCACTCGGGCATTACAAAATTTAAACAACTTGCAAGAAAAACTGTCTACTGGTTCGGTATGAACAAAGACATTGAGGAGTTTGTAAAATCTTGTAGAATATGTAATGAAATGAATTCTGTTTCGAAGCCAGCAAGCTATTCTAGCTGGATACCGACAAACAAGCCATTTAGTAGGATACATGCAGATTTTTTTCATTTAGAAAAAAAGACTTATCTAGTTATTGTAGATAGCCATAGCAAGTGGATTGAATTAGAACATATGAAAAATGGAACTGATTGTGCCAAGGTAATCAAAGTATTTATCAATATGTTTGCACGTTTTGGTCTTCCGGACGTGTTGGTCACGGATGGGGGTCCTCCATTTAATTCAGAAAATTTTATAAATTTCTTTCAAAAACAAGGTATAATTGTAATGAAAAGTCCACCTTACCATCCTGAAAGTAACGGTCAAGCAGAGCGTATGGTGCGATTAGTTAAAGAGGTACTCAGGCTTGCAATTTCTCTAACGAGAATCACCGATGTGCTCGGTTTTCGATTCTCGGTAGAGATTCTCTGAAACGCACCGCAGAGATTTTTAGCCGAACCTCTGTAGAGAATCTGTAAATCAACACGACAGAGCTAACACACACTACAGTGAAAAAATGTTTTCACCAAGGAGAGCGACAGCGACGGTAGCTGGCTTGGCTTGTTGCGTTTACCAACACATACGAAGCTGAACCACTCGCCCGAAACATTCATCGTTTGTTGATGCTATTATTATGCACACCTTCGTGTTTGTTGTTGTCTTTGCTTTTTGGTGGCTTCAACTAGTCGGTTCTGTGTTTTCACCGGGGTGCTCTACAGTGACAAATCGTCACACGCCGGAGCTATTGAACTTAGGTGTGTGTGGCTTTCGAAACCGGGGTGCGAATAATGTGTGGAGAGGATCGAAAAATCTCACCCGGGTGATTTGCAACTATCGCACGGGGGTGTTTTTTTCTCCGTTCTCCGTTTTTCTCGGTAGAGAATGGCATCTCTGGAGGTACTGAAAAAGTTTATTTTGGAGCCTAAGATAAGAAAATTAGATACAGAGGAACAAATAGCATTATTCTTATTCAACTATAGAAATACTTGTGTTGGGAAAGATCAAGAGTATCCCTCAGAGATAATATTTAATTATAAACCAAAAGGATTAATTGATCTCATAAATCCCAAACATAATTTCAAATCAAATCTTACGAAACCTCATGATGAGGCAGATGTTCTTTTTAAATGTGATGATACATATCTTGAAGGCGTACAACCGGAAACAACATGCCAAGATGATTTTAAGAATCTGACTAAAGGAGATACAATTTATTATAAAAATAATAATAAAAATTCTATTCAAAAATGGGTGCAAGCACAGTTTTTAAAACAGCTTTCTACGACTATTTCTCAGGTGATGGTAGGCGGAAGGATTGTTCTGGCCCATAGGCGCCAGCTGAAATTGATGCCAGCTTCTCAACGAAGGACATCGGTACATTTTACAATCCAAGAAGAAGAAGATGATGATTTATTACAAAACCGTGAATTTGGCAATGGCAAAAGGCGACGCAGCGTAGATGAAACAGCTCAGTTTTTGTCCGATTCAGATTCTGACTTTTATGGATATCCAGCTGATTCGTTTATCTACATGGAAACAGATCAACCAGATGATACTGCACCGACCATGGATTTAAATGCTTTGAAGGCAATTCGAATAAGAAGATCTGATCGAAGATCAAAGAGAAGACGCAAAGAAGATTATATTTACTACTAAACAACGAACATTATGAGAGAATCAAAATATCGATTGAATTATTGGTTACGTTTTAATAAGTGCATTCAAATATCATTTGAATAGTTAAAGTTTGGTTGTTACATTTATACTATAATATTTAAGTAAGTCTTCGCTTAAAAGGGTGGAGAAGTTGATGTATCCGCTCTCAGCGTGTAGAACGCTTTCGACATCATGGGCTTAACCCCTTTCGAACAAGAGAGGAAATTCTCTCAGAGTATTAGAAGGTGATGATTGAGGGACCTAGACTTGTATAATGTAGGATTAATACAGCCTCTTTGATTCTATCCTCCAACCGAACAAGGTGTTTTTATTTGGTTCCTGATATTGGCTATCCCTTATAATAATTTATTAATTCCCCTGCGTTGAAGATATAAAAGAGGCTATTCCGCTTAGTGTACGACCCCGTGGATTTAGGAATCAGGATCTTCAATTGTACATTTCCTTTCGAATGAACAATTACGGAGCTAACAGCGCCCTCATCGGTGCAATGAAATCGTTCAACCGTTTTTCGGAGCATTTTGACTTCGACATTTCGAGGGATGTTTTCCGAAGAAAAGTGATTAGGGCCTTGAGAACCCCATAGTTAGATTGAAATGTTTTGTTTTTAACTTTGGATCAACATGTGATCCGTTGATCAGAAATAAATAACAAATGACCTGAGATCCGATGTCTGAGATCTTAGATCAGCGATCTTTGACATGGGAACCTGAATGATTAATGGGGCTTGAGACCTGAGTAAAACCTGAAACTTGAGACATAAGAATTGACACTTGAGACGTGAGACATTAGTTTTGTAATTGTAATAATTATACTTTTATTGAGTTACGAATTGTGACATTAGACCTGAGAAGTAAGAAGTGGAAGACGTGAGAATTTAGACGTTAGAAGTGAGACGTGAAACTTGCAGAGGGAGTCATGAAAAATGTAAAGTGCGACGCAAGACATGAGACGTGAGTGAGCAATGAGACGTGAAACGTGAGATGTGAGACATGTGACTTGAGAATTTAGACGTGAAAATTTTGACGTTAGAAACGAAAAATGAGACGTGAGAAGTCACATCTAACTTCTCACGTCTCACTTTTGGTTCTCATTTCTCACGTCCTGCTTTTCAATTTTCACTACTTAATCCTTTCTTCTTTTGTTTCCCTCTTCACGTTCACGTTTCATGTCTCAAATCTCGGATCTCAGATCTCAAGGTAGCATGTCTCAGGTATCATAGCTCATGTTTCAAGTCTCATATTTCATGGTTATGGATTCAGGTCTCATGTCACATCTCTCAAGTCTAAAGTTCCATTTTTAATTTCCCAGGTCTCATGTCTCAGAACTAAAATCTTAGGCTCAGGTTTCAGTTCTCAATTCTTTATATCTTATGTCTCATGTCTCACGTCTTGTTTCGTGTTTCGTGTCTTAGGTCTCATCATGACTCATTTTTCAAGCCTCAGAGCTAAGCTTTCCTCAGCTTATAAAATTTCCAAGTGTTTTTCATTTAAAAGAAATATTTTCTCTCAAATAGTGTGTTAATTGCGCAACCGTGTTAAAAAGCCTTACAAATTGCGAAAAAAAATGTAAAAAAACCATTCAATATTTTGAACTGGATGACAAAAAGTAGATTATAGAGTCAAATTTGATGAATTTTAACTCAAATATTGTATTATTGTTGTTCCACAGAGTTGATAGATTTTTCAACAGAACGAATCAAAGATATCATTTATTTGCGGCTTCGTGAATTTCACCCTTATCAGTCAACTATCATGCTGTACAAATTGAGATGTTTGCCAACTATGGCGCCTTATTTAATTTACTTCGAGCAATATTTTTCATGATTTCATGAACTCACAACAATGAAGGATGTTTATAAAAAGCTAATATCAAGAATTCAACATTTAACAACAATGCATTGTAAGCTTATTGTTACTAAAAATTTTCGGCTGCACTAATGCAGAGGCCTGATAAAAACACGAAAATTTCTATCCGCTACATTTCAACTTTAATTGTCTAATTAATCGCATACCAACTGGTGGTTGGTGAGTTAGTGGGACTAATGTAAGCTTTTCTACCAGCAGCTGACTCTTGTCTATCTCCCTCTCAACCGGAGCCGAATGAAGCTACTAATTTTGCGACTAGGCACCCACAACTCGACAAATCGAGGTGCTGATTAATAATTCATATCTTTCGCTGGCTGTGCGAAGAAATGTAGGTCCAATAGTCTCTTGATTAAAACAATGATGCATTTATAGGTGAAGGTATGGGTTCAGTTAATGGCCCCTGCAATCTGGTCACAGTTTGTTTCAGCTGTTGTAAGGATTCCCCTTCTGATAGTTTTTTTTTCACCTCTGCGATTTTCTATACGCTTCTTTAAATTTCATTGGCAAAAATTTGACCACAAGAATTTCCTCCTGCCGTGACACAAACTTATATAATTTCGTCATCAGTCACGGATGTTGGTTTACCATTCCGAAAGCCCTTTGAAATTGTCAACTATTTTACGCCTTTGATTTGTTCGTCGCATTACGCTCTCGAGAAGCAAAAGTGGATTACCAAAAATCGCCCAGTGATTACTCACCTTTTTCACACGAAACTTATTGATGATTGAGGATTTTGTATATTTTTTCGCTTGACGTTGCAAGAAATTTTCATTAAACACCTACTGTTACGTTAATTAATCACACTATTAAATGCCTCCCTAAAGCAGAGGAATCAAAACATTCAGAGCTAGTTATCGCTCAGCCAGGAGTTTCCATTTCGTAGGGAACCAAATAACACCAATCCGGAATCCCGTTTTTCATTACCCAACAAACAACAATGCACTTGAACTCCCCTCACTTGATATGGTGGCACATAATCGTCACAATTTTCACTCTTCCCAATATGAGTCCCACAGTGCAGATTAGGATAACTTCGTTTTAATTCCGATATTGGAAGTCACATAATGAAAATCACCACACACATATGATCGGTAGCTGTTTCTTTAATGTAAAATCACTTTTTGTAAGCTGAAAACCTATTTTTTAATCCATTTTTATTTTAATTTTCGCTGATGGCGAACGAGTCAAGTGATTGCAGGATAGAAATTTCAGCGACTTTTCGACGACATCGTCGAGTCGCGGAGCAGAACTCGCCAAAAAACGACCAGCTGTCAAAGTGGGCGACAGGTTGCACGATTAATGATAAAAGAAAAAAATCGTGTTAATGTTTACACAAATAAGGGTGGCTTCCATAAACGAGAGAATAAAAAAAATGAAAACAAAGTTGTCTTTGAAGTTTTTTTTAAAAAATGTTAATAAAATCATAACCGTGATTGATTTATTCAGTTAAAATATTCAAACATATAGGCCCATGAAATAACTTGTAATTTGTAATTTATTAACTTTAACGCAGCCTGTCGGTTACAATTAACTATTAGTTCAGGTTAAGGAAATCACTTGTGTCACAAAACGCGTGGAATATTAATAAATGTTTTGATAACGAAATCTAATATTTGCGTTATGAAGCTCTGTTCAACGCGGGCTTGAAGGTTGTTAGCGAGCTGGTTTGCCTTGTCGCCAAAGGCAAGTTGTTCCAACAGGAATAACAGGCTGATTCAGAACATTGATAAACGATTCAAAACAAATTGCAGTAGAGCACCGAAAAACTTTGTATGAACGAAAAAAATATACAGGTATGGTTTGGTGAGGTGTTTATGTTTTTTTTTTTTGGAACAAAGTTCCCAAAAAAAAATTTACAAACGAACATGTCAGCAGCACAAATCCAAATTTCTATAGATTTTGGGACAAATTAAAAAATTCTTTGTTTCAAATCCATTTTTTGCCTTTGACATTGAAGTAAATTCCTTGGTTTAAATGATTGTATTAAATGTACCTATAGGTATGTATGTATGTATGTATTTATGTATTTATTGTATTTATGTATTTATGTAAATGTACATTTGAATGAATTTATTGGTTAGAACTAGGTATTATTATACGCATTTTTCTTAAGGGATTTAAAGCTTGTGAAAAAAATGTAGATTTTTTTCACCTTTAACCCTTTTTATTCGTATAAAAAATCTACTATGTATATATACAAAACAAAAGTGGTTACAAACAAAATTACATTTCGGATTAAGTGTGTATTTGATTTCGATCTCCATATATTTTTTCCGTGCAATTCTACCCCGGGCTCTTGGTCTACCTACAGCCCACTGCGAAAACTTCACGCGTTTTTTCTTCATTCGTGTCCCTTCCTGAAATCAGTGACGACCGCATTGACTCGTGCAGCATACATTTTGGTAAGTTATGAAGAATTTATTGTCTGTTATCTAATAATTTTACGGTTTTCATGCCCAAAACGTATCAATGATTTAGGATTTGTTAAAGTTCATTAGAATTTTATACGATTGAAAGGTGAAAATCGCAAAGTTTTCGGCTTGTAATAACCTCAGGCTGAAAAAATCAAAATGGCGTCCGGGTAGCCGGTTAACTGCAAGAGGAGCGTATGTTGAATCTTCTCCATTTTTGTTTCCTTCATTTTGCAGTTGGTCAAATCACTGTTCTAGATCAAAAAACCTATTACCATGGCCGATAATGATGATCTTTTGGACTACGAGGATGAGGACCAGACCGAGCAGGTGGCAGCAGAGCCAACGGAACAACCTAAGAAAGACGTTAAGGGAACGTACGTGTCGATTCACAGTTCCGGTTTCCGGGATTTCTTGCTGAAGCCGGAAATTTTGCGCGCAATTGTCGACTGCGGTTTCGAACATCCATCGGAAGGTGAGATAATTTTTTTTTTTTAATTTTTAATATCAAGTTAAAACTCGATGATGAGATACGACCAATTTTGTAGATAGGGACAGCTGATCAAAGTGTATGATTGATTTGGTAGCATTCTGACTAATGAAATTAACAATTCTTAGAATAAGTCCCTCGAATGTCTGGTGATTAATGTTTCCTTATAAAATATTTTCTTCACAGTTCAACACGAATGTATCCCCCAGGCGGTTCTTGGTATGGACATTCTGTGCCAGGCCAAGTCCGGTATGGGTAAGACGGCCGTGTTTGTGCTGGCTACCCTGCAGCAGCTGGAACCTACCGAGAGCGTGCCGTACGTGCTGGTCATGTGCCATACCCGTGAGTTGGCCTTCCAGATCAGCAAGGAGTACGAGCGGTTCTCCAAGTACATGCCCAGCATCAAAGTGGCCGTTTTCTTCGGCGGTTTGCCGATCCAGAAGGACGAAGAGGTGCTGAAATCGACCAACCCGCACATCATCGTCGGCACACCCGGCCGAGTGTTGGCTCTGATTCGCAACAAGAAACTGAACCTGAAGCATTTGAAGCATTTCATCCTGGATGAGTGCGACAAAATGTTGGAACAGTTAGGTATGTATCTATTCTAGGGAATTTATATCAATGGGATTACTTGTCTTTTTATATGGTTGGATTATGTTGATATCTTATGTTTGAGTGAGACCCAAAAAGCTGATAAGTCCTTGAATTTAACTTATTTTGAATTTGTGATTCCTCTACCTGTACTATTGATATCACAAAACATAAAAAGCAATTTAACACATTGCAGACCAAGTTCGAGAACTCCCCCCCCCCCCCAGGTATTTTACTAAAGACTGATTTAAAAAAATTCAAACAGTTATGAAAACAAAAGTAAAATTGTAGAAGTTGGGACTGTATCACTGTACGAGACTGTTTTCAAATTTTCGATTTGAAATAATTCGATCATTCGATTTTGTTCAATTTACATTCTATGCAAGTTTGTTGCATGCAAGTTTTTGTTCAATTTATTAAAAATATGGATTATGTTTTTATTATCAAATTTATAGTACAATCAATAAAATTAAAAAAGGGTAAGCCCTTTTCAGAAATCGATACCAGATTAGTTAATACCGCTACAGATATTTCATTTTTAATATCATGCTGTAGTAAGATGTTATGAACAATGGGAAAGCTGAAGTTGAGAAATAGAAGCCGCGAAGCAATTTGTTTTGGAAAAAAATGAAAAACATACAGTTATTCCTAACGTCAAGTTATGGATATAGCATTAATCATTGACCTAACCCTTTTTCTAATTTACAAACAAAACAATCACTCATCGAAACACGTTTCGAAATCGAGTCCAATATATCAAACCATATGAGAAGATGATCGTTGAACACATTTTCATGATGAGAATAAACACCATTTTGTAGATAGGGACATCTGAGTTTCCAACGGTGATGTTTCTATGTTAACGAACTGATAACGACATTCTCTTAAAACATCAGCACCTAAAAGATTTCACCGAACTAAGCCAACGGTTTTGTTCTTCGTTTTCAGACATGCGCCGGGATGTGCAGGAAATTTTCCGTAACACCCCGCACGGCAAGCAGGTGATGATGTTCTCCGCCACGCTCAGCAAGGAGATCCGGCCGGTGTGCAAAAAGTTCATGCAAGATGTAATTACAACCAATTCTAGTACTTCTACCCCTCTTATCACTACTACTACTACTACAAGTGCTGTCGCCTGTACCTGCTCTGATTGCCACAGTTGTTGGGAGTTTTCTCATCGCTCCCGGAACGACCCTCGGACTGCCGTTTCCGCTCAAAAGATTCAAACTTTAATACACCACCAAACTCATAATAGTGAACCTTGGAAGGCAACCGGAATGGTTAGCTGAACCGAGTCGCCCCAAAACAACTTTAAAACTTTTAAACGCGCACTACCGTAAATTCCTTGAATCTTGAAATGACGGCAGTCTGATTCTAAAAGCTATCTTTCTCGGGGATAAGACGCCTAGCCGCGTAAGGTTTGTATCGTCCCTGGGCGACGAAAACCGCTGGATATGCCAAATCAAGAAGATTGATCAGTAGACAAATAAAAATTTCAAATCAACCGATAATACACCACCAACCCGTTAATAAATGGTTTTTAGGAAATATTCAATAGTTTTCAACCGTATAATTTTAAACAATAAATAATAACCATGTCCACAAGTCTACTGATCAAGTAAGCTGAACGGCAATTCAACCTCTGGAGAAGATTGGAACCTGCAACTGGAGCGTTAGGATGTCCCAAGTGAACGATTCTGATGAAACCCCAATTGTTGAAATCGGAAGCATACGATGAGATAGTTGAAGACGCCTCTCTGGTGGTGAATTCGGAACCCCTCAAATTTCGAATTGAGGAAAGGCCGCCGCAAACAGGAACTCGTGAGCTGCGAGTTCAAATCCGTATGTAGTTAGTCAGTATTTTCTTAAATTCTATAGACCTTATTTTGTTTCAGATTCGCTTTTTCCTCTTCCGCTTGTCTTGAACAAATATGAACCGCTCTTCGTTTCAAAAATATTTGATAGAAATTATCTGGGCTTATCATGGTATCGTAACCATGGGCTATTTTCGTCCCTGTCAAAGTTTAAGCGGGTAGGGTGGAGAATTGTTTTATCATAAGCTGGATCGCGTTCTTGAGCGAAATTTCACCCCATCGAGAGGAGAACCTGTATGCGATCGTTCAGCGCAGTATCGGTTGGCAGCCAATAGTAGAATGTCTCCCTATTGAAAATTCTCTTCGAATCACTGCGATCCTAAGAGACCTCAGACGCGGAAGACGAACACTTTTGTAATCCATGTATATTTTTTTCTACTGTTATCCGTTTCATGTTTTTTGAATCGTTTCCAATGTGAATCCTTCACTGAAAACAATACAGCCTATGGAAGTCTATGTTGACGATGAAACCAAATTAACATTGCACGGTCTGCAACAACATTACGTCAAGTTGAAGGAGAACGAGAAAAACAAAAAGCTTTTCGAATTGCTGGATGTTTTGGAATTTAACCAGGTTTGTTAACAGTTTTCTTTTTGGGTTATTTTCAAATAACACATTTTGTTTGCGTTTAGGTGGTCATTTTTGTGAAATCGGTACAGCGTTGTATGGCTCTGGCGCAGCTTCTTACTGAGCAAAATTTCCCGGCCATCGGAATCCACCGTGGAATGGTTCAGGAAGAACGTCTATCTCGGTACCAGCAGTTTAAAGATTTCCAGAAACGCATTTTGGTGGCCACTAACTTGTTCGGCCGTGGTATGGATATTGAGCGGGTGAACATCGTTTTCAACTACGACATGCCGGAGGATTCCGACACTTACCTGCATCGAGTGGCTCGTGCCGGTCGTTTTGGTACCAAGGGATTGGCCATCACTTTTGTATCGGATGAAACCGATGCCAAGATTTTGAACGAAGTTCAAGACCGGTTCGACGTTAACATCACTGAACTACCTGACGAAATTGATCTCTCGTCATACAGTAAGTTTTCTTAGTCAAACATTAATCTTGGCCAGTTTCTTAACGTTATTTATTTATTTTTCAGTTGAAGGACGATAAAACTGTGCACCAGAATAATCCTACAAAAGTTCTTGCTAAATTTAGTTTGTAACCAATAACCATTACCTAGAGTGTAAGGCAGCAGCAATTTAGTTGGATTTCCAAGGAACTTTTTGCACAGCGGCTACCCCGAAATTGAAGGGTAACCGTAAAAAAACAACTTCAAGGCATATTTAACGCTTACCATCTTCAAAGAAATTATCACCGTCAAAAAAATCCTGTGGATTATCCCTCGTTCATTAACAACAAACATTCGATAAAGAAGTTCTCCAGACTCATCATCTTATATAAACAGAACACAAAAACGCAAAACCAATTTATCTACTGCTTTTTCAGTAGGTGTGTATTTTTTTTAAATATAAATTTAAAAGCAAATAACTATAGAGGATTCTCTTTTTTAGACATTGTCAGTCTCTTCGATAAGTAATAAAAAATGATGTACGAAATCCGATTTTCTTATTATTCCTGAGAAATGTTGTAAATCCAGTGTTCTCGTGCGGTCGATGACATACTATACTAGGTATACAGATAACAGCCATACACCGGTAGTTAGATATGTATGCGTAAAATATTACATACTTAATTTATTAGATACTTTTTCGTGTTTTTTTTGGTAGTATGACATTTTAACACCTTGGATTATAATATTTTAGATAAAAAAACTATATTTAATAAAAAAATAACTTCAATTAGATAGGGAAGAAATTGATACATTAAAACAAAAAAATATTGATTATTGATCCATTTCTGTAAACATTTGTTAAAAAGAAATTTTTTTTCACTTCATCACTGTGTATGTGCTTTAAAATAGAAAACATTTTAAAAATATAACGACTTGTTCTGAGCGGTGCAAGATATTGTAGCACTTAAAATACTCGCTTCGCCTGACTTTATGCGCCTATTCAGACGGAAAAGTGACACAAATGGACTTCGCGAAACCATCGAAGGCCATTTCGAAGTGACGATTCTCATGTGGAGTCTGACGGAGCGAGTATTTTGAGTCATCTCACGTCACTCATCACGCTAAATAAGCCTCAATTACTTTTAATTTTTTTATTTGTTTTCTTATATTCTTTTAGCTGCATTTGATTTAAAAAAAACTGTATTAAACCTCCAAATTGATCCAAGTCGTGCGGCAACAGTGTGATGCGGTGTAGGTTCGCGACCACATTCTCACGTAACCGGCCGATTACCTACTAGTACAAGATGCCGTTCTACGTTCTCGTACGTAACGCAAGATTATATTTGCGTACAGGAACACGAAGTTGGGATCGCCCAAACATGTGCAGGTGACGTTGTAGGGTTTGGCCTGCATTAGTCGAAATTCACACAACAGTCCGAAAGGGATTTGATGGTAAGTTCTTTGCCAACCTTAAACATTCTACCTATTTCAAAATTTTTGTCATAGACCGAATAGAGCGCCATGAAATTTGCCGAATTATCTGCTTACTTTTACCTCATATCAGAAAAGATAAAAAAGCATGTTTTCAGCAAGTGAAAATAAATTCACTGATGTTTGCTATGATTTTTTGACGAAGAAAAGACTTGTTCAGGTAAAGGTTCTCACTCACATGTCATTGCAATTCTTCAAGAAATTTAAAGAATGTACATAGTTGAAAATTTAGTGCCATACCTACTTTTTATATTTTTCACTTAAGCATATATTTTTAATACTTGTTTGGTCCCTTCTCGTGGTCGGATCGATGTATGCAGCACCACGTAATTCGACAAAACCAACTGTTAAGGGAAATTTCGGAATAATGATTTATAGGCTCACTTGCTAATGCTTTCATTCTAAGGGGGAATATTGTGTATTTTTGTAAATCGGTTTTTCCATTTCTTATAAGGAAAGCTAAACGGACAGATATTGTTATGTTGTGTTTGCTTATAAAGTTTTGCATTTTACATTTGTGTGAAATAGAATATGTAGAGCCTTTGTCTGATTTCGATTCAGTTCCGCATTCTTTCTCTCCTGTTTTTTTTTCAAATAAAAACCTATCTTCAAGTTAGTAAAAAATTCTTACACAGTAAAAATATATAATCATCTGTTTTTTTTTCCTGGTCTCAAAAAACATCTACCTAAAAGGTTGCACGCGACACTTCAATTTCCGCATTCCAAACTCGTGGGGATTTGCTTCATCGATTCTGTTGTTTATACGTTCACTCAAAATTTAGTCTCTTGCCTCTTGTTAGAACCCTTTCATCACTTACGCTTGGTGATCATTTTGGTGGATAATGTTCCAGTAAAAAGACATTCCCGTCCCTAGGGTGATGTCGCGCAAGGATGTTGGATCAACCTCAATCAGCTGAAATTAACATTAGTAGTACTAATTGCAAACTTATTCGATAGGACGCATCGATAACTTTCTAATTTAAATGTATATCACAAACACAAACGTCTTCTGGCCAGAGAAGAAGAGTGCACAGATCGGCAACACCAGTAGCTATAGCAGCAGCAGTAACAGTTGTCGTTAACAAGTTGGGGAACCTGTTTTCATAACTGTCTGCCTACGTGGGAGTACCTCCGGTTGCCATTAATACTGATGACTGACAATCGTTGATGAACAGCTTCTTCGCTGGCAACAAAAACTAAGAGCTGTTGAACACTACTTAAACTAAAGATTATTAAAACTAAAAGTATGTTACGTACTATTGAATAAAGATAAACAAGACGATATTCGAATTCGACTGTCTGGGCGCTTAGCTTGTTCTGCAACACCATAATCAGATATAGCTCGGAGTAGTTATCAATGGCATGACCATTGATAGGAAAGTGATTTATATTGTTCTGAGGGTAAGATTTGTAAGAGTTATCAAGTTTGCTTGTCGAAATGACATTTTCTACTAAGTCTACACACATATTTGGCTCACTGAACAATGACAATATTGTTGGAACAATTATGAATGACGTTCCGACGGCAGAGCGGAAGTTATTTTTGTGAAAAGAGTAATGGAAATTGTACCGATGATCTACTATAACTGTAGTTAGCTCATTACGGCTGGTCTGCGCTTGAAGTCACCACAGGTTCTTGGGTAAAACATAACCATTCTGGGTGAAAAGGTGCTTACGACCCCCAATGTTAAGGTTCAGGAGAGTACTAGCGAGAGAGTTGTCGTTTACCAACGGCGACTCTGTTTGTTTTTCGATGAAAGATTTGGATGCCGGCCCTCCGTCGTCCCCGTAAGTTGTTATGGTCTCTTGTTTTCCATCCTGGGTCGAACGGGTTATAGTTGTTTTAGTGTGACCCTCGGAGTCACGTACGGTTTTACGGGTTTCGTAAGTCTGTAACACAAAATCGGATCAACTCGATGTTATTAGAAGAAAAAGTAAACGAATACAGAAACATACCCCATCCGGTTTACGTATGGTTTGCGAAATGATGCTTTGTCCAAACATACGCGGTCCTTGGAAGGTACCCTCAAAAATACCGTCGTGGAAACGTTGCGGTGGCGTCTTACGTGACATGCGGGGTCTATTTGAAGTCGAAGGCATGTCGTCCGATTGCTTAAATCCATGAATCAAGTCCAATATTTTTTGTTCGTCAGTTAGTTTCACCTTTCGCTCCATCCGAGCCTTGCCATCTTGGTCGGCATCCGCTGAGGGAATTTCAACCGCGCGACGTTTAGGCAAAAGCTCCTTCAAATCAGGAGAAATCCGTTGAAGCAAGGTGTGCAATTGATCCGGATAAATTCTGCAGAAAAAAAAGTTCTTTCAAGAGGCGTCTTAAAGAAGAAACCCGTTTACTTACTCTCCATCCAAGTCAGTATCCAACAACTTTTCCTTATTGAGATCCTTCTTAACCTCGTTCTCAAAACCAGGCTTCAGGAAGTCTTGTTTAATATCGCGGTCGAATGCCTTGAAGGTATCTGCAAAACAAGGTCATTTTTATTACTCTGAAAGGAATGAAAACTTTCACCCAACAAGACGCACCATCATACTCTTCCAGGCTTTTCATCATCTCCGCAATTTGGTGCTCAAAATGTTTTTGCATTTCCAGCGGATTGGTAAACACTTGAACACCCATGATCTTCTGGTTGTCGAACAGATCATCGTCACTGTCGTATTCCTCGACCCAAACAGGCTTGCGAAATTCATCCTTTAGCATCGGTTTCTTCTTTCTGTAAAATCAAGTTTTAAAGAGGTCGTGAGCTTTTGCTGACATAAGTAACGGTAACAGTGGTGATAACGATATGAATACAAGGTTCTAAGATTAACCAATCTTTCAAACTTGCAATAAGATTGGTATTTCATATTTTTTTTTAAATATTATTGTCTATTTTTCTAACTTAAAATCTAACGAAATATTTAATTGTACCGTTTTTCAGAGACCACTAAATTTTAATTCTTCTGTTGAAATATTTCTGTTCCATGTTAAAAATTCCCGATATTTTCACAACAAATCATTAAAATTTTATGACTTCACTGTTACTGCTTCAACAATTTAAGCAAGGCCAGATTAATTTGGAAATCCTGTCTCTCAATTTCGAGTCATTGGTTTGTTGGAAAGATCTAGAAGCAAGACGTAGGGAATTTGCATTTCATCAAGCTATGTTCAATGTCATCTTTTTTTTCCCAAAGGTAAGCCTTAAACCCTGGTTTAATAGATTGAACCTGACTCGGGATTTTATTCGTATATTTTCCCGTCTCATGTCCAATCATTATTCCATGAATGCGGTACTCTATCGTTTAAATATTGCTGGCAGCAATTTATGCGGATGTGGTCTAGGTTACCATGACATCGAGCATATTGTTTGGTCATGTGAGGACCACCTATTCGCCAGAGCGAACTTTATAGATTCCCTTCGGGCCCGAGGAAAACCACCCGACGTTCCAGTGAGGGATGTATTAGGTATGATGGACTTGGACTATATGTTCGAGATATACCTTTTCCTAAAAGCTATCGATCTTCGACTATAATTCTCTTTATTTTCATATTTCCCTTTCTATCTTTCTTTTTCTTCAAAAAAAAAAGTGAACTAGATCTAAGTACACAATTGTAATCAAACAAAACGAGTTTGGCTCCTTAAAGCCTAAAGGTATGAGCCGTTTCAAATAAATAATTTACAAAAAAAAAAAAATGTCATCTTTTCAGGGTCGGCATTTGGAAATAGGCATAACCTCTGGTCGGGTTCTAACTTTCTTGTAGTTATCACTCATTTTGACGCCAAACTCCGACCCTTATCAGAACTAAATTGAAATCGTCATAATAAAAAAATCTTGCAGGCATAATTTTTTTCTGCTTTGACCTTTATGTTTTTCTCGAAACTGCTTTGTAACGGGAAAAATAACAAAAAAAAATTGTGTCGTAATATGTTGTTTTGTCCGAGAAGATTGTCGACAATGCAAAACGAAGACAAAATACAATAATCTTCTCTTTCATCTTGTTCTTTAGTTCAGCTCACCTCTTATCACCCTCGTCGTCGTCCTTGTGACCATCAAGGCCCATCATCTTCTTCAACAGATCCATCTTTACGACGCAAATTTTGACGAATTTAGGAAAACGAGGCGCAGGAAAATTGGGCGATTGCTCGCTTTTTTTTGTCCGGCCGGGCTTTGGCTTTTCACCTAGAGCTGGGTTGGTGCTTGAGGGGAATAAAATTTTCTTCCTTCCACTGAAGGATTCGCAAGACAACGTCCAAAATCACGACTAATCCAAACGCGATGGCTCCAATTTCAATCGTAACAAAAGCCTCGGACACTGCACTAACGCCAAATAACAATTTAATACACTTTAAAGTTTTTTTTGCAAACAAATTTTGCAATTTTCTTTCCTAGACAAAAGGACTTTACTGACGCAAAATGAGAAAACTTATCAGCTGAACGAGATGGAAAAATTCGATGGCCGCCGACTGTGGGGTGTAAGAAAGTTGTCAAAACTTACGCTTGGGACGTTCTTGCGCAGTAACAAGACGTCGGGTCGCCACCGAGCTTTGAACAAAAGTCACGTACGCGAAAGCTCTCGTTGTTATGATTGCTTCGGACGTTCGGGCGGGTTACCAAGGGGTTACCATAGAGGTAAAAGTGTGAGTGTGTTTACGAAAGCTCAGCCTTTCATCGCCAAATCGCCAAAGAGGTGTGTCCACGAGCTACGGTACAAAAAACGAATGCCTTAAATAAATTTAACATTCGTTTTTAAGATTGATGTTATTTTTGGAAACTATCATTTCCCGTTTTGGCCAAAAGGTAGTCGATATTATCTTATATATAAAAATGGAGGCGTTTTCTTTGTAACAACATCACGTATGAATGGTCGGTCGAAATGAAGTGAAGTTGGGTATCCGAGGGTTTTTTGGGTCAGAGATGGTTTGTATAATAGTTTGAAGGATCTCACTTTTTATGGAAGGTGGTCCCAATACAAATCCAGCTTTATTTTTTACGATTTCCATAAGAATCTATTCGCGAGCACGATGCAGTTGAGGAAGTGTAGATGAAATTAAATATTTATTACGATTTATACTTTACGAGGTAAAACGAAGTTTACCGGGTCAGCTAGTCTCGTATAAAATTTTGATGTTTTTTTATCCATATGCTGGGAAGCTGAGCGTATTTCGAGGGTCACTTTCTATAGCGTTTCCATTCGTTCCAATGCTTGAATCTTGATATTATTTTGAAGAATAAATGATTTGCCTCCGGACATAGATGCCAAATTTGGTAGTTAATGAATAACAATAGCTACATGAAATAATTTAAATAAAACCTTAAACACAAAGAATAAAGAACATAACTTTGTATCTTTATTAGAAATTTAGCGAAATATCGCTAATTTTTTAAGTGTTTTAATATCAAAAATAAAAATTGTTTTTTAACAAAAACTTCGATTTGAAGGCGTAACTCATCAAAATTTATTGGAGTTTTTTTAATTTCATTTAAAGGGGTGTGTATGCTTTAATCAAACCATTTCTGGGTGGTAAATGACTGAGTCAAATCTGCAATAAACAGTAATGCATGGCAAAATTTATACTGGGATGAGAGTGATTTGATGCATAACTTTGATATTTCACAAACGATCAACTTTCATTAGCAGATAGAAATTATGTGGAAATAGTAATTAACCGTTTACATTACTATTAAACGATGCTTTGTGGCATTATCATTATGTCAAACGGTGCAAATTATTCAAACATTTCTGGTAAGTCTTATTCAGATTGAAGTAAAACATCAACTAAGCGACAAACGAATCTTCTTGGTTCGGTTTGGTCGAATCCTGATCAAATTCATTAAAAAATTAAAAAATTGTTTTATTAGTTTACACCAAAAATTGCCTACTTTTATTTATTTTTCTTTCAGATGTTTACAGAAAATCCAACCAATTCAAACCAAACCAACATGTACCACTTAGTGATGGTGGCCTTCTTTCTTCTGGAATCGCTGGCCACAATATCCGCAGATATGGGCTCCCGGTTTATCCTGTAAGGTAGGTCACAATTTAAAAAAAAATCAACTACAAACTTTCGAACACGTTCACTTACCAAATTTATGTACACCTTTGGGTGGCCCAGTGCCGGTTCGATTCCTCCGTCACAGTAAACAACTCGAGCAGTGCTTTCGATGATGGGAGCCTCGTCGACCAGTTTGATGGCCCAATTCTGGTTGACCACCTTGTCGGCATTCACGAAGCGAGCATTGCGATAATCCTTGTCATCGTAGTACTGTTTCCGAAAGTTTATTATTCCCATTATTATTCTGCTTGCGTAATCGATCGCAATGAATTTCTTTCTCTCGTGGGAAAGTCCTTACCTGTCCGGTGTGCGTAATTTCGTCCTTGATAGTGGAATATTGGCTACCGTAAATTTGATTACTGATGACACGGCGTCTCATGAGTTGCAGTGCACGAGTCGAGGTGCTGAAAATTCGGCTGGCCATCCTTGCGAATCGAATTTCGGAACGAACAGCTGAAGGTTTATTTTGGTTCTGCGAGTGAGAAATCTTTCGTACGGTTGATGGAAATGTCAGATGTTTTGTAAACACAAGGGTCATCTACAAATTCCGTAATGGAAAATATGTGTTATACTAATCTCAAGTATTTAATGTTTATAATAAAGTGAATAAAGTGAAGTCGAGCATAAGAGCGCCTGTAATCGTGGTCCAAACAGCCACCAATGCGGTTGCTTTGGTCGGAATTTGGGTTTAAACCGACTGTTTGGACCAGGGATACAAGTGCTCTAATAATTAAAAAAATCGATAAGTTTGTTCTAAATCTAAATCTATTGCAATTCTATTGATTTAAAATAAATAAATAAATAGAATTTCCGAGATGTGAATAAGCACAACTCACCAGATGTGCAGAAGAGTTTATACCAGGTCGGTTCTTCGCATTCACATAAGATTTGACGAACATTGCACCTGATGGGTTTTCCACGCCTTCGAAATGAAAATTGCCCTTTCTGCACCTCTCTGTCCCGCAGAATCCCTTATTTTTTTTCGATAATCCGTAGAAAATCAGTAGGAAATGCTGAAAATCCGTGGATTTCGAGCATCGATCCGTAGCTCCGTAGAAATGCTGAAAATCCGTAGAACTATGGAGAAATTCGTAGATCTGGCAAGGCTGGTTCTCAGCAACCAAAATCTGAGTGGGAGTTACGAAGTTACCTGTGTGGACTAGACTCGGAGATTTAATCAGAAGATTTATTTTGATAGCTAAACTCGAAATTGAAAAAAGACAATTAATAACGTTCTGCATTCAAAAAATGTTGGTCTTGCTTTACTGAAACCGATAACGATAAGTCATTGTATTTATACAGTTTTATGTAATAAGTTGGTAAATGTTAATCTTTTTATTGTGATTTTTTTTAACGTGAGTAAAGTGACATTTAAAATAAATGAAAGTGATTCATTGTTATAACAGTTCAAATGAATCGATTCATGTTCACGTCCTTCGATAACGTACCAAATGAAAACAAATTATGTTATCAAAATGTTCAATCAAATTAAAATTTTGGGAAACTTTACAAAAACATTCCTTCTGAAAATAATTAAAAATCTTAAAACTCACTCTTCAATCTTTCTGTAATTAATCCATGCATTTTTTTTTCCAATGAACAAGACAGCATGAGCTTCACGTAGGTTCATCCGTGGAACCATGATTTGTGGACGAGTCTCGAGTTGAAGTGAATAAGTCTTTAAAATATTTTGGTGGCTGTCAGTGGTTGGGACAGCAGCAGAGCGAAATAAAATTAAAATTGCAATCGCGTTTCAAAAGTAAAGAATTCTGGAGTGTTCTTTTGAACAGGACCTCTAGCGATTATGTCATTAGCTTATTAAAAGAATTTGTCACGATTGTGGGCGACTAACTGGGAAGCTATCGATCAGGTGCAAAAAGCAAAAGTGCTACGCGGGTGTGAAAGTTCAATCGAATTGGCAGCTGCCACCAACCCTCTCTGTGGTGCGTTTCATTTTCGGATCTTTCTCTCTCTCTGGTGTCCCACCACCCAACTCCACCAAATCGAAAGTGCAGCCGAAGTAGAGAAACAGCAGCAGCAGCAGCAGGTACGTGAAGAAAACATAATACGTATCGAATCGAAAGAAATTGCAAGATACCATCGGTAGCTCAACCAGAAGCACATCGCCAGCAAAAGTGGGACAAAATTGTTGTACTGGGCATTGACTGATCATCTACGCGGTAGCGGTACAGAATGTAAGATTTTCGTGACACAGCTGACTTGTTAAATTTTTTTAAACTTTTAAATCAAATTTCAGAAAAAAATACAACTTATATTCACGATTCATCGGGCAAAATGTCTTCCGCCCAAAATCAGCAGGAGGATTTGGAGGCTCGAATTGCACGTATCAAAAAGCGCAATGAAGAGATCGAGAAGAAACACCGGGAAGCAGAGGCTGATCGTCTGATGGCCATGAAGGAAAACGCCATGGTTGAAATGAAACCCCCGAAAGATGAGGACTGGCCTCGGGAACACAAATACGACAAGATAGATTTCACTTACGATTTGGACGAGGAAGCCTTGGCAGAACTCGAGGGTAAGCTTATTTATGATGGCCGATTTGGGGCGGTGTGATTTACCGCTAATTGAGCGGCAATTCAGCACCAGTTCCGTTATTTAGTATGAATTGCTTGTGTCATTTTGTTTCGTTCATGGGTGCCGACTCTTGATCGGTGAAGCGTGGCTGGTTAATTGCACGAAAGTTGCAAGATTGATAGAATGTACATATGTACGTACTTAGTTGGTAATCGATCTTTCTATGTATTTTATTCTCAGCAAAAAAGAAAGAAAAGAATGCTTTCATTCAAAAGATTGCAAAGGATTATAAAGTTTTCGCCGAGGGAGAAGGTCCTCCACCAGATCCGGCGTACAGTTTTCTAGCGGATGTGGAACGAGACGGCGAAAAGGCTCCTCTACCCGGTTCGAATAATATTCAGGGTAGAATGAATAACAAGGGTGGAAATTTTGATCGTAAAAATCCCAACAACAGAAGTGGTCGCCTAGGAAGTGGTCCTGGCCCAGGTGGCATTCGTGGAGGAGGTAGTGGTGCTGGACGTGGTGGTCTTCGGGGTGGGTTCGGTGGAAATCTGCAGCGTTCTCAGTCGACTAATGAGCACGATGGTCGGAGACCGGATCACACTCGACACGGAGGCCATAAGAATGGGGCACCTGGCCCTTTAAATGATAGCAAGTGGCGGCGTGAAGGAGCTGGTAGCAAGGACGATGGCTGCATAAACAATTTTAGCAATGGTGGATACAAAGGGGAACCCAACTTAACCGTTTCTGTATCCCAGGATGGCGAATTCAAGAGTGTGAAAGGTAAATTCAATTGTTGTCTATTAATGAGGTCTCATTTGATATGGGAAACATAATTGAAATTCTGTTGTTAAGCATTATTAAAATCCTTCTAAATTTTGTTCGCAGTAACATCTCCTCCAATCATAGGAAGTGGTCGGGTTGGCCCTCGCCAACCAGCGAAACCACAGTTCCAGTTTCAGACCGACCCACATAATCCTCATCATCACCAGAATCTGGGCGCTGGAAAACCTCATCATCGCAGCAACAATGAGAATTTTAATCGCAATGCTTCCGGACGAAAGTCTGACAAGGACGCGAAACGACTTCCCAAACCCGGCAGCGGTGGAGGACCATCGCCTTCGCCGTCGTCGTCTTCATCGTCGGCAAACGCAAGCAATAAATCGACCAACGGCGGAGGCAGTCTCCAGGATCGACTCAATCGCAACCGTGTGGTCAATATCGATAGAAACGAAAACACGATCCGTGTCAGTACCAGTGGCAGTGCCGCCGAAGCGGGCGCTGGAACGCATGCTAAAGCTAATGCCACTCTAAAAACTATTTCAAAAATAATTGAAAAAAATGCAGAGATCGACGAGAAGCTGGCTCGTCAGATGCATCATGAAAATGAACGAATGGTTAATCGTATGAAGGAGTTAAGAATGCAAGATTGAAGCAACGTGGTTTAAAGGCAGCTGAATCGAACGAATTTCAAGTAAAACAATTGCCGCTTTTACTAAAAAAAGTAAATCCAGTTGAAATTGGTAGCACGCACGCACGCATAACATATAAATCAATAACTTTTAGTGCATAAAAAGATAAAATAATTCACCCATTTCTAATGTACACGTTGCTGAATATAAATTAAAAAAATCATCATATTATGTGCGAAAAAGAACTTTGATACCATTAGCCACGTTAGCAGCTCGGAATGTAACGGAACGTTGATACTGGAAGGATATATCGATTTTACTGGAATGCAGGCGAGCAAATTTCGTGAAGAAACCAGTTTTATTACTTAGATTTTGTTCTATTTATTTATGCATCTATTTTAATCCTAGACTATTCAAATTAGTTATTCGGCATATTTTATCAGTACCGTGAGTGAATATCAAGTACGAAAAGTATATTATTTGTTTTAAATTTCGTATCGTAATCGGAAGCATTTAGTGTACTCGTTTAACTTGTTAAAGGTCGAAATTTTTGTCCGAGATTACCATTCACTTTTATTATGACTACTGTATATAGTTTTACAAGCATCCAATTGTATGCGCATTCATAAATGTTGAAATATATTGAACATAACATTTGAAGATAAAATACTCTGCCTTTGAATTCATTGAAATGAGAAATGAACGTCATCATCCCCTGTTCATCATTATGTTCTCTTGGGGTTTTTGTTCATTTTGCGCATGTAAACGTGGTAAACTAATGGGTGCGATGGGTGTGATGCACGGAAAAAGCAACCAGCTAAAGGTTTGCAGACGGCCTTCATCAATCAAGGTGTAAAGTGTAAACAAAGGTTTCGAGTGGAGTTTTGTGTTGCATGTGAATAGTTGTAATCAGGATACTGCCTAATTGAAGTGATTGCTGTTCGACTTTGGAATATCAAGACCAGCACAGATATTTCAGTGCCATCAAGTAAGTAGTCCTCTTACAAAGCTCACAAACGATATGGCTATCCCTAATGTGTCAATGTCGTCAATGACTGTTCATTTACATCGGTCATCGTATTTTTTCGATTTTTGCATTGCATAATTTTGATCATTTTGAAGACCTACTGTGATGAACACCATTCATCATATTGAACATGGACAGCGGTTTAAAGTGCTTAACAGGCACTTAGAATTAAAAATAAATTGTTCAATAATAATATATAATAATAATGATACTTTAACAGCTGCTATTCGTAAACTGACCCATGCGCAGTTTCATCATTTTTCAGATTATCTTAAAAATCGTTTTTATTTTGATAGCAGAATTGTCGAGCTTATTTCTAAAATCCCGCGTGAACTTTCATTACGTCGTATGAAACAATATGTAAACAAGGAGTTATTACGAAAAAAAAAAAAATAATACAAAAACTGACCTAAATTAGTCGCATCTTCTTTCCATTTAGAATATTTGTAGCCTGGACAACATGCATACTTTAAAACTTTGAATTCAACTCATTCAATTCAGCGCCAATATTGATTGAACAATACAGGGTAGATCTATGAAATATGATTCGCATTTTTATTAAATCATGATGTTTTTAAAATTTATTAAGTATACAAAAAATTGTGTAACTGTCATATATTGCATATATTGCAAAAAAAAAAATTGTGCACTGATAGCGACATCTTTTGGATGTTAGTCCATTTACGAATTTGGTTTGGAACTTAGGTTGGTATTCTCACACACGTTTTGAGCTCCAGCTCGAACTCTGTTTTCTGTGGTATCAGTTCAACCGCCTTTCTTCCCAGCCATGCGTGCGATTCCTTCAGTCTGCTATAGGAAGGCAGATTTCGAGAGCACAACCTGGAGAGCAATGGATTTTGTCTGGGCTAAGTTCTCCCGGAGGCATGGGTGGCAAAACTCCTCAGATCGGCTTGTCCAGTGAAAGAGAGTGCAATTTTTTTCGTCTGCTCCCCCAATCGGTGCGGGGAGAGATAAATCGCACTGAAATGAAGAGTGAGATTGTCAACACATAAGAGTGAGTGAGAGCATTCACATCCGCTGATCAAGAGAATTCCCTTCTCCGGAAAAATCAGTTGCGCAATGTGCTGAGGAGAATTCGCTCCCAGCGGTGTCCTGATTTTCTAGAAGCCGTTCTGATCTTAATTGCAATTGATTTTGTAATAAAAACAGTTTAACCTCTTAAACCAATGATAATCTTCGGTTCAGGTGATATTTGAACGGTGTCTTTCGGTATAAACTAAAAGCCCCCAAACTTCATATCTCTTCTGTTGCATAAATTAAGGCGTATACTGCACCGCTATTTCGCCTTAATTTATGCAATCTAAGAAGAGCTGCATTTCATTTCCTGGTTTTTGTTCTTCGCGGTGTCCTGATTTTTTGATGAAACCACCTGTCACCTATTCTTCGAACGCTATCTTTTGCAAAAAAAAAGAGTTCAAAACAGCTAACAGCAGTGGGCATGGTAGCGGAGTAGAAATTGTTTATATTTTTTCTACGTTGTGTGGTGGGAGTCTAAATAATTGTTTCCTTCTTTACTCTGAGGTGTATGACTGAAACACAGGGCGCTCTTTGTTTAGAATTCTCTTTCTCCCACTCGGATGCAAATGCTCTCACACTTGCCGTCCGAGTCACTTACAGCGCGTGTAAACTCGGGTAACGAGTGGAGCACGATCAGCGAAAGAGGATTACACTCGGAAGCCGAACTGAAAACAGTGTTGGTTTCTCCCGGCTCTTTGTTGTTTGAGAAGAGCCGACCAACCCTGCCCGGAGGGTTGTGTGTAGCTGTTGACTCCAGGGGTGTCAGGTGTCCTGATTTTTCAGGATTTGTCCTGATTTTTAAGAGGCCGTCCTGATTTTTCAAAAACGCTTGAATTGTCCTGATTTTTGAAAAATGACATTTAAAATGTCCTGATTTGTCCTGATTTTTGAAAAATATCCAAACTTTAACTAAATTTATTGTTAAATGGTGAGAAAATCAAACAAATCTTCTATAAAATAGTTAAACTAACTTAACCGATGATAATCTTTGTTTCAAATGATGTTTAAATAGTGTTCTTCAATGTTAACTTCAGGACATAGAAAGTTCTTCTCGCTGTAGTTGCATAACTTTAGGCATTTTCAGCACCTGTATTTCGCCTTTAGTTATGCAATCTAACAGAGCTGCATGTTATTTTCATCAATTTAGTGGTGTCCTGATAAATCCTGATTTTTATCATCGCGGTGTCCTGATTTTTATCAAAACCACTTGGCACCCCTGGTTGACTCGCTTGCATCAAAACGTTTGAAAATCTGGTCGAACTTCGACATCTTTTTGTAAATTCGGAAAACGTTGTTACAAATTTTTGAAAAACGTCATAAAAAGCATACGAATTGTTTTTAACCTTTTACTGTGTGTATAAAAAGTAGGCAGTTTTGATGAAATTTTTAACGGATTAGATGCAAAGGATTTCTTATTTGTTCCAGAATCAAAGAGATTTCACCAGGCTTCCGAAAAGTACAGCTTTGCTATGACAGCTTTTTTCTTGCCAAACAAACCGTCTCGGTTTTCCTTTTACCACTCGGTTCGCTGCTGTACCGTCGGTAACGAATCGAACACTTCGGCTACATCGCACACGTGCGACAACCCAGGCTGTATCTGAACAATCGGCTTAAAGCATGCGTTGCCGAAAATGTTGTGCTTTAAGCTGTAGCGAACCCAACCGACAGTTCTGTTTTCATCCGTTCATGCCTCCTGTTTCGAAAATAATTTCATCCTAACTGTCGGCTGCAGGGCGTGACAGTTTTGGGCAGGACTGTCACGGGTGACTGTCGTGCACATACCGTACCCATGCCCGATCGTATGAGCTGCTGCTCGGTTCGAATAGATCGCACGAGCCATATATTCACACCGAGCAGCAGCATACGACCAAGGCGTAACGGGATGTGTGGTGCCGGTGCAGGTTAGGCGAAAAGGGGAGGGGAGGGTGATTGGGGTGATCACCACCCGCAGTAGCTTCAACCAGAAAGGAAAATACATTCGTTCGAAATTAACTCGGCCCGAGCGAATCTCGGCTACAGTCGGACGTAGTAAGTAGTACTGTCATGCGAAATTCAACGCATTGAAAACTGTCACGAAGATTTTCCCAAAACTGTCACGGAGCTTATTAAAAAACTTCACACCAAAAATTTTATAAATTTAAACGTGACAGAAACGCTTGGAGCCCTAATTGTTTTTCGCTCTAATCGAAAAAAGATATAATATTAAATCAATTCGAATGTAAATAGAACGAACATTTACACTCATACTCTTATAAGACATAATTTTGAATCGAAGAATCTATTTTTACATTACTATGAGTCTAATTCACACCAACACACAAACAAAATAAGTTGAATCTGTTTTCAATACTCTAATTTTACGTGAAATTGCATCGAAATCGACCGGGAATGGTCCTGTGGAAACTTTTCGTTAGTTTTCACAGCATCGTGTTGTAAATAGTCGATCGGATTATTTTTTCTGAAAAAGTGGTGTAAAATGGTAAATTTCGAATAGCTATGGTTTTCGTTTCAATTCTGCTTCGGTCAAGTACCTGCTACAGTTGAACCTTAGTTGACATATAGCATTCACACTTCGTTTTACAGTTAGTTTTCCTCAAGTCTATCATTATATTCAACATGGCTCAAAAACCAGGAAGGTAAGCAGATCTATACGAATACGAATTCTTAAAATAATCAGTATTTAAAATTAACTTTTCAGCTATCTGTAGAACTTCAGCATGTAAGTGGCCTACAATATTTCCGTCAGCTCAGCAATTAGAGTTCGATAGGAATTAAGAACGATTAAAAGTAAGCGTAGTTCAAATTTAGTGAATATTTTTAAATGCCTGTTTGAAGCCCGAGTACCAATGATATAAGTTTATTGATATGAGTCTTGTAAGTGATATCAGAAATTTGTTTTTATACGTAATCCGTCCACTAATTAGTTTTATTCCGCCTCTAGGCCACTGAGGTTACTTTCATAATCTGCATCATTGCGATAAGGTTCAGGAACAGAGCATAAAACCTTTTTTTCGGCGCTTGCAAACAATCAAGTGCTGAGGTTGTAAGCGTTTCCCTTGGTCAATCAGCGAATATTTTGAGACGGAAAGCCAAACAGTATTAACGATCGCACATACGTCCGATAAAGATCAAATCGCAGACACTTGGTGTCTGCGATCAAATTTAGCTCATGTTCTGGGAGATCGAAATCCAAATAGACCGAATGGCGTGTATCCGATAGATCATAACTGTAAGAATCTTCTGTTCAATGAAACACAGACCTTAGGTTTAGATTCCAGCAACTCCAGAAAAAGATTGTTCAAGAAGTTGGCGTAGTAAAACTCTAGAACTGACTGCAACTGCAATTGATAATCGTTTGAAGTTCAAGGTCAATTTTATTTTGTTTATGTTTGAGCCTCGACACGTTAAACGGAAATTATTGAAATTAGTATCTAAACATTAACGCAGAAATACCGAGCGTACCATTTGAAAAGGGTGAAACTGCGAAATAGAAATGGTTTCGCATTTCACAAGGCGTTCGTAAGTTTTTTTTTCGGTCAAAACTTTTGTTTACGATAAGGTTATTCAAAATTTGTTCAAACTACTTTTTTCTTTCTTTAAAAATTTATTCCGGAAAGCTTCTTGAATCATTCATAATCTTTTAAACAAAGCATAAAATAATTTGAACTTTATTGACTGTGGCTACGCCTTTTGTCATTTCACGTAAAATATAGTTAATTAGCAAACGTTTTTAATAACTATAAACATTCAGTGGTAGTCATAATATCGGCTTATGAGAATCAGATGCTTCACATATATGCAGCGACAGAGAATTTTTTTTATTATTTTAAATAAAGCTGATTTTTATTAAATTAGCTTCATATAGATAATAAAAATGTGATATGTTAGATGTTAATGAAAATTAGCTATAATTTTCGGAAATGATTTTGATGGCAAAACTTTACTGCGCTTTGCAACGTATCTATTCCATCACCTCTTTTTCCACCTTATTGGTTTGATCTTTATTCAAACCTTACTTTGAGTGCCAAATCGGGAGCGTGTATTATTTGTTTTCAGTCATGCTAATTTCATTTTTCTAATCGACTCAAAAGTTTTGGTCCCGGTTTATTTGAGAGTAAATTGAATTTCTCATACCGGCGTTTTTTTTTAGATATTTTTAAAATCCCTAGTACAAAAAAAGGAAATCATTTGTAGCCAAGTATCACAGGTAAACATCTTTTTTCAAACATTGTTTACATTCTATCGCAATATTTATGTTCCTCATGCACATCTTTTATTTGTTTCAGATAATGGCATAAGAAGAATCTTCCGGTGTAACCTGTACTGTGGCGCAAACTGCCTGCTACGAAACTAGTTCGATTTTGTTTTTTATCAAGCCGGATGAGTAGATCTTATCGTGAAAACCTGAAACAAATCCGCAATCAACAATGTGTCACCTGGCGAGTTACTATCTGGACAGTGTATGAAGTGGAAATTTTGTACCTAGTTTATGAAGTAAATTTTTAACTTTATCTACATTGTTTCAGAAAAATGAACCGCTTTTTAACATCCGAATCACCAATCCGGACTGTCTAATCCAGAAGTACGTTGTGCTGGCTCTAGAAGAAGTTGACTCGATGGAACGTAATATCTTTTTTTGGATGTTCAGGTCGAGTCCTGATCGCTTGCTTTGGAAGAGCGATGAAGTACCTAGAGGTGGAAAAAACTTCGCCTTCCAAACATTTATATTTGACTGACAAGTACTACCCGGATGCGGATTCAAATTTCAAAAAGTTTACTAAGCGTTTCGGATAGGAAGGTGAGAATTTTTATGCTTTTTGAAAAGTGGTCTAAGGAGTAACAATGACATCACGAATATGATACTTTCGGTTAACGAAAATTTTCTAAAAAGTTTACCACTACATTCATGTCCTGTCCTGTGAAATCCATGAATAGAATGATTACCAAATCAACGATATCTGCCGCTGGCTTGCCACTAGTGATGAAAATGCTTTTACAGTGAAGTCTCAACGAGACCCACTGATAAACAATTCGATCTTGGGAATGTTTTTCCTCGACCCGCGGATGTCCAGTAGGTCTCTTGATTGCAGTGAAGAGCTGATCAATGCAAACGAAATAAAGTTTGGATTCAAGTAGGTTTTCCTGTCAGCATCTTACTAGATACTGAAAATTAAGCGACAAGACAAGTGGAAATTATACAAATCGATTGGCACTAGTCATGCTATAAAACTAGAAAAACCATTTCGACAAGGCCATTGTTTTATCGTTCGATCAAAGCGATGTTGAATACATTGAATACGGAGACGAAATTTTCAATTTAGGGTAAAATTGTAATTAAGCTTAGAATGTTTTAAAATTGGACAAGTAGCTTAGCAATGATGGGAATTCTGACCTTCATATTACGGTACATATTGTGAAAACCTAAATTCATTTAGTAAAATGCTTTGAAATTAGGCGACAGGAAATGAAAACGGAGCCTGATCCAGGCGAATCAATAGTAAGGTGCACGAAGATACCAACAGAATGTAGCAGTCCCATCAAACTCGCACTAAGGATTTCTTTTGTAAGATCGCTCAGCTCTGGAGTTATCGTTAAGTAAGTAACTGATACTTTCTTATTTTAGAATCTGACGAGCTGTTCAGTCATTTTTAGGTTGTTGATTGTTGACGTTAGAAGTTATAACGAAAGGCCCAACATGCTTCCGGTTCTTAGCAGGTGGCTTAAATTCCACTTCCAATGGAAGACCACCTACCCTTTCCATATTTCGTTCAAACAAGATTATTTCTGTGCTTTTTGTAGTTTGACTGCAAATTTGAAATTACATACTCGATTGTTTTCTGCTTTAGAGAAACTTTAAATTAAGGCGCGCTTAGTGCAAAGAACTTTCTTAGCCCTGGATTAGTTGTGTTTTAGAGTGTCTTACTAGTTTAATGACAACTTTCAATGTTATCAGATATTCTTATTAATTAAACAAAATTGTTGGATGGCTTTAAATAAATTTCAATATAAAAATATTTATCAAGTCTTTTTCTTCAATTGAAAAAAAAAAATCCTTCAAACAGTAACATATACTTTCTGAAAGTTGTTTGACTTCTGCGAATAGGAGAATTGGTTTCAAATTCACCATTACTTAACCTCTTGAAATTTCTTCAGAATCCGTTTGCACAAAAGTGAAGTGTTTTGATATAAACTTCGATCGTTTCCAGAAAAACATTTCTTGTGTAAAATTTCACAGTTTGCAGAAATTCTTGTTAATAAGCGTTAATTTAGTTTCGAAATTTTGGCATCACTTAGAGGATCTCTGTGATTCCATTATTTTTAAACTAAAATAACGTTTAATAACAATTTTTTTCGTAAAATTTGAAATTTTACACCTTGACATGTTTTTTTCGGTAACGATCTAAATTTATGTCCAAAACGATGCTTTTCTTTTGTGCGTCTAATTAACCACAAATTTACATCATCAATGATTTAATATTATGTTAAATACGTTATTAAATTTACGTCACGGAATTTATGTCTTCAAGCGTTTCTGCTTTTTTTCGTGTAATTTTATGTCAAAAGTGATGCTTCTTTTTTGTGCATCCTTTTTGACATAAATTTACACCAAAAAATTAATAGTGTGTTTCATACCCACGAACAAACTCTCGCACGAGGTAAAACAAGGCATCGCTGTACATCGCACGATCGTTTTTTTTTTAAACTGTCGGGGAAGAAATATTCGGGAAGCTTTCATCGAGGTGCATGTGCGACGTTCGCAAGAATACTGTCGTTCGCCAGTACTTTTCAGAAGCCTGGATTTCACTAAAGGGGCGGCTAAAGAAGAAAAATTTCTTGTGACTTCTTGTCTTAAAAAAAGTTTCGAGCTAACAAAAAATGTTCATTTTTATTTGATCGGCTCTGTTTCTACACCCAAAATAATTTTCACTTAAAAAATAAATGACATCTGTAGTAAATTCTCGCCATACGTAATTTCATTTGAATTTTAAGTGATGGGTCAAGTGAATTCACTTAAGTGACCGGTCAAGTGAATTAAACTATGAAATTCGAGTGAAATTTATCTGAGTTTCTAAGTAAGTTTCTAGTTAATTATCTCACGCGTTTATAAATAAAAGAACATTTATAGAACACCACTTCGATTTCAAATACTTACATTACGCTTTCACCATAAATTTATTGATTGGAAAATTCCATCGTAATCCCAAGGCAGATCGGTTACTGCGGATAGTGCGACTTCCAAATCTTCCCTGCTGCAAACCAGAAAATCTGTCCAGTTCAACCCACAAGCTGAAACATGATAACCTTTAAATAACTTTTCCTTACATCACGTTTAACACAAACTACCGCCAAAACCGCCTAGTAAAGAATTGGGAAAATCCAAATCCAGCATAAGCTTTAAACGCTGCTCTTTAGAATTTGCCATTTTGAACTCTGAGAATAAACACAACCGACCCGACATTCACTTGAAATTCAAGTGATGGGGAAGTGAATATTTTTTCTCACTTCAAATTCAAGTGACGACTGAAGTGAATGTGGATGTATTCACTTGAAATTTAAGTGACTGCCAAGTGAAATGTATATGTCGCACTTGAATGGAAGAAAATCACTGGATCCTTGTTTTTAAGTGAAAAATCATGTGTATTTTAAGAGTGGTTTGGGTTCAGTGTAGTGTAACTTTATGACAATTTTTAAAAATCGCTATACACAACAAAAATTATTTCCTGTAAAATTACGCAAATGTCCTGTAACAAAAAGGAGCAGGACATTTACCGTAATTTTACAGGTCGAATAACAAATTACGTGACATTTAATTTTCAGTGTACAACTTTTTTACAGGACATTTGCTGTAATAATAAATGATAAGGCATGATGATGAGGCACAATTTTCCCGTATGTTTGGATAACGTGTCGCTATTAAGCCTACCCCCATTCTGAATAGTCAATTTTTTTTCTGTGTACAGTAAGGTTTTTTTTACACTGATATATGTACCGCGTAAAAAAACCGTGTTAATTCCAGAAAATCGTGTAAAAAACCGTGCTAATTCCCGAAAACCGTGTAAAAAAAAACTTTGCTAATTCCCGAAAACCGTGTAAAAAAACCATTCAAATTCTGCAGATCTGAAATTTGAAACAATAAGACATGTAACTTGTAACATTTAAGACCTGAGACCTGAGACCTGAGACGACTTGAGACTTTAGACATGACACCTGAGACCTGAGTCTAGGGACCTGAGATCTGAGACCTGAGACCTAAAGAATGAGACCAAAGACATGGGACATTGACATTAGACCTGAGATTTGAAACCTAAGACATAAAACACGAGACCTGAGATCTGAGGCATGGGACATGAGACCTGAGATTCGAGATTTAACATATGACACCTGAGTTCGCTAGACCAAGCTACTAGTATTAGTCTGTGCAACTAGTGTCAATACTGGTAGAAATAATCTACTTGTACTACGTTGTACAAGCTTGTATCAAGTAACTGCAATTTGCAGTCTGCAGTCTGCAAAAACAAATTCTCATCAATTTCAACCCTTTTAATAATCAGGTCGCAAGTTAAAATCGATCTTACATATTTTCTGTCGGTGCTACACTTTTTTTCATCACCTACAAGTCAAACCCTTTCACTAGAGGGGTCGCATGTTGAAATCGGAGCTAAACTAATTTCTCGCGGTACCAACACTAGTAGCTTGTCTCAGGTCTCAGGTCTAAAGTCTCGTGACTCAGGTCTCATGTTTCATGGCTCTTGTCTTATGCCTCAGGTCTCATGTCTTATGTCTCAGGTCTCATGTCGCATGTCTTTTTTCTCAGGTCTCAAGAATCATGTCTCTTATGTCTCAGAACTCTGGTCTTATGTTACAGGTCTCTTGTCTCCGGTCTCAGGTCCAAAGTCTCATGTCTCAGGTCTCATGTTTTATGGCTCTTGTCTCGTGCCTCAGGTCCCATGTCTTATGTCTCATGTCTCATATCTCATGTCACATGTCTCAGCTCTTATGTCTCTTGTCTCAGGTCTTAAGTCTCATGTCTCAGGTCTCCTGTCTCAGGTCTCATGTCTCAGGTCTCATGTCTCAGGTCTCATTTTTCATGGTTCTTGTCTCATGACTCAGGTCTCATGTATTCTATTTTATGTCTCATGCTGAGGTCTCATGTCTAATATCTCTTGTCTCAGGCAGGGAAGCAAATCGAACAGATCTGATGATGATAACTGGTTTATCACTTGTGTTGCACTTAGCGATAAATATGAGAACGTGATAACTTCTCATCCCATTCCAATAGTGGGCATCAGATTTCTTGATGTGCGCCCCGTGCAATTGTTGGTATTTTTTGTTGGTGCGTCTAGCGGTCGGGTCGGCCCGGCACCTTGTGCATCAACCAATTGTTGGTGTCCTCCTTGGGTGCCAGCAAATTGTTGGTGCTTATCCTTAACGTTACAAGAGACGATAAATTTGAATCGGAATGCACAACTTATCGAGAGCAAAATTGAAGTTGATAAGCGCTAGGTATAGTGTTCTTGCGGATGGAAATCTCTCTCACAGGTGTTTTGATCTGCAAATTCTATCGGAGGATGACGATTTTTGGATTCCCTGGTCTCAGGCCGCAGATCTCAGGTCTCATGTCTCGTGTCTCAGATCTCATATCTCAGGTTTCCGGTCTCAGGTCTCAGGTCTCATGTATCATGTTCTTAGTGTCAGAGCTAAGATTTTCCCAACTTCAAAAAGATTCTAAGTGTTTTCCTTTGAAATGGGCTTATTTTCTCTCCAAAACCGTGTTAATTCGCAAAATCCGTGTTAAAAACTGTGTTAATTCCCGAAAACCGTTTTAAAAAACCGTGTATAAAAACCTTGGAAAGTGATCCCTCTGTAAACCTCTTTCTTCCCCTTTCTTAAATTACGCTTATAGTTGAGTTTAGCGTCTATTACTGTCCTACTGTCCTCCTCCCCTGCTAAACCTAGTAAAATTAACTAAATTTAAACACACTTGCCACAAACAAATTGTAAAAGTAAACGGCTTTCAATAAACTACAGCAAATTTAAAGGATTTGAAAAATAATTTTGTCACATAAGAGCTTTCCCAAGCAACCAAAAGTTCGGATAACATTCCTCTATCAGGTTTGATCATCTTAATCGAGTATGCTAATACAACTTCTTTTCGGCTCAATTTTTAAGTAGTTAAACAAACTTTAAAGTTGACAAAAGTTCGCATAAATCGCCAAACAGCTTCAAAATCCACTTTATAAGCAGCATAAAAAATCGGAAAAATTACTCTTTCGCTCCTTTAATTGCCTTCTCAAGTCCGCTAATTTGATTTATATTAATCAACCATATTTGTTACTAATAGAGAATTCGTTTTCAAGTGGTGGTGCACCGGTGCACTACCGGTAGTGCACTTTTTATCGTTTTCATGCTCGTTTTCACGATAAGTAGTGCACTGGTAGTGCACCATAAAGTGGACGGTGGAACACTCTGAAAATATTTGGTGTTGCTTGCGCTCTCACCAATACTATCATGAATTTTGAAAACACGTGCTTCCCGATGTAAACAAATATCAGCTGGTTGGTTTATTTCTATACCGCAAAAATTGCGTTCGAGATGTTTTTTTCTCTTTTTATCCCGAAGAACGGAAACTTGTTCCGGATTCAATACCAGTGTCGTTTCCAACAGAGGCAGAGAATTTCACCTGGATGGCACGTTCCAAAGCAAACAACGCTCCCAAGAAGAAATGTGTCCAGAAGGCTTGCTGCAATCGGTTCCAGGCGATGCCGAAAAAGAGCAGCAAATCAGAGTGCAAAAAGGCCAACCCAAAGATCTGGTGGAATCGCCCAAACCGAAAAGTATTTTTGTTCGGGAGGGTTCTATAAGTTGGTCTTCACAGCAAGAAGCGTTCAGCTGCATCGAAGCTACTCTACTAGCAGCAAGCTTCGAGCTGTGCCTTAGAGTGACGATGCTCGGTTGCGCCAATTCCCGGATTCCCACCCGTTGCCCTCCAAAAACGGTAGTTCGATACTACACCCGCACCCAAGATTTTTTTTTTTGTAATCTTAAATGGAAATAGGTACTCGAACGAAGGATTTGCGAGAAATAAACGTTCAAAATACCGGAACCTTCAAGCTGGGGTAACTGCAGTCTAGCAGCAGCAAACATAGACCGCCCAGAATCAGCCGGTATTGCAGTTCATCAGAGCCAGAGGCGAATCTACTAAGCAAAATAAATCTGAAATCTTAACAATTCAACATAATACATAAATTCATGCTAAAATTTTCATATTGTTTAAAAGACAATGATCAACTAAAGTAAATTTCATTTCAATTTTCGAAGTAAAACGAAAACAAAATACCAGCTGTAATGGATTTTTGACAGCTTGATGTTTTTTGTTGACACTGCCGATTTCACGCACACCTACAAAGGAGAGTGCAAAACTCGATTCATGCTCGTTTTCAGCGTGGATGGTGCAAAACTTTCGGGTGGTGAAAACGAATACGGTATAACTCACAAAACATTTAAATAACATGTTCTTACCAAGCCTCGAACCCGAGCTCACCGCTTGAAAGTCGAGATCCATACTTGCTGCTCTATATGAACATCAACGATTTTACTCGATGTGATGATTTTCTTTCAAACGACTTTCAGGCAGGCTTCGGACTCACAAAAGAGCCCAACGCACGCGGAGTAAAAATTCTCTTTCATCTTTGAGCGGCATTCTATAAAGAGAAAGAGTGATCGTTCGCCTCAATCCTAAAGTTATCTTAGAGAGTTCTTGCCGCCTCCCACACTGCTCTTGCAGAGAAATGAGTTCTCTTTGCGTGCGTCTCCCAGGGAGCACTCCAAGGGAGATGCTTTTGTGCTAACAAATGTTCAGTCATTTTCGTTTGTTCAGCTCGCGCATTGGTACCGTTTCAAAATAGTGAAAAATGAACAGTTTAAAAGAAATTGATATCAAATCCAAGTTTACTGAACGGCAAGGACCTGATGGAAAAAAAATTGTGCTTTGCAACCTGTGTGGGGACTTATCCAGAGTGTTTACGTTTCATTCGAAATATAACCTCGCACGTCATCTGAAAAATAGTCACCGGAAAGAAGCTGAAGAAATGGGACTGTTGAAAAAAGATGATTCCTTGGTGCCAGCATCTTCATCCAAACGGAATAAAATAGTTGTGGACTTGGATCGCGAAACATATTTTTTGTCATTGGTAGGTTGGGTGACGGAATGTAACATTCCGTTGAATTTTTTCAACAAACCGAGTGCCCGGAAAATTTTGCATCGATTAGACGATGGTTTGAAAATCCCTCACACCAATAGTACGAATGTATCCGTTAAAGTTTTGGAAGTTGCAACAAAAATAAAACAATACATTGGCAATGAAATGAAAAACAAAATGTATTGTTTAAAAGCGGACATTGCCAGTCGTCGGGGAAGAACAGTTTTGGGAATCAACGCCCAAACCATAGGCGCCTCTTCCATCGAGGTAAGAACACTTGCCATGGTTGAGAGATTTTCGAGAAACACCGCTGATTCCATCGTGATCGACATTTTAAATGTCCTCAGGGATTACGACCTCGATCTGAGAAATATGTACGCTCTTACAACCGACAATGGGTCAAACTTTTTGAAGGCTTCCACTATTTTGAAAGAAATAGTTGGGAATGCCGAATCAAAGTCACAGGAATCAGGATCTGATTTGGAAGAACTTCCAGAATCAGAAAATGATGTAGGCCAAGAGAAAGAAAATGATGATTCAGAGTACGAAATGGAAATTGAAGAACTGGATTGGTAAGTCACTTTAGAATATCTTGATTTTGTAGTGTTCGGCCAAATAGGATTTCGAGTTCCTGTTAAAACCCCTTCTGGGAACACTGTGTCGCGACAAGCAAAAGAAGATTATAGCATAGGACTAAATTGTACATATGAATAAACGAAGCCCTGACTTTTGAAGGTGACTTCAAACTGAACAGTTAACGCGTTTTTACTATCGTTATTTGAAACCCCTATTTTGAAATAATTATAAATTTCCATAAAGTTTAATTATAACAATTGGCGACGAGTGGGATTTCTGCGGATATTACGGCTTGTGCTATTTTTTTTTTCTAAGCCGTACTGTAAGTATAGTGAGATTTTGTGATTCCGGAAATTGTTACTCTAATGGTGGCAAAGCCTTTTATTAGAAGTTAATTTTGTTCCGATCCGAATCACAATTTTTAAACACCGGTTATTCGGTTTTAAAGCGCGTCAGATTTTTTTAATATTTTGTTTCTTTTCCCTTTTGTTTTGGGAAATTGTGGTGAAAACTACAGTTTTTTTGTTCCTGTTTAGCGAAAAGCACATTTTTTGGTTTTAAACGCCATTTTGCTTTTCCTCAATGATTTCGTTTTACTAATTCTTTTTCGTTTTATTTTCTTCCAACAGCGTTTATTTGGAGAGTGAGTTCCGTCATTTCCTCACTTTGCTCCGAGTGTTTGGCAGCACGGTCGGTGCTCGAAAATTGAGTGACCCTCTCATCACGAGCTGAATTTTTTTTCCGTTGACGTTTGGAGAGTGACTGACAGCTGGTGTTCAAGAGTGTTGGTGAGTTGCATCGGTCGGAATTTAGCTGTTGCATTCGGAAGCCAAACTTTACGTAGAATTTCGTCGAAAGAAATAAGCTGAATCCGCTATTTGGTTGGGTTCAATTGCTGCTGCTGTTGCTGAAGTGGTTAGTTGTTGTTGCTGTTGTTGGACCTTTGCGCTGCTGGGAGAGGATTGCTGAAGTTGTAAGTGTGCTGTTTAGCATTGATCAGTTCGGTTGATTATCCATTTCGAGTGGCTGCAGCATAATTGCAGAGGAGTGTTTTGTTTTCGGGAACAACATTTGATTCAGGTATGTGATTTTGTTGAACAATTTTTTTGTCTCAAAGTTTTTTTTGGATTTTGAATTTATATTGTACTGTGATATTTTATGACGACTGATGATATAGTCGTATTTTAATAATTTTATTTTATTGCATATTTTTTATTTTATTCGGTTTTTTGACTGACCATTTTTATCTTTTGATATTTTATTTAACTAAAAGCAAACATGTCTTTGACCACTACAATGGATCCTTACATCCCAGGATCGATACCTTTTGCGCAATATATTGAGCAACTTGAATGGATTTTTATTCACCACAACTATAAGGAGGAGCAGTACAAAGCATCCTTCCTTGCAATTTGTGGGCAAGAAGTGTACTCTAAATTGAAACTTTTATTTCCTGGGAGAAACATTAAAGAAATTTCGTATCATGAGTTAACGGCTGAACTTACAAAAAGCTATGACAAAAGTGATTCTGATGTAGTGCATAGCTACAATTTTTGGTCCCGTCGACAAGGAAATAACGAAAAAAATGTTGACTTTGTTTTGTCGGTGAAGTTTTTAGCCGAATTATGTAATTTTGGAGATTTTAAGCAGCGAGCGATAAGGGACGTTTTGGTAATGGGAATCAAGGATCCCAAATTAAGGAAAAAACTTTTTGATGAGGAAGATTTGACAGCGGTTAAGGCTGAAAAAATCATAGTGAATCAAGAGCTTGCTTGGGACAGAACTCAAAAATTGGAAAATTCAGAAACTAATCGGGTCAGTGTAGTGGCCAGACTTGGACGTAATAGGGATTATCAACCTAATAAGTCGAGCTATAGATCGAGAAGTCGTAGTAGCAGTTTTAATCGCTCAGCATCCTTTAGTGAACCGAGAGACGAAAGAGGTAACAACAAGTTCAGAACTAAGCCGGTTTTTCTTTGTACTTTTTGTAACCGTAAGGGACATACCAAGGCTTATTGCTATCGACGAAAGAACAAAAGTCCTCGGGTTCGTCGGTCTAGCGTAAAATTTGTTGATTCGCCTAAATCTACTAGCTCTGGTCTTTTCAAAAGACTTAAAAAAGATTTGCAATCTGACAGTGAGGAAGATTTGTCTTGCATGAAAATCGCTTCTATAAACAAAATTAATGAACCATGCTACATTGATGTTTTAGTGGAAAACAAGTTTATAAAAATGGAGTTAGATTGTGGTTCAGCTGAGTCGGTAATTTCTGAAAAGCAATATTTGAAATATTTCAAATTTTTATCTCTCAAGCAATGTTCTAAGCGGTTGGTGGTCATTGACGGTAAACGTCTCAACATTTTGGGACGGGTTGATGCTTTGGTTATTTTAAATGGTAGTCAGCACCGATTATCTTTAGTGATCCTGCGTTGCGATAATGATTTCGTTCCTCTGATGGGCCGTTCTTGGATGGACGTTTTTTATGCTGGCTGGAGGGATACTTTTATCAAACCACAAATGAGCGACGAGACTATACATGCCTTAAAGGATATGGAAATGGTGGAAGAAATAAAGAGTAAGTTCCCAACTGTTTTCGATAAGTTTTTTGAAAAACAAGGCATTAAAACACTAAAAAGTCCGCCATACCATCCTGAAAGTAACGGACAAGCTGAAAGAATGGTCCGTCTGGTGAAAGATGTCTTGAAAAAGTTTCTGTTAGATTCAAACATAAAAAAACTTGACACAGATGAACAAATTTGTTTGTTTTTATTTAATTACAGAAACACTTGTTTGAGCAAGGATTATAAATTCCCCTCTGAGCGGTTACTTTCTTATAAGCCAAAGATTTTACTAGATTTGATCAATCCCAAGAGTAATTTAAAAAATAATTCACAATTTAAAAATGATGATAGTTCTAGACCATCTTGTTTAATCTCACCAAAGTTGAAAGATCCTTTTTTAAATGTGAGAAATGGACATCTGATATATTATAAAAATCCGGATAGATCAGCTTTGAAGAGATGGTTGCCAGTAACGTTTTTAAAATGGTATTCTCCAAACGTTTCACAGGTTTCCCTGGGAGGACGAGTCATTTTGGCGCACAAACGCCAGTTGAAGGTCTGTGACGATTCACATCGGAAAGCTAGGCGTTCTACAGCTTTCAACGAGGGACGGTTCTTGGAATTGAATCGATCTGACAATTTTGCCTCGTTAGGAAACGATGTTGAACCAGTTCTACCGCACGCTGAATTACCCGTGGAGCCTGGCCGCAGTGCTAGTTTCAAAAGGAGAAGACATAAAGATGAAGAAGCAGATAGTGATTCCGATAGTGATTTTTATGGGTTTGCTGCCGACTCTTTCATCTTTTCGGAGAATGAAAATATTAGGAATGAAGATAGAGATTATGATTCAGGAAAGATCAGAAGATCAAAAAGATCCACGAAAAGAAAAAGGATAGACGATTTTGTTTATTATTAGTACACATCGATAAATTTAGTGATAGGTGAAGTTTCATTATTTTGATTTGGTATTTTCAATACTTTCGATTAGAAACATGAATTTAAAATCATAGGATTAGCTTTGAAATGAATGTATAATTTAAATTGATTGAAATTTGAAAACTATCTACTAACTTCTAATGGATGAAGGAGTTGTAGTGTTCGGCCAAATAGGATTTCGAGTTCCTGTTAAAACCCCTTCTGGGAACACTGTGTCGCGACAAGCAAAAGAAGATTATAGCATAGGACTAAATTGTACATATGAATAAACGAAGCCCTGACTTTTGAAGGTGACTTCAAACTGAACAGTTAACGCGTTTTTACTATCGTTATTTGAAACCCCTATTTTGAAATAATTATAAATTTCCATAAAGTTTAATTATAACAGATTTATGTTTAACTATTTTACATTTTTTTATTTCTCAGTGATCGTATGCTGGACGAAGCATATTTTCATGACATCGCTTCTGAAGTAAGCCCTGACCAACATGACGAACTGCCGTCCATTGAAGATAATAACCATTTCACTGGAGTCAAATGCGCAGCTCATGATGTGCAGCTGGCTGTCTACGATATTTTAAAGAAACCATCAACAGATTCCTCGCTAAAGTTAGACAGCTTGTAAAACTAATGCGAACACAACCATATAGGAACGCCTTTCGATTAGATAAAACGAAAAAACTCCCTTTTTATGATGGTGATACCCGTTGGGGCTCATCTTACCTCATGGCGGAATGTATTAAAGGCGGAAAAGATTTCATAACTGAAATGCTTACAACGGATCAACGCAAGCCATTTGGACCGCAATTTTGGGATTGCGTTGAAAAATTTGTCACAGCCACCAAGCCACTGTACATATTAACGAAAAGAATACAGGAAGAGGCTTTGGTGTGTGGATCTTTTTTTCTGTTCTGGAAAGAGTGTGTCCTGGAATTAGAGGACATCAACACCCTTCTTGCTAATCAACTGAAGGAAGCCATGTTCAAACGCCAAAGCCTTTGGTTGGACAACGATGCTTTTCTAGCATCATTGTATGTGGATCTGCGTCTAGCTTCATTCGATCCACCGGTTTTGTCATCGGCAAAAAAAGAACGAGCAATTGTAAGTATAACACTAACTAAAAAATCGTTGTATATCTTCCAATGTTCATTTATTGTTTGCAGCAACACTTATTAGCCACCTGGATGACTTTAAAAGACCTCCTGGATTGTCCGGTAACAGATACCGTACGTGCTGAATCCGTCGAAGCATCAGGTTCCTCATCAATCTAACCCGAGTCGAACAGCTGTTAAAAACAAATTCAAGAACGAAATCTGCCAATGAAAATATTGAGAATAGGATCCGTCGAATCTGGTTGGAACCCGCACTGAATCTTCAGGAGGATATAATTCAGTGGTGGATTAAGCACAAAAGAACGGACCCTGAATTGGCTAATTTATGCCTCACAGCACTTCAATTACCTTGCACACAAGTGAGCGTGGAAAGGTGTTTTAATAGTCTTGGCCAAATTTTAACTCTAAACCGCCAGAATCTGGGATCCATAAAGCTGGAAACTCTTTTATTTGTTAAAGCTAATCACGACATCACACAAAGATATGATTTTAAAATTGATTTTTAGCTGTCTCACTGTTTTTTTTTTTCAAAGTATTTTTTACCATTTTTTCCCTAAAGCACTTTCCTTATGTACATATGTAAATATTTTTATTGATTTTTTTGTTTGGAATAAAATAATTACAAAAAGCCTAAAAGATTTTTTGTTTGACACTTAACTTCAGCTTACACCAGATGGCAAATAGAAAAGATAAACTTTTGCATGTTGATCGAGAAAAGATTATGTAAAATACAAACATCGTTTCTATAGGAACGTCTTACATTAAAAAAGAACAAGAATATGTGATTTGGTTCTTATGATAATGTATATATAATTGCCTTCACAGCGGCATTCAAAAGCATCGCGACGCTTTTAAGACTCAAACTATTTGCCTCTAGCAAGGCATGAAATCAACCTGCATACTACGATATCCACATGTTGTTTTTATTTCATTCATACAACTTATATACAACAGATCATGGGATTTCATAACTTACTTGCTATGATGAGAATAACACATTAGCTGAAAGCACGTGGTGAGAAGAGATTATTTGAATGATGTTGATCACATCAGGCCATGCGTTTCACCATTCTTATATTTAAACGCACCGCGATGCTTATATTTCAAATGCATCGCGATGCTTGCATATCAACGACGTTTCATATTCGAATTTATTATGAATTTGATTGTCATTCACAAACATCACTTTACAGCATGATTAGTTTTGTATTGAATTTTGGTTTACAAACATCACTTTAAGGTAGGGTTGGTTTGAGCGAAAGGAATTCTAACTTCGAACACAAACCAGTTAGCTTCAAGCGTTTCCAAAATGAGTCTAAAAAAAGCAAATGCGTTTAATGGAAATACTAACTATTTAATTCTATTAAAACCATGCTTAAGAACATGAGAGCTTAGGCCCTGAAGGCATTTCCAATTTGATTGAAGTCATCTTGTTCTTTCCCCTCAGCAGCATTTCGGTTAGAGTTGATTATTGTCTGTAACAACTATCGTAGCTAGAAATTCCAAGACAAAATTGTCTGCACTTAATAATCTTGCACAGGCGTCGAGCAGTTTTCAATGGACATATGAATGTATCTGAAACTATATTGATTCTTTCAACGACTACAAAAATTAACTGTACGATGTATGAACTTTATTGTTTACTAAATTTGGATGTGTTATCAAATTGCAAACTCCTACTTTGATGATACCTTATGCATTTATGCCTTTCAAATCGACCAACTGCTAACAAATTTGGGTTTACTTTTGCATGTGATCGAGAGAGATGCATATATAATTTCAGCCAATTTTTGACAGAATTTGTTAATATATCTGAAGGAGTAAAGGGTTGCTTTCATTTCAATCCGCAATGTTCTATGTAGTTTTTGTTGGATTTAAAACATCTTAAAAGCTACAATTGCGTGTCTCATCTTCTAGTCTGTGCTTTTATTCGGATATCGATTGAGTTGGAGCTTATATTTAAATAAAATTTAAATTCAATTTTGTATTAATTTTTTAATTTACATTCCGGATCAACCAAACCACATAAGCGTTCTGAAAAAGAATCAAAACGAAATAATTAAAATAATAAGTTTTATTATCAATTATAATATAAATGTAAGCAATTTTTGAAAGTTTGCTTTCTTGGTATTTCTTACTTTTTTGGTTTTTGAAATCTAACGCTTGCTCAACATTTTGAGTACATTCATCGGCTTAATTTATCAAAATAACTTATTTCGACTCGAAAAGAAACTTAACATTAGAATGTAAAAATTGAAAAGCAAGAAAACAAAACGATTGCTCGTACACCGTGCCCGCGCTGATAAGAATAATTCAATTCAATTTTGGCTGCTTTGAAGCGAGACACAACCAGAGCAGCCATATAAGCTAGATGTATCTCGAACGCAGCGCCACTCGCTACACTAAGGCTGATGTCATGCTGAAGCAACTAGCAACGCGACCTACAACGCAACGTTCACACGACTAACCAGCTCTCATTTGATCTCCATGGAAATCGCGAAGACCTGTCATACTGGTCGCTTTGTGTAGCGCGACCAATCTGATGCCAATGTGTTTAGTAGCGCGACTAGTAGGAAATCCAATAGGAACATTGTTTTTTCTCGATTTGAAGCAGTGATTCCGGGTTTTAAGCACAATAGTACGAAGATCTGTCCGAACTTGTGATAATAAACTAAAAACTATCTTAATCGGCGAGAAAATTTTCATAAATTCTTAGTTCCGGCAAAAAAACAAGGAATTTTGTCTGTTCAAATTTCGGCATTCTTGCAATCCGGGTCTTGATTTGATAAGTTTTTGATGGCTCCCGAAAGAAAGGAGACGATTCAATGCATTATCAGATGTAGAGAAGTGATGATTTGTAGGGAATTTCAAAGTGACAGGTCGCGCCAGCATGACATACCAATGCAATGCAACGCAATCTTATTGGAACGTTGCGTTGCGTTGCGTTGCTAGTTGTTTCAGCATGACATCAGCCTAAAGGAGACCTCTTAAAGAAAAGCTCTGAGGGAGCAAAGATAAGCTCCTAGAGAGCATTGAGTGGCTAGCTCACTTCAGCGTGTCTTATGTAAGAGAAAAGAAAGAGTTTCTTAACCGGCTCATTCGGAGTGTGTGAGTTCCTCCTCATAGAGAAGCTTCACTCCCGCTCTAATGAAGCGCACCTCAGGATGCAGACGAAGCCTGCTTTCAGGTTCTTAATTTCTACTTAATTCCCACTTTCAAGTTGTTAAAAAGTTCTTCTGGAACTAAATGTGTACTTCACATTGTTTTCCCCCAAGTAACGAAGCGTTTATTTATGAAAACACGTGTTGAAGTTCGAAAAAAGTAGATTTAAGCCTTTAAATCTACTTCAAAGTTTCTATATTGCGAAGTTGCTTCTGAACGTCCGTTGGAACTAATTAAAAACTTTCAAGTTTACAAAATAGTACAACAGAGATTTTTTACGAACTATTGAGCTGTACAATAAAACTTGCAACCCTTTGATAGCTACTTGATTTTGAAAAAAAAATGAGAAGTACGTAACAAGTAGATTGTTTTTTTTTTTTCATACAAATTTTAAAGTTCCCAAAAAGTAGAAACAGAAACCAAAACAGTAGGGAAGAGTGGGGATACTTGATCCCCTTTTTTTAATTTTACCAAATCTTTTCGGAAAAATTTAGCAACTCACCGTCTTTGACATTTTCTGACAGCTTGTAACTTCAAGTTTCTATGCTCCAAATATTAGAACGATACTTGAACCCGTTGATAAGCTAGAAGCATTTTCGTGAGAGTAAAAAAATTGCGATTTTTCTGAAGTTAGGGGAGACTTGATCCCCTTTTGAAGGAGACTTGATCTTTTATTCAGGAAGCCCTAATCCTTGTATAAAAATCAAACAAAACCCCAAGATAGAATGTTAATTGACTATTTTGGTCATGTTTGTTCTCATTTCACAATTTATAGCAGACATAAGAAGAAAATTCTATAACTTTGTCTCAACGCTAATAATACTGCATACTTAAAGGCGCTATTTTTTATAATAATTTAAATTAATTACACTAGTTTACAGCATTTTTGAACTCAGTAAACTGAAGGTCATTTCCAATGTAAAATCGGGCGCTGAATCCGAAAATGAAATTCAAAAAAATCTCAGTAGAACCGTTTTTGAGTTATACTCCAAATATGAAATTTCGAAAAAATTAAAAAAGTTCTTGTACTTAGATTAAAATATCTCGGACGGCACAACAGTAATTTGAAATCTCTCTTTTGCATATTGAAGGTGAATAAGTTATCTATCGATCATCTGAACACTGTTTTTGCGTTTGACCAACAGTATTGTTGATATTAGAGACTTTATGAGAAAAAAAATTATAAAAAACGCATTTTTTTAGAAAAAATTCTGTTTCAACGAAAGTTTTAGACTCGATGGTAGCATTTAAAAATCTGATTTTCTTTTGCGCTTAAATATCAATTTAAAACAAAGATTTTAAGTGCTTATTTATCAAAATCGGTTGAAAATTGAAGAAGTTATGGCTACTTTACCATAACTGAAATTTTTGGAGTTTTTAATAATTTAACGAACCGCAGTACACTTATCATAGTATAGGAAGAATGGAACATGATAAATCTCACTCGCTCTAAGTCAAAATTATTCATTAGCTTACCAGAAAGTCACATGCCAAATTTCAGGAAGATCTGACCATAGGGAGGGGTTGCTTAAGTTTTAAACGTAAATAAAATTTTGAGGTATTTTGCCCGGAAGGAATGAAAAATACTGGTTTTTCATCAATAACTTTTTTCATCACTAGCTGATTGTTTTTAATGGTTGATTTTCTTAAAGCCTAAGTTGAGACAAATATTTCACCCATAGACTGTAATTCGATTGGATTTGAAACAGAAAAGTTATTGCGGGTCAAAGATTGTATTTTGGTCGAAAATTGTCGTATAAAATGCAATGCGTAAAAAGTACTCATTGCGTATTGGACAAAATTTGCGGCCTTTGAACCGCAATAACTTTTCTGTTTCTAATCCAATCGAGTTGCAGTCTTCGGGTGAAATATTTGTCTCAACTTAGGCTTTAAGATAATCAACCATAAAAAACAATCAGCTAGTGATGAAAAAAGTTATTGATGAAAAACCAGTATTTTTCGTTCCTTCCGGGCAAAATACCTCAAAATTTTATTCTCGTTTGAGACTTAAGCAACCCCTCCCTATGGTCAGATCTTCCTGAAATTTGGCATGTGACTTTCTGGTAAGCTAATGAATAATTTTGACTTAGAGCGAGTGAGATATATCATGTTCCATTCTTCCTATACTATGATAAGTGTACTGCGGTTCGTTAAATTATTAAAAACTCCAAAAATTTCAGTTATGGTAAAGTAGCCATAACTTCTTCAATTTTCAACCGATTTTGATAAATAAGCACTTAAAATCTTTGTTTTAAATTGATATTTAAGCGCAAAAGAAAATCAGATTTTTAAATGCTACCATCGAGTCTAAAACTTTCGTTGAAACAAAATTTTCTCTAAAAAAAATGCGTTTTTTATAATTTTTTTTCTCATAAAGTCACTAATATCAACAATACTGTTGGTCAAACGCAAAAACAGTGTTCAGATGATCGATAGATAACTTATTCACCTTCAATATGCAAAAGAGAGATTTCAAATTACTGTTGTGCCGTCCGAGATATTTTAATCTAAGTACAAGAACTTTTTTAATTATTTCGAAATTTCATATTTGGAGTATAACTCAAAAACGGTTCTACTGAGATTTTTTTGAATTTCATTTTCGGATTCAGCGCCCGATTTTACTTTAAAAATGTTGGTCAGTTAATCAAGTTCATGATTTTTTTTAAATTTTGTAAACTAGTGTTATTTTTGCTCATTTCTTCAGACAATTGTTTGATAAATATTAGTTTTTGGATAAATATTAGTAATTTCGTAATCAGTAATCATAATGATCAATTCAGAAGAAGAATATGCCGTTTGGAAGGGGGATCAATTGTACCCAACTCTAAGGGATCAATTGTACCCATATTCAACATTTTAGAAAACTTTTCCTGAAAAAAGTTGAGAGTTTTCCATTGCTTTGAAAATATGGCATTATGAAGTTCATTTTACGCTCGAACGATTGATACATTGGAACAAATATTTTTTTCATAATTTTCCCATGTAAGGAACATTTTAAAGTGAAGAAAAAAGATCTGCAAGTAACATTTGGTAAAATTTTTCAAACAAAGCTCAATTACTCAAACAATTATTTTTTTAAAATTTTGTTAACTGCAAGCATTGTTATTTTGCTCATTTTGGCACATTTTTCTAGAACATTTGATCTTTGTAAGACATTCCAGTTTCGAGATATAGCTAAGGAATCAAGTATCCCCAGGGATCAAGTATCCTCATTCTCCCCTACTTTAAAGCTTTTTTGAGTATTGGCTGAACTTGAATCTCTTGAATCTCGATATTGTATCCCATTTACCCGAAAACCATTGCCCAGAATGAATTTTTTCCAGAATGACAAATACCCGAAATCAAACCCCAGAATGAATCATTTCCCAAAAAAATTCCCCAGAATGCACCATTTACCAGAATTTTTTTTCCCAGAATGGAGCTTTTCCCAGATTTTTTTTTCCCCAAAATGTAAAATTTTCCAGAATGGCACACGTCCCAGATTTTTTCCTCTAGTATTTTTATTTGTTTTTTTCCTAATGAATTCTTGTAATTCAAAATGATTTTTTAAATGAAATTACAACTTTGAAATTTTCCAACTAAATTTATTTTAGAACCAATATTGTGCTTTGTTTATGGTTTGGGTACTTTAATTGATTCAATGCTTACCATGGTCCTTTAAAAAACCGTTTTGGTATCCGACTCCTCACGCTGCACGTTCGAACTTAAAAGACGTTTTGTCCTTCACGCTGTCGCGTGGCGGACGGGGCTAAGGGGTCACCTCTAGCTTTCACGCAGACCTAGGAAGCCCCGGCGGGTCGGCGGCCACCTCGGATTTGGGAGCTTCGGCGGTTTTTGAATTTCAGGTTGGATTAATATATTAAATTCTCTGGGAAATGTCAAATCTGGCGAAAATTTTTAGGGAAATGGTTCATTCTGGTAAATTTTTTTCTGGGAAATGGTTCATTCTGGGAAAAAAATCTGGTAAATGATGGTGAATTCTGGGAAAAAAAAAATCTGGGGAAGTAGATTTCTGGTGATTGAAATTCTGGCTAATTTTTTTTGTGTTATTTTTCAACCTCGTTTAAATAGGTCCCATTTGCAATATTACATTCAGAGCGAAAGTGGAGCACCCTAACTTAGGTATACTTGAATTGATTCATGGCTGGTTTGCAAGTTCGCGCTAACTCCGAAGCTTTCTGGCGCATGGTGGGTACAAAGTTCAATCGAACCAAGGGGGTTACTCAGCTCGGCTAAGGCACAGTTCAAGAATTGAAAGATAACAAATAATAATTTTTCGCACAGTCACAGCCACTGGCCGGTTGACGTACATATGCGTGTATAGCTATGTCAATGGTGATACATATTAAAGTGTTTTATCTTGCGGTCGGTCTCCGAAACACTGAATTACACCGTGTAACAGAATAAATTGAACCTAATTGATTGATGAATCGATCAAAATTGTAGTTCATCTACATCGATTACTCCATGTGGATATTTTCGTTACACGACTACAGAAATTCTCTACTTTTCTAAGAGCCTAACGAGCAGCGCCAATCAGTTGCGGATTGTTGAGATTGTTTCGTGGTAGACGAGTTCAGGCCACACCGGTGTTCGGGCAGTTGTGTTTTGACTGTCGACCTGTACGGACATCCTAAGCTAAGCGAGAGTTGCTGTTCTACTAGTTCAAAAGTACGTTCCGTTTTGGCTCTGTTCGATTTTCGTTTCACCGCTATCTGATTATAGAGCTTCGCGAATACCACACCGGTGAATAGTTGTCATCGCTTATATAAGGTGAAACTGTTTATCGACAGAATTCCTAGGTACTACAATAAGTAAATGTGTTCAACCTAGTCCTACGCAGTCTAGCTGCTATCAGCGTTTTTACAGTCGGTGCTTCAAAGTCAGTGCACTTCCTCCGAATACACCAGCTCTATAAATAAAGCCGACCGAATGCATCACCATAGAATAAGTCTATAAGTGGAAAGTGAAGTTCGTATCTAGTCATATACTTACATTCTGTGTCGCTCGAATTACGCATCTACAGGTTGTGCACTTTGAGGCGACCGTCATTGAATGTTGTTTACTTACTGTTAAAAAGTCAGCCACTTCGAGTGAGTGATAATGAAACGCGTATGATGACAACCGCATATAGTAGTGAAGAGCGTGACCTTCTGACGATGGGCGCTGAGGAGGAAAACCATATTCTTGGAAGATTATGTGAAAAGTTCATGGTAAAAAAACGGGCCTCGGTTCGATGCACAGTTCCTCTTGGCCTAGCCTAGCAGCTTGAAAGAAGTAGGGAAGCTAAAGCTAATTTTGTAAACCGGCTTCGGCGTATCGTTTGGGCCAGTTAATCCGTTTGTTTACTCGTCATGAATGGATAACCAGTTTCGGGGTGCTGCACCGTGAATGCTCGGGGAGTGATCTCTGATATGTTATCTGCAGTAGACACGAACGCTTCGTCTCGTCCGTATTCCGTACGCCTGCACTGAACGGGCTTTCCCAAGGTTTTGTTGCGGTTTTAATCAATACTACACATACATTATAGCGATCCCTAGCATAAACATACTTTAGGTGGCACGTGCTTTTTCCGTTACGAAGAACAAACGGCACGTGCCGAATTGATCATCTAAGAACAATTTATTTAGAAATATTTTTTTTTTCATTTAAAATTTTTATATTTCGTTAACGTTTATAATACCTACAGTACTTCAAACTTCAATTTTTTTTTTACCCAATCCTTCCTTAAATAAGATTACTAACGATTGATTGTGTTTTTCAAATCGCTGATCTCGGCCTTCATATTTGCTCCGTTCGTATTTTTCTGTATGCATTGGTGAAGCCAACACATTTTTTACGTTTTCGAAATTTAAATTTTGATGGGGTGTTTCCCTCTAACCACAGTTTTGGCTTTAAGGCTTCTATAAATAAATAAATAACACAAAAAACACATTTTTGGAGAAACATATCTGCTTAGTTTTGGAAAAAAATATACAAAATTAAATACAATTTCTAAACTAAAAACCATTTCAGAGACACACCTGAAATAGTTGAAAGTGTATGCTTTAGTTTAAAATACCGTCAACTGGGGCAACATGCAACAATTTTCAACTTCAATGGCTTCTAAAAAACTTATGTTCACAGTTAATCCTACGACTTATGCACCAAAAGTTTTAAGGATGATGGGACATCAAATTGGCGTAGTTAGAAAAATTATTGATTTCTTTAATTATTTTTAATTTTCTAAAAACATGCGATTTTCACCCTCCTTAGAAAATGGGGTAACTTGCAACAAACTTTGTTCTAATGAAAAATCTCATGAACACGTATGAAAATTTATAGTTTTGAATATATTTGGGATGCCTTAAAGACCATTACGCATGAAACACCAATTGCAGTAAGTTTTTGGTCTGTAAAAAAAACTAATTTTCACATTTTTTCTGAAAATAAGGATGCTGCATACATTTAGGGGTTAAATAATACTAAGTAAAAATCTACAATCTGAAAACATGAAAATACATGTTTGGATGAAAGAAATTTCAATGCTTACAAATGCGTGATGCGAAACATTCATATTCCAGCACATGGAAACGAGATTTACGATGTGTTTCTTCGATTTGCATTTTGTTGCATTTTACCCCAGACATCTAACTGAATTATAAAAATATTTATTTAAAAAATTGGGTGATTGTTCGAAAAATATTTTTACACCAACAGTGTTGGTATAGCATGAGGAAACCAGTAAAAAGTTTGTAGGTAAGCCAATCCGTCATACTAAGTAAAGTTTTTTTCGGCACCGAAAAATGTTAAAATTTGTACAATTATTGCACGATTTTTCAAATTTTATATAAAAATAAAAAACTTGAAAAAACTAGCTTAAGATGCGAAAAATTATGTCACCATCGTTTTGTTATCATTAAAATATAACTTTATTACAATAAATTAAATTTAAAATTGATTCAGTGTGGTGTTATATAAATGTTGCATCTAACCCCGCTGTGGCATGATGCCCCGTTTGACGGTAATGGTTATCAACCAGAATCAAAGGCTCTGTTTTTTTGGTCACACAGCTGATATTGAAATTCTGATGAATTGAAAATTTCCCATAGAATTTATTGCGTGATATGTTCAGTGTCTCAGATTTCACGAACAGAAAAATCTACGTAGAGTGATAACCAAGTACTTTTCAACGCTTTCCGCCTTCCGCACATTCAATTTAACCAGACTGTATATCTAGGGGAGATGAGGGCATAACGAGCACCCGAGGCATAATGAGAAGTCCATTTTTCTACATAAGTACGTATTTTATTAAACAAATTTTCATGAGGACTTGTTTCGTACTACCTATAGTATTAATTTTTCACCAAAAAACAAATATCCTTTTCATATTTACAGAAATATTAAATAATAACCAGCTAGGTTCTCAAGTGACGAAAATATTATAATTTTTGAGCACCACCAAATAAGCTTTTACGACCTTTAAATCATCTTGATCTGAAATGTACGCACTGCAACATGATCTACACATTGTTTCTAAATTTTCAGCATCATAAAATTTTTGATTTTTCACTTTAATCAATTGTGAAACGCGTTTTTGCTTTAATTTGTTCACTAGAGGCGAACAGAGCACTTTCAATGAAGGCATATTGAGCATTTTCTGCCGGAGAATCTAGCAGCGAATTCAACTCGATGAAGTCAACTGAATAATAGAGCTACAGCTTAACTTGTATCGTCTGACGATTTGGCCTATTGGTTAGATGTCGGAGAGGTAATCAGTAGACTCGAGTTCGATTCCTGTTCGAGGGGATTTTTTTTTGCACATACCATTCATGATTGATTTTTTTTATTGTTACATTACACGGCTAATAGCATCAAAGCATCATCCGTCAAACAAAACACCAGAAACATAATGTATGAACATGTGTTAATTCTTTGAATTCTACAAACAGCCCTAGATTATTTTGTTTTTGCTTTGTTTGATGAATCTACGCCTCACCGTTTAGTGCAATCAGGATCATAAATGATAAATGAAGAAAAAAAATCACCTCCACCAGGAATCGAACTCGAGCCTACTGATTATCTCTCCGACATCTAACCAATAGGCCAAATCGTCAGACGATACAAGTTGAGCTGTAGCTCTATTACTCAATTGACTTCATCGAGTCGAATTCGCTGCTAGATTCCCGGCAGAAAATGCTCATTATGCCTTCATTAATGGTGCTCATACTGCCTCGGGGGGTTTCTCATTATGCCTCTACAGTGACTGGTTTTCAGCTTTCGGCAAAATTTTTTAAAATGCATCTTTAAACGTTTTTATCTACTTTTTCAAGTTTCATCCAATTAGACAATAGACTATTTGAGTGTCGGAACACGAAACAATGATGTAATTCACATATTACAGCTGTTCTCTATGGTTAAATAAGCATTTTCCTTAAGGTGCCCATTATGCCCTCATCTCCCCTACCTTAGCTTAAAATAACCAAAAAGTACGGATCATGCAATATTTTGATCGATTTTTTCGTTAGATTGAATGAATTCCTGGTGCAGCAGTTTATCTTTAAAAATGATACATTCCAACTCGTTTGCATAACAATTTGATATGAAATTATTCTGGTCATTTGGAAATGACAAAAATTATGAAAATGACAATGTTATCTTATTTTAATCGCCGCTGGGATATATTCTTATTCAATTTTTGGCATTCCGGCGAGTTATGAAAATAACCTACCGAAATGCCAAAAATTAAATAAGAAAAATGACAATGAAAAACTGACATATATTACAAAATTAACTAAAAAAATCATCAAAACAAAGATTTGTTATCTTATCTAATGTAATCACTAAAATAAAAAATTGGAACAAAAAAGATAAAAATAAGACAAAAATGACTATTGAGACAAAATTCAAAAAAAGAGAAAAAAATCATATATAAAGAATCATAAATTAGACAAAAATGACCAGAAGAGAGAAAAAAATCAGACAAATTTAGAAGAAAACTAGACAAAAATGAAAGAATTGAAAAAGGAAAACAACATAACAAAACTTTTGTTGAAAATTTATTTAAGAAATTTTGTTTATCATTTGGCGAGATTGATTTTCTTAATCAGCAACAATAAATTGTGCTCCGATTAAGCGCTTAGGGTAAGAGAGGTCAAGAGAGGTCAACAATATGTTGACTCCGAGAAAAGAGGCCTCAAAGTTTTTTTATTCAAGATTATACCAAACCGCCTGCTTAGTCAATTTTTTAGATAATTCTAGAAAAAATCGAAGTTTAAGTGTTAATTTGTGGTAGAGGTAGAATAACTGACAATTTTTTGTGAAAAAAAATTACTTGCTGCCGTCTGATCCCACCAATCCTTTTGAAACCAAATATTTTCGAGGTTTTGATTATGTCGTGTAAATATTTTTACTATTGACTAGCTGATTTTACCCGGCCTTGCTAGGATTCACATAAAATATAAAACGAAATGAGTCGTTTGACATTTTGAAAGACTTTTATTCATCATTGTCAAGGAATATTTAAAGAAGGTAGTGCCAAGGCAGCCCTGCTCTAGTATTGGTACAGGCTGAGACGTCACAGGAAACTAGGAAACTTTTCTATTGCGATGATAAGTCGAAGAATCTGCTGGAAATTTTCCAGTTAGAAAACATTTTACTTTAGAAGAATTCTTGCTCTTCAAGATGGGTGCCAAAAAAGTTGCATTTCGAATAATTTTTCTTTGAAAAAGACCATCGAAGTTCGAAAAAATTGTGGATTTTTACCACTGAAATTTGCAAAACTTTAAAATTAGTTTGAAGTCTTCTATGAAAATGCTCAAGTCATTACAATGAAGTGATCAAAACACAAATTTTTATTCAAAACCACAATCTTTTACTGCATTTAAGTAAACTGAGTTAACAATCATCAATTGATATTAATTGTTCTACATAAGAATTGAATATGGTAAACCGTTTGGATTAAAATCGTTACAATTAGTTGAACACTCAATATCTACCAGCTAGACCTTTTCGAAGCTGATATTTTCTTCATTTTTGCACGTTTTAGCTTCAAGGAGACATTGCATTCATTAATAAATTAAGAAAAAAAAACATAATGCAATCTTCAAAGGACCAAAAAACTTCATAACATAGTGAAATAGAGGCCTTACAACAAAATCAAAATAAAATTGGAATTCGATTTCGTTCTAAAACGTGTTTTTTTTTAATTCCTACCATTCTCACATAAATTTTCGATACAATCGTTTTTGTAACGTCACAAAAAAAAACAAATATGGCTCTCGACACTACCTTGTTTAAATATTCCTTGCATCATTGTAACAAATTTGACCATGTTTTGCCATGTAGAATATGGTGGGGTAAAAGTACGACCTTAGTGCTATCCCATTTTTAGAAAATTTTTGCAAAAAACTAAGAACAGCATTTTATTCTCTTGACTTTTATCTTTCTTCTAAAAAATTACGAAGGTAATCGATCGCCGCATTTGATAGCAGTAGTGAAAATGCCCAACTGCTATCGAAACGTACTCTTATTCCACCTCTGGGGCAAAAGTACGAATGATGTGGGGTAAAAGTACGACCATTCAAAACTCCACATTTCTGCATGAACTAAAGATGAAAATTATTTTATATAAATCTTTGCTTACGGCAGCAGCTTCTGCGTTCGCTTCTGATACAAATCCTATACATAGGCGAACAAACTGCGCGAATCAGGAGCTCTTCACTAATTGTCCATATTCAACAGGTTTACGAAATACAGTTCTCATCGCATTTGAGCAATTTTTCGCACGAGCAAGTCTTTGTAGAAACAAAAATATGCGCTGATGTTTCCAGGGCATTTTAGAAAAAAATGATGAGTTTCCGTTCAGATTCACTTCAGTGGACCCTGTATATCATTCGTACTTTTGCCCCATTTGAAGTTCGTACTTTTGCCCCTCCAAGGTTTCATGTGATTCACAGTTTATTGTGCAAATCAGAGACAAATAAATGCAATTCTTTCTTCGGCATTTGTTAGTGGTTTTAAACACCTAAACAGACTCATTTACACTTTCATTGAAAGCCAGAATTTTGTTTGCTTAAACATGTTTGCTACTATTTCGAATATTACATCATTTATGCAAAAAAGCAACTTTGCCTCATTTTTCGAAGTATTTTCAACTTCTAAGAAAAAAAATGTCTGAATGTACGATTCCTAAATCATTATCAATCCACGACAGAGTTTTGAATTTTGCTGTACTCAGTTTGTGACAATCTCAAAACGTACTTTTACCCGACTCGTACTTTTATCCCACCTTACTCTAAGCTTGTTTTGTTATGTCTTCTTAATGTTTTTGTTGGGATCATTAACAAACAAAGTTTTCATAGTAGGCCTGAACAAATTTTTAAATCCTTCTTTTGTCCTTCGGAGTTGGAACATCGCAAAAGGGGGGGGGGGTTGGGGGTTCCTATTACCACTTCAAATTTATGCTGCCGGTGGAGCAACTTCTAGATGTGGCTTCGTGGCATCGTGTTTGGCTATAATCTTGAAGGGCCTCGGTTCAAATCTGGTATCAGGACTCCTTATTTTTTTCATTCCTTAGTTTGGGACTTTATCCATCGCCACAGAACGCCAATTTTTGATCGCTATGCTTTCTTATTTTCTAATCCAAAAAAAAAAACAAAATTTCACAATGACAAATGACTTAAATTCAAAAATTTATTTTTCACAGCGACAGAGCGAATAAAACACGTGCGAAAAGTACCTGTAAGCATAATCGCCACATCGATACCAACAAGCGATCGCCTACTCTCTCCCCAATGATCTATTTATTATAATTAAAAAAAACTTGCATTCCTTAATTATTTTCGGACACACATCATTTTGAGAAATAATCGGACCATTCTTAGGAAAAATAGATTTCTTATGGTTTATAAAAATTAAAATGGGTTATATTTGGAGCGAGTTATAAAAACTTTGGACACATTCCACGCGCTTGTACCGCTCAAAAGTGATTTTTATCCGTTCGCGTATCAAAAAATCTCAAACTTGATAATTCTTCTATTATTTCGATAATTCAAATCACACAAAACCAACGGAAAAAAGAGAAAAAAAATTTACACATGTTTTATATGATTTTGAAAATAATTTTTTTTGTTGGAAAAAGAGGTTATTTTGACAACTTTTATAAAATCATTTATTAAAATACATATGTGGATGAATTTGTTTTGAATTTTTTATACTACGTTTTGAAGCCAAAAAACACTGCTTCATTTTGTAGAAAAAAGAATTTGTTTATATTCAATGTGGTTGTTTTGAAAAGTGATTGAGTGAATTCATGTCACAAAAAAGGGAACTTTTTATTTTTTCGAGAAAACTTTGACATTTTCTTACATAAAAAAATGAGATCTTCTTTAAAAAAAAAGTAAGGTGAAGATACTGAAAATTTATGATTGTAAAAGTCGGAACAACAAAATATTGTTTTTGGAAGTGCACATAAAATTTGAAGGCTCTAAAGAATGGTTCAGTATAGCTTTATATTTCGTGACGTGAATTCAGTCAACTACCCTACGCACATCAAATTGTGGGTATTTGTTTATTCTACAACTTATTTCAAGATACCGATATCCTATTTCCACAGAGAACAGAAAATCAAAGTTGTATGTACTGAAAATTGATCAATTCTAGCGTGAATTCACGTCACAAAAGTAATCGATCACAACAAAAACAACTTAAATTTTTAATGACCAAATTATATCCGTTTTGAAAAAAATTCAATTTTCGACCGTTTGCCACCATTTTTTTCTTCATTTTCAAGTAAACTGGTTGATTTCTAGAATGATAACAGTGCAGAAAAGTCCGGAAAAGCGATTTTACGTCACGGTGGAATGTGTCTTTGGCATTTTTTTTTACAATACTCGTCATTAAATCCGCCGTACCTTTATTCAATTTCAATAATCTTAAAATATTCACACATTTATTTGGACCAAAAAGGAAACTTTAGACTCCAAGCGTTTTATAATTCGTTTTATAATAATTTATAATTTTTATAAAATTTTGAAATTAATCGGAGATATCACTGAGTTTGTGAGAACCTTAATGAAAATTTATTTTTGAGATTTTGATTGATTCTTACTTAAAATTGTCTCAAAACTACGATGAAATCATCAGAATGAAATTAAAGGTCTACGTGCGAATTTGTCCTTGAAAATATTTTTTTTCACCAAAAACAGAAATACACTACCGGCTCTAAGTTTGGGAACACCCTCTCAAAAACATAAAATTTTTTTTGGCCGTATCTCAACCATCTTATGACATATTGCATTTCTTTTGATCTCATTCCAAAGATCATGAACCTTCTTCATATGTTTATGGTAAAATGTATAGATATGTTAACTTTATATGACATAAACAAAGCTTAAAGTTGGAACATTTTGCAAAAACAGCACTTAAATTTTAGACCCGATCTTCTCAGGGTGAGGTGGACCAAATGTCAGAATTCAAGTTACTTTCGAATCCTTATCCCTTACTTATCAAAACACATTTGTTGAATTTTGTGCAAAAAATTAGCTACGTGCTTAAAATAAATAAAATATCTACCGTCCAAAAGTTTGGAATCATCCCGCAGTATGGTTTATCGGCCAAAAGTTTGGGATCAGTCTTCTAAAACAGGCAATTTTATTTCGTGCGTATCTCTGTTATCAAACAACGTATTGTTAATCTGGTAACCTGATTTGGAAGCTTATAAATTGAACATGCTTTGTAGATATGATGAAGTATTCAATTAATTCAAATTCAAATCAAATAATTAGATGCACACCAGTTTTAACTCATTTTAGAGCTTCACAAGGATAGCTGTTTTCAATTTTCGATTTCTTAGTTATGGCTTGAGTTTGTGTAGTTATAAAAAAAGAAGGTTAAAAATGTCTACTAAATCTAAAGATTCATTTTTGTTCGTATTGCTTAACCTAACCTAACCCTAAAAATTCTGGAATTCATTGTGCAATAACTATTTTAACAAATAGTATAAATTCTGTATTTTTGAGAAATTCAAAGTGTAGTGTTTTGGTAGATTATAGCATTGCAATATTTTTAAGATTCGAGTAATATTTTGTATTTGAGCCTCAATATGTTGAGACGGAAAGCTTAATGTAGCTCACTCGATGAGCTAGCTCCATTTTATCGAAAACAGACGACGCGACGTGCCTCGAATAGGTTTTTCTTTGTCATAGGAAAATCCTTTCCACGAAGCAGTTGGTTGTGTTGATTCGCCTCAATCGAGGTTCGTTACATGGCTTCGATACAGTATGTAAATATGTTATACGCTGTCAGCATGTCGTCGAAAATTAATGGTCACGTAACCGGAAAGATTTTGGCATTCATTTTAACTGGGTTATTACAACTGATAGAGGGTGGCTTCACGTCGTCCGTCGGCTAGCAATCCATTATATGGTCACTCGACTTTCTTATCACGTAAATTAGGGTTGTTAAGCTAGACTGTAGATAAGTTAAGATCATGATATCGCAGTTTAACTCATTGTTGGCTGTAATTCATAGCATTTTCCTACTTTTCCTGTTGCAGTTAACGCATTTTTTTTCGGTAAATCTGACATTGATTTATTGTTCCAGATGGCACTCCAGGGCAGTTTGGAGGACCTGTACAAATTTAGCGTGCTTGACTATGGCGTATTCGTGGTAATGCTGTTTCTGTCCGCGGCCTGCGGAATCTACTTTGGTTTCTTCAAACGTACCACTGCACAGCAAACTCCGGAAAGTAGTGACGATGAGTTTGGGCTAGGCGGTTCCAAGACAGCGGCAAATGCTGGCAAAGGTACCCGAATTACGACCTTCGGGTCCTCCACTATGGATGAATATCTGCTTGGATCTCGGAAGCTGAAAGCATTCCCGGTGGCCATGAGTCTAGTGGCCGGCTATATCTCTGGGGTGACCATACTGGGAACGCCATCGGAAATATACAATTTCGGAACACAGTATTGGCTCATAGTGATACCGATTCTGTTGATGGGTATTGCCGTGTGCACGGTCTACCTTCCAGTATTTTGCTCGCTGAAACTGAACTCATCGTATGAGGTGAATATTAAAAAAATAATGAAATCAATGCATATTAAACCTCTAACAACTGATCATTCCTTTCAGTACTTGGAGCTTCGATTCAACTCGTCGGTCCGTTCGATTGCATCCATAACGTTCGTCATGGATGAGGTAGGTGTTTGCCGCTGAACTACCGCTAATAGACTGAGCCTAATACTTCTTTCCATTTTCATGCTTTAGTTATTTTTCCTGCCGATGATCATTTACGTACCATCACTCGCTTTCAATCAAGGTATATTGTTTTGTTTTTTATTCCAAATTAAATCGTAACTACTTCAATCAACTGACAATCGCTTGTTTATTTATATGTGGAGTGTGTTTTCGTGTAGAGTTAGTTTTTTTTTATTTAAATTAAAATTTAAAAGAAGACAGTAAAACAATATGCGTGGTAGATATGAATGTATACAAGAAGAAAAACAACGGAAATCGAAGTCAGACATTTTGGATAAAGCATTATGAGTTGTTTTGTGGGAGCTTAGCGCAATTTTAGAACAAATGCTCTGCACTGAGTTGGATTTAAATGAAGGAAGGATGACTTATTTCTAAGACGATAACTCAATAATAATGGACTTTAAACTTTAATTTGCGAGGATTTCAATGAAAACTTGATATGCCTCATGTGATAAATGATAGAGTATATCAAGCGCTTAAGATCAGAGAAATGCAAGTGCTTAAATGATAGTTTCGAAAAAATGCATTTTAAAGTTGTCAAGGTGCTCGATTTTCATACATTTATCTTATTTGAGCAGTTAAAATTCAATCGAAAGACAAAAAAACCTGAGTTTCACCAGGCATAGATTGAGATATGAAAAATCGTTTTGTATATGTAATTAACTCAAAATTTATGATCATCATCTAATCTAAAGGGGAGCTAGAAAGTTAGGTATTTTTTTTTAAATGAACACAAACACATACAAGATCTCAATTCTTTTTACCAAACTCTAATCGTACATCTTCCGAGGATATGATAGCTAGCGACTTAAACATACTAAAACCACCAACCCACAGAAAGTGTACTATGTATGCCGTGACCCGGTCACGATCTCATGATCGTTGGCTTAAAAGATTTGAAGGCTATCCTCTACGCCGCGGACTGCGGCTTATTTGCTGATTTGTTCCATCAGGTTTTTTTATTCTTTTTCTTCTTCTAACATAAACATGTTAAAAATTTGTAAGCATACTGGAAAATGAAAGACTTTCGTCCTTTATTTTGTCAACTTAGTATCTGTTACATATTGATTGTATTGCAGATACAACTGATGGACACCGTAAAAAATACAGCATCTAGGGGAGGAATAAATCGTTGAATTCCCTGCTAAACGCTTCATGATGATGAATACATTTATGATTATAAGTATTGACATGTTCAATTGGACAAGATTAATTTTAAAAGAGAGAAAAAAGGATTGATCTTATCAAAAACTACCAAAGCATGACGCAGATGAAAATAAGTTCCTTGATTCCATCTGGGATCGTTTTTCAACTATGATGGTATTTCCTGTGGACTGTGGAAAAACTTCAAAATTTTGTAGACTATAGCTTCTTCGTAGACATTATTGCCTTCAGAAATGTCTTTTCCAGGTCCAGGTTTTCTCAATTCAAGTTAGTTTTTCTTAACTTTCACTGTACCACAAACTACTCAAAAGTTTCTTGTGCAACTCCAACTCGTAACTTTCACATGAACTGGTTCTTTAGCGAATTTTAACACTTTAATTGAATTGGGGCGTTAAAATTTGTTATTTTTCAATGAAATCAGTATAAAATTTGGGAAGCCGAAAAAAAACGCGTGATGACCATTCCATCTGGTTTTCTTGTTTGAAAATTGAGTAATTACATATATGTAAATAATTCTGAAACTCTCGGATATTCAAGCCGAACATAGAAATAAACGTCTCCTTAACTGTATTAATAGTATTTTTTACAATGAAAATTAACAAATGTCATTAACATGATTGTCGTTGTATCCTGTAGGCTTGTAACTTGTTTATGATTTTATTTAATACTTTTCCTCTGTATTTCAGTTACCGGTTTCAATCTTTATATTATTGGAGCAGTTGTATGCATTGTTTGCGTGTTTTACACTTTGTTGGTAAGTACTTTTTTAGGTTATAAAAGCAAAAATATTCGAATTGTAAAAATAATCGTTACTTTACTTTTCATACTGAAAAGCTCTAGGTGGTAATTAATCCATCCATATTACTGGATAGCATTATGAATCATTTCCTAAATGAATTGATTCTGAGCTAATCTGTCAATTGAGCCCATTAAAGCCACTTTTTTTTTTATAGAATAACACTTGGAATAATGCTTCAAATTTTCAACTCTCCTCATAACAGTTACAGAAATGAAAATTTCGTACAAAATACTTGATACGGTATTTCGTTTTCGCTATCTTCCTAATTGTTAAATTTAGAAAAATAACACAAAACTTTTTTAAAATAAAAAAACAACGTTATTTGATTCATCGGCCTTCTCGGTGAAAAGTGATGGATTTTAAGAAGAAAATTTCAAATCCTTAAGATGTTTGTACTACAAAGAGCATCGCTTTGCACCGATAAAGCCGATAAATCAAGTAACAAACGAAAATTACGGTGATTAATCTCTTCTTAAAACATTTCGGACTAACAAGGTACGAGATGTCTCGTTTTTTCGATTGACGCATGTCCGCTTTACTGAGAAGCATAACTCAAATGTAATACATTTTATATTTAAACTTCGTTCTACAGAATTCTTAACAACACTTTCGATAACTCAAAGAAACTGAATTTGAAGAATTATGTTCAGTGTTGTGGGGTTTAGATATTTTTTCGATCCTTAATGTGTAAATATCAAAACTTAGAGCCACCAAATTTATGAAATTAGTTTCATTTGTGGTCCGTTGCTATGTCTCAGCACTTTGATTTTCTGAATTACCTTAACGGGTAGACTGAGGCGATTTGGGACTATTTTTGAATTTCTAAAACCTTGAGGTCTTAAAAGCTTCGTTTTTTTACATAAGTAAAGTTATTAGCTGTTAACCAGGGGTATTTTTTGGCATTTAAAAACAATAAAACTGACATCACTGCCAGTGCCTAGCGAAGTATTGCTTTGAAAATAGTCATTCAATACCTCGATAGACACCAGCAGTGATGCCAGATGAATTGATAGTTTTTCAATGCCAAAAAACTATCAGTTCTTCTGCCATTACTTTGAGGGCCTTTAAAGAGGATTCCTAGTGCATATTTGGAATACATAAAAAAACTACATATGTAGATTTGAGGTTCAAAAGTTTTCATTCTAAAGAAATTAGACCAATATGACCTAATCCAACCTGAGTCACTGTTTTTCATTTTATTCTTCAATGTACTTTAAAGTCTGTTTCACATAGAATCTGGGCGGATAAAATAGATCATTTCTCCGCAAAGAAATAACGTACAACAAAAGTAAAAATGTCATTTTGTGGGTTTTTTATTGCACTTAAAGGAAAAAAATACATAAACATCATTCGTCAGCTTTTCGGATGAATTTTCGAACTTTTTTTGTGATACCACCCATCATTTTCTGCACAGTACTGCTTGTAACCTCATTCGCCATCTTGTTCCACCACTTTTCCATTTGAGCGGGTTTTTTCATGGTTCTGCCACATTTCTTCAGTTTGGCCTTAACTATTGCCCAATATTTCTCGATGGGAAGAAAATCCGGACAGTTTGGTGGATTGATACTTTTTTCAACAAAATCGATCTTGTTCTCCTTATACCACTTAACGACATCCCGGCTGTAGTGGTAGCTTGCCAGGTCCGGCCTGAGCTTCACCGGAACTTTGTGGGACCGAATGAATGGCAAAACCCTCTTCTGGAGACATTCTTCTTTGTAAACATTCCCATTCATTGTGTCCCCAGTGATGAAAATCTTAGTCTTCTTCCCACAACTACAGATCCTTTGCCAAATCATCAACTTACGAGCAAATGTATCTGCGAAAACAAACTTGAATCTACCCGCAACATTTTCTTTACGCTTCGCAAGGTAAAGTTTGTTGCCCGATATGTGTCCAAAATCCATTTTTACGTAAGTTTCGTCGTCCATCAAAATGCATCCGTTGTACTTGGTCAACACTTTCTCGTACAACTTCCTTGCCCTGGTTTTGGCAACCAGGTTTTGCTTCAGCGTCCTGTTGGGGTGGTTGCTTGCATGATACGACCGCAAGCCTTCTCGCAAACAAATTCGTCGAGCTGTACTGTGGTTCGTCTTGAACTTTTTCGCCAAATCACGCAAGGAGATTCCAGGATTATCGTGAACTGATGGAATTACCTTTGCTCGCAGCTTCCGGTCATATGTTTCACTTTTACGCCTGGTTTGTTTTGCTCGATCCACCATAAGAGTCTCCCGGTAACGTTGCAGCACCGAATTTGCAGTCGATTTTGGATATTTAAGGGATTTTGCGATCTTTACCCCTGACCACGTCGGTTTCTCTACGTGAGTGTGCAGAATTTTCTCTCGCCTTTCGCGTTCCATCGTCGATAACTTTTGACTGACTGCTTCAATCTTCAGTAAATGAAAAGATGCAACCAGATTCTATGTGAAACAGACTTTATGATGATACATATGAAATGGGCGTAGAGATTTGATCTTATCGGGGATTGTTCTGTGTATCATAATTCATAATCGTTCTTTTACTAGCTAGAACTAACTTTAATCAAAACCTTATTTATTCATACTGTTTCCATTTTCCAGGGTGGCATAAAGGCGGTGGTTTTCACCGATGCATGGCAAGTTCTGGTGATGTTCATTTCGGTAGTCATCGTAGTCGTTTTGGGAACTATTTCCATTGCTGGACCGGATGTGATCTGGGACCGTGCCGTTCAGGGCAATAGGATTGATTTCTTCAAGTAAGTTTGCTGTATCTTTTCGATGGAAATTTCAAATTAACCGTATTGGTATTCCTTCAGCTTCAATCCATCCATGTATGAGAGACAGACCTTTTGGGCGGTTTTGATCGGTGGTTTCTTCTACTGGACATCCTTCAATTCGGTCAACCAAACCATGGTGCAGCGTTACATGTCCTTGCCAAACCTCAAGAAAGCTAGATTGTGAGTAGTTTTGTAACATTTCTTTCAGTGGAAAAATAATAATTTAATAATGTTTTTTACAGATCCATCGGAATGTTCACAATTGGTATTGCGATTTTTGTTTCAGTTTGCTGCTATGCTGGCTTGTTGATCTACGCTTATTATTACCAATGTGATCCGATGTCCATGGGATTGGTAAAGACAGACGATCAGCTGTTCCCGCATTACGTCATGGAGATCGTGGGACATTTGCGAGGAATTCCTGGCCTGTTCATTGCCGGTGTATTTGGAGCGGCACTCAGTTCTTTGTCCGTAGTACTTAATTCGACGTCAGCTGTTTTGCTGGAAGACATCCTGAAGGGACTGTTCCGAGTGAAACCTAGTCCCTTTGTGGCTAACATCTTCGTTCGGGTCTGTGTTGTCGTTCTGGGAATGGCGGCCATGGGTTGTCTGTTTATTATCGAAAAATTAGGAGGAATATTGAGTGTCGCAACTTCTTTGTCGGCTATTGCTGCGGGTACAACCTGTGGAATGTTTACATTGGGAATGCTTGTACCTTGGAGTAACTCCAAAGGAGCGATCATTGGCGGCGTTTCGGGTGCTCTACTATCCGGTTGGGTTTCCTTAGGATCACAATTTGCAAGCGCCAATGGCGAAATTGTTCCTCACAAACTACCCGTATCCGTTGAATCATGTCCCAGCGATCTGCTATCCAACAGTACCATTGTCAATCCCATCTACCCGGATGAATCGGGAGTGTTTCCACTGTACCGATTATCTTACCACTGGATAACTCCGATTGGTGTGGTTACAGTGATGATCATTGGAACGATTGTGTCATTCATTACCAAACCTAGAAACCTAAAGGACATCGACCCGGAACTGATTTCACCAGTGATTCATCGTTTTCTTCCTCAGGAATGCTTCGCAAATTACGGAACAGCATGCAAAGACGTGGAACAACCAAGAACTACTTATGGAACAGATGTAAGTGTCAGATCATTAAAAAAATATTTTTCTTTTTTAAATGTACTTTTTTTCTTTTTAGGCAACTTCGTCGAAACGGTCTTGATGATAGTGAGATATTGAAGATCAGGCGTTGAACGGAACGCTTAACTCAGCTAGGTACTTAATCCTATAAGTATAGCCCGTTGTCTTATGGGTGTAATCTCCTGGAGCTGTTGGAAATCTTAGTTAAGACAATGATGTACAAATACAATCTTACTAAAAACGATCGCTACCATACACAAACACTAACACAATAAACACATAAAAAACGGTTACTGAAATGGAGCGTTTGGGAACAATCTCTCTGGATTGACCACCGTTCCACCGAAACTTAATTCTGTAGATTGTAAAGTACAATGTGCTAAACATTTACACGCAACTTGCCTGTGATACAATCAAAACTATTATGTAGTTAGAAACGTTTTTTATATTTTTTAACGAACGTGATGAAAAAAAGAAATAAACAAATTTTGAAGTAAATTATGTTGTTTTTAGCACCAAGTTTGAACTTTAAACTTTGAAGAAAGGGACCTTTATAAGATAATCGGTAAACCGCAATTTAGAAGAAAAAATACTTTGTAAACGTATAAAAGGTACCAGATTAGCCAGTTTACAAGAAACTCGGTTCATAAAAATTCTTAAATTTACTTTTACTTGATGCAACTACAGGTATACTGTTTTCATTCATAAGTTTCGAAAAAAAACCTGTTCCAAGTGACCAGTTACCAACAAACAAGTTCAGAATTATACATAATTTTACCATCATGCCTTAAAAGTAAGTCAATTTGCCCGAATAAAGGTGGTAGAATGCCAAAATTTGGGCCTCAATTTTCATATTTAATCATTCCAAGTGTAGGTTTCACTGAAACTTTGATGATACCTTGTTTTATCTCCATTTTTTAAATAAGTTGGTGTCGAATGATATCAAAATTAGGCCTCTTTGTGCTATCAAAATTCCTTCAAAAAGACTGGTTTAGGTATCAGGTATCAGAGAAGGGTTGGCTCAATAGCGGCACGTTAACCAAACAAGCGGGAAAATTGTGCCTGGTCATTTATTTTATAGATTTCATCATTTACCTGAGAAAACCTAGAACCAATTAGAAGGTTTCAAATTTGAGACTTTAAAGCTCTTTTCCACAAAGGGTAAGGAAAGATAGTACGTTTGTAAGTTTTAATTTCTTAAAATCGGATTCACTTATAACGTGTTGCCCTAGGGCACGAAAACGTAGTTGGGCCAATGAGGGACAGTTACATATCAGGTGAAATGAATCTTCCACGTTTGATTCACAACTTCCACATAAAGAGGATTCAGCACGCTGGATATTTTACATGTGATAATTAAGTTTACAATGATCAGAAAGTGCTCTGATCAAGATGCTACAGTGAGATTTACACAAAGTTTACAAATATTTTGATGCCACTTGGGATGGTTTTGCTGAAAATAGTTTAGTTTGGCGTCAAGTGTCCAACTTTTCCAATATCGTTCATGCTGAGCAGAAGCCTAAGAACATTTGATTACTGACCCAGCATGGCGAGATTGGGACAGCCGGTTCTGGTCCGCAAAATTTCTTTTCCGATCCAGCTCTGGCTAGTTCGTAGGCGTACTCGTTTCCAAAAATTTCCTTGTGTCAGGGTACCCATAGAACGTTCAAACCGTTGCTTTCATCGACTGCTTTTCGACATTCGATAACCAGTTTTGATCCGTAACTTGTGCTAACGTTATTAGTGAACCGCCCCTAAGAGTTGGGTAATAATCTTTACGATTTCTCTGTTTGTGAATTGAAAAGTGAGTGTTTCGCCGTTTATTTGCCATTTGAGTATTTTTTCACTAAAAAAAAGTTATATTCAACTAAACTATAATTGGTTTTGTAAGTCCATAAATCTATATGCCTTCTCATTGCTGAAGAAAATAGAATTGATGAAATCCAAAACGAATTTAACAAACCCTTCGAGAGCATAAAATTCACAGTTGAAAAAGAAACAAACTGTTCTATTCGCTTCCTAGACATGACAACAAAATAAACAAACATTGGTTCACAAAACAAACGAACGGATGATACCTAGATTTCTCATCCGCCAGTCCTCATGCACACAAAATGAACACAGCCATTGCTTTAATTGATCGCGCACTAAGACTGACCGACGTAGAAGAAAGGACAAAAAGCATCCAGAACGTAAAAGGAATCCTTCTTTCTAATAACTATCCAGACAGTTTCATAAACCACATTTTAAAAACAAGAACAGATGCAATTTATTACTCGCTACAATACGAAAACCGAGACACTCAAATGGGTAGATATGCTTCCTTAACGTACATCCCCAACTTGAGTGAAAAAGTGAGCAAAATACTACGAAAACACGACATTATTGCTTCATCAAAACCCGTGAACAAAATCAAACATTGCATCTTTTCTAAGCTCAAAGATGAAATCCCAAAAATGAAGCAAACACAGGTGGTTTACGAAATCCCATGCGAATGCGGCCGTGTATATTGTGGACAAACCTCCCAAACTATAGAAAAACGCATTAAAAATCACAAATATAGTTTTAAACCGAATGCCTCCACAACCGGCCTAACACAACATGCGGTGGAAAACCATCACACGTTCAACTACAACGATGTCAGGATTCTGGAAAAAGTGAGCGATGACAATAAGAGGAAAACTGGGGAAACTCTGCATATAAAATTGAGAGGAGAGAAGGCAGTCAACATACAGAGAGACGCAATAGAAATTTCCTCGATATACAACGTGCTCATTAAGAAGCTGAGAGAGACACCACAATTTAACACGTTCGTCGCCACGCTCATTTTGGTAGTTTTACTTGACGGGCCCAAAGAAATTTTCAGAGAGAGAACTCCCATATTTGAAACGTGTGGCGGAGCTGAGCGTTAAACTCAAATAAGAGAGCGTCACACGCTTTTTGATGTGACGGCCCCCCCAGGAAATACACCCGTCACCCGAATATGGGTGCCGTGGCGACGAACGTGTTAAGAGAGCGAACAAACCCAAAACACAACCGACGACGAACCAATCAGGAAGGCACTCGATGACATCATCACTGGACGACGGCTGACCAGGAGCAATTAGATGACGTCGATTTTAAAAATCGTGAGACGGCCGTTGAGGAAACACGCGGCAAAAAAGTTGTAAGTTTCAATTTCCGAGTGCGCAGTGCATTGATAAACTAGTTTGTAATTAATTTCATCCTTTAATTTTATTAAATAAATATAGTTTTTCTGAGGATGGCCGAAAGATAAGTAGGCCGAAAACGTTAAAAACAGCATTTTTATTTCGTCTTGCGCTCATCGAAAAATATCAATCAAAAAAGATTATATTAAATCAATAAATCTAAATATAGCTATGTTCTCTGCCGCTCAACTGATCTAATAATTGTTTTAGAAATTTCGCTTTCTTTATTTTTCTTTTTTTAGGTCCTTACCACTGCAACCCGCTGTAAAATCCTTGTGTTTAGATCACTCTGATTGATTACAGTGGTGTCACTTTCTTATTGATCAGCATTTTCCTTATTATAACTTACCTTATTGGAATCTAAAGAAAATACATCAGAAGGAATATTGGATTCCTTTACCGAGTAGATTAATTCTATTTGACATAAAACAAGGGCATTCACATAGAAGCTGCCCCGATGTTTCCTTCTTAGCCTGACAAAAACGACAAATGTCAGATTGACTTTTTCTCATTTGTTTTAGATGACATCGACATTCACAGGGTCCTGTAAACAATTCTGTAGAAGTTTTAAATCTTTTTTTGATAATGTTAAAATTTTTCCGATTTGTAAATATTTGGAACAATCATTCGCTTTGATTGTCTTGATCCTTCAACGTTTTTCCAGTTTCTTTCAATCGTGCTTTTATCTTTTTAATATCTTATTTCCATTTTTTCCGTTGCAAAAAGATATGGGGCCTAAGAACGGAATTGAAAAGCCTAAATTGTTTTTGAAAGTGGCTCCAGCGAGCTTTTTCCCATTAACCCTCATCCGCATTAGGGTGTCATTTTGACACCATTGCAAGTTTGAAGGCTTGTAACTTTTTTCAGAAGGTTCAAAATATAAAAATTTCTTCGGGGACCCTAAATGAATTCAAAAGTTCTTCAATATTGCATCTTTACTTTTTTTATGGACGAACCCTGGAAGCCTGGACAAAAAAACTCCCTTTTCCGACTTTTGGTGTCATTTTGACACCACAAAAGTAAAATCTATTTAAGTCGTTTGAATTATTATGAACTTCATATAAAACTTATATCAATAGAAACCTTGTAATGTCAGTAAAATATGTTTAGAACATTATATACAGCTAAAGTTACAAGTTTTCTCGTTATTCAGCATGAAAGAAAAAAAATCTGAAAAAACATGCCTCACGAAAACTGCTGTAGTTCATATGTTACACGTCCAAAAAAATATTTACCTACCTACCTAAGGGTCCAGCGCCGATTGACCGGCGCATAGGGCTGAGATAAAAGATCTCCACTGCTGGCGATCCGGAGCCAGCGTCTTCACTTGCTGCCAGCCAAGGTTCTCGTCAACTGTGCGGATTTCAGCGGCTAGACTTCGCCGCCACGAGCTTTTGGGCCTGCCTCTTCTTCGATGCCCATCTGGATTCCAGTCAAGCGCCTCTCTGCAAATCTCGTTTTCATCTCTTCGCAGCGTGTGCCCAATCCATCTCCACTTACGTTCCCGAATCTCGATTTCTAGCGCCTTTTGATGACACCGGCTGGTAAACGGTGGATAATGTGCAACTCGAGACCCCATAGTGGTCATATCACCTCTTATTCACAACTCCTATCTCTACCTCCCCGCGGTGCCGGCTGGGGTGCGAGTAACCTAAGCGGAGATCGGGTACCCAACCCCGGTGGATGCTTTGGTCGCATGCAGACTGAGAAGGTGGCCGCACGCGTCTGTTCCCCAGGTCAGGGGCGGCGTGCAACAACAACCGAGCGTCTGTTCTCCAGGTCAGGGGCGGCTCAAGCAGCGTCTGTCTCGCAGCGAGCGGCTGAATTTATGAAATGCGGATCCCGCCAGCTAAGTCCAAGATGGCAGCCCCATCGCGGGATAGGGACTTTAGGCTAACAACCTACTGCTCCTGATATCTTGTATTGTTACAGAAACTGAGAGAAGAAAAAAAATATTTGCCTTATGCATATGAAAGCTGAAGTTAATGCCTACATGTCGTACGTTTCTTAGTTGGAAATTTTCTATTGACAGTAGTTCACGTTTGCTAGTCACGACACGCATCATTATTTCGTCTGTCGGCTTCGCTCTCTGCCGAAATCACCACCCACCGTACCTACTCGGAGAGCAAACAAACACGTTTTGCTGGACGAGGTGCTTGTAGTTCTAGAAATTCAGGAATGATTTTACGTTTATAATTTTCATCTTTTTGTGAAATCTCACAGCGTGAATTGTAGCACCTCACTAGAATGGAGATTAAATGTGCTTTCCAATGAATATACTCTTGGTTGGTCCAAACAAAGTAAAAGCACTGATAATCCGGGTACAACCTGACGGTGGACCACAAAAACAGATGAAATTTCAATTTGTAAAAAAATCGCGCAAAGTAGTGAACTTTGAAAAATTCCAGTAAACTCAATTTTTGTTGCATCAAAAATCTAAAGACAGCAAAATGTTGGAATTTTAATACATTTTGTAGTCATATTTTTTTCAAAACTCTACCATCGCTCAAACAGTATTTACTAGCAATCGAATGAAAAGTAGGTTTTTTAGACCACTTTTTTGAACTTTTTGTGACCATTTCATTAAAAAAAATTTAAAAAAATATTTCTTGTCTTCATGATGTAGACATTAACTTCAGCTTTTATATGCATAAGACAAATATTTTTTTGGACGTGTAAAATATGAAGTACAGCAGTTTTCGTGAGGCATGTTTTTTCGGATTTTTTTTTCTTCATGCTGAATAACGAGAAAACTAGTAACTTTAGCTATATATAATGTTCTAAACATATTTTACTGACATTACAAGGTTTCTTTTGATGTAAGTTTTGTTTAAATCGGTCTAACACGCCAAAAGTTATAACGATTTGAGCTTGTGGTGTCAAATTGACACCACAAGTGCTGATTAGGGTAATGAAATCTAATGCGGATGAGGGTTAAGTATACTAAATATCAGAAAATAATAATTATTTATTTATTTATTAGAACAAAGTATCACAACATTATTTCGTTAAATTTCCGTTCTGGCCCTTGTTTTTGTCATTTCTGTACTGGCATCGATCTCGAAAAAACTGATTGGAGAAGGATTTTGCTCCCTGAATTTAAATAATTTGTCAGATTCGAGTTTGGCGATATTTCGTTAGGAATTTTGAAATATATCGAGTTTTGTGTAAAAGCAATCATTTATAACTCTTAAACTACAAACTTGGAAAAATCCACTTAAAGCGGGCCATAGACTACACAAATGGCTTGAGCAAATTCGATGATTCCACGACGATTGTTTGATTCTATGTTCGCCCACACACGATACAAACATATTTCACGCGAACACAAACGATTGCTGGCGAAAACAGCAACAGCAACAACAAAAACCCCTCCATCTCAGCTGGGGATGAGTAAATGGCCTGAGTTTTGTACAAGCAGCACCATGCCGCATAGGGTTGCTTGTACAAAAGATTTCGATCCTGACCGATTTCACTCAAACGGTTTGTGCGGGCATTCAAGCATTGCCATACACGATGCAAATCGTATTCACAGCGACAGAATTCGATGGAATTTCATCGCATTTGTACAAATGTGGTGTAGTCTATGGCCCGCTTAACGTTACATGCAATAACATGGTTAGACAGAAATCTGGTATTTAGATGTAACAACACTGCTTATTTCATGTTAACTTCCCACCCTGCTTTGTTCTTGTAGGTTTACATTTCCAACAGCAGCTCTCTAATATTTGTTTTTTTTTTATTATGGAATGATTGAAATTCAATAAACAGGCTAGAGCAGTCTTTATTTCTAAGGAATCTTTATTCAAAACCAACTTAATACACTTCATAAAATCGTTTTGTTTTTTTCTTACATAGGCAAACATGTTATACGCTTATTATTTATGATTGATCACCGTGAGTTTTTTTTAACGGCCTTATCGGTGAATGTTATGTTTTCATAGTGAGAACATTTCACGATTTGAAAAATATAGATGGTTCCTTTCGTTCGCACTTAAAGTTTGGTGTTATCGAATGTTTGTTAAATTGGCATGAAAAAACGCCTTCTTCGATAATATGATGCCCATAACTCTAGATAATTACATTTTAAAACTTAAAATGTTAAACAAAGTTAAAGTCTGCTTCATTTAATATTGAAACAAATTCTTTTGCTCATTGTGGCGCTCCTAGTGGACAGATTTGTAAACTTTTTTCACCCACGTGTCGGGAAATTCATTACCTTTCACCATGTATTTATGTCATAACACCAAACGATAGCATTTTGTAAACAACCGCCATGGAAGCCGAACGGAGAGATCAAATTGTGCACAGTTTTCTTGAAAATCCATTGTTGTCGGCATCGAAGCTAGCTAAACAGCTTAAAATGCCCAGAAATACCGTATGGCGTGTTATCAAGCAGTACAAGGAAACATTGACGACGGCTCGGAAGCCGCATTCGAAGCGTCGGAGTGGAACTGTCGACCGGAAACTGCGTGGGAAAGTCATCAAGGCCGTCAAGAGGAATCCCAATCTTTCAGACCGCGATTTGGCCAATATGTTCCAGGCCGCTCACAGTACGGTGCGACGAATTCGTCTCCGGGAAGGAATAAGGTCATTCCGAGCTAGGATTGTTCGATCTTCAGGAAAAGATAGATTCCAAAAATCGATCCAGCTGAATGGTTCCAGGATCGATCCACCTAAAAAATCGGACCAGAAGGATCGATCTCTGCAAGATCGATCTTTAAATTTTGTTTAAGAGGAGTGCTACCTGAAGGCTACTTTATTCTGAAGTAAATAGTAAAAATCAAATGTATAAGCAATATTTTTTTTTAAATTTCAACATCAGAATGTTCAACTTTTCACAACTTCGGTTGAGTGTTTGTGACATATAAAAAATAAATATATGTTATTCTCCATACGACATACTAAAAAGTTAAAATTTTAGGCAGATAAAAATGGAATATTTACATATAAATATTGTAACTTGAATGATAAATTCAATTTAACAATTTCAGGTTAGCTAATTTTGTGAAATGCTGATTTTGAAAAGGCTTCAGATTTTTATTTAAGGTGGTCTTTTGAAATACCATAAGTTCAGCCACAGGTCATGGTACAACGATTACGTATTCAGATATCATCTGAAAGGGTAAAGTTCATTTTTTCAAGTATATAAATTGTAAATTTTTTATTAAGAAAAGAGGCAATAATAAAATAATTTTTGATATTTATAATAATTCAAATGTAGATAATATCTCATAGAAAAATCAAGCGTTTTGATTATATTATAATCAAAACGCTTGATTTTTCTATGAGTAATTTTGTTATGGTGTTCTCATTCAGAACGCCAACAGCCTTCTAACAAGCTTTAACTATCAAACTTAAAAATTTCGATAAGGGAACATCCATAAATGACGTAGCATTTGAGGGGGAGGGGGGGAGTTTGACTTTGTGTGACGATGTGTGACGAGAGGGGGGGTAGGGGTTCAAGTAAAGCTACGTAGCTTTAATTAAATATCGAAAAAAAAAAATCAAAATTGAGCAAAATAATGCCTAATTCAATCCAGTCTGAACATGTAGCTTTTGGCTCCTACTGCCCGACTGTTTTCAAGCGTATCAAGGAGCATACATGCAAGAAATGCAATTTATATTTTGCTTCAAATGTTCTTCAAAAGGAGCATAGCAAAATCCACAAGGCCCCAGCCTCGGATAGAAAGATTCGTCCAAAGCGAATCGTAGGCAAATGAGGACACGAAGTGCTGGTCATCACTCCGAAGGGCGATAGAGAGTGGGTGGAGGCAGCTGACATCGCAGATGCAATTATTCCAGCCGAACAGACGATGGAGGAAAGCTGCCCAACGATTTCATTTGAATCCCGAATGGAGATAATTTGGACCGACGCAACTGATTGAATACTTACTAGCTATCCCGTTTGTTGAAAGGTAGCTTGATTTTTTTTGACTGATTGATATGCTTTTTTAAACTTCCAATTATAACTTCTTTCCCTTTTTTCGTTATTTTTTGTATAATTCTTGCAAAATGCTGATAATAAAAGTAAAAATTAAAAACCGATTTTTAAAAAAGGGGGGGGGGGGGGGTTAATTAAAGCTACGTTATTATCTATGGGGAGTCTATGACTTTGTGACGAAATGCTACGAGGGGGGGAGAGGGGGTTATAAAAACTCAAAAAAAGCTACGTCATTTATGGATGTTCCCTAACAACTTTATTCTTGACCTGAGTAAAATGCTATGAATGCTTATTTAAAATCTGAGTAAGCTATAAAGTGGCATTCTTTGGAGCTTTCCAGAACTATTTCCGCACATAGCCGGGCCGGGAAATTATGGGTAATTTATCTCAAAATGTAGCAAAGACCGGGCAAACTATTTGAAGTTTTCCATTCCAAAAACCGGGCAAATCTAAGCAAATGCCAGACAATAATCTGAAAAATGTAAGGGAAAAGTAAAGACAAATTATTTAATTTTTTTTCGCAAGATATGCAATGTTCAATTTATGTAAATGCATCCGTAAAACAAATTTGGTTTATTTTGAAGAATCAAACTATCACAAAACCGGTTTTTTAGAGTAGTTTGTTCCATTTTTAGAAAAAAATAAATAAAACCGAGCAAAATTCGGGCATTACTCGACCTGGGACCGGACTCGTTTCCAAAATTTCATTGAGAAACCAGGCTATCTGAAATGTTTAATATAAAGGTAAAAAACGTAATCTTTTAAGTTGGTCTTGAATCTGTTAGAAGCATGGTAGCACCAGTGATGGAAAGCAATCTTTTTGGTGGTGCCAGGTATTAAAATCCTGTACGAAACTGATTCTGAGAATCTCCGGAATAAATATAAAAAAAAACTTCAAAAGATCGAAAGATCGGATCGAAAATAAACCGATTTAATCGATTTATAGCAAACAGCCAAATCGGACGCTGAAGCAGAACAATGTGGCCAGAATCCGTGCTCGAAAGCTGTACGACCAAGTGCTGACCAAGTTCGACGGATGTATTCTGATGGACGATGAGACCTACGTGAAGGCGGACTTTGGGCAAATCCCAGGTCAAAAATTTTATTTGGCGACGGCTCGGGGGGATGTACCTGCAAAATTTAAGTTCGTGTTTGCGGATAAATTCGCCCGCAAGTACATGATTTGGCAGGGGATATGCAGTTGTGGACAGAAAACCAAAGTCTTTCTCACTGACAAGACAATGGCATCAGAAGTCTACAAAAAAGAGTGCCTACAGAAACGGGTTCTGCCGTTTATTCGTGCCCACGACCGTCCAGTAATGTTTTGGCCGGACCTCGCAAGCTGCCATTACAGCAAAACGGTTATGGAATGGTACGCAACGAACGGGGTCAGCGTAATACCGAAGGACCTCAACCCCCCAAACTGCCCCCAGTTCCGGCCGATAGAGAAATACTGGGCAATCACGAAGCGGAGGCTTAAGGCAAAGGGAAAACTTTTTTTTTTTTTTTTTGTCTTTATTTAAGAGGTTTTCAGCCACAGGCTGGTTCACCTCTGAAAGGGAAAACTTGTTAGGAACATGACTCAAATGAAGAACTGGTGGAATCAAATCGCCAAAACGGTGGACGAAAAGGGTGTGCGCCGCCTAATGTGCCGTATTACGGGAAAAGTACGAGAATTTCTTCGAAACAGCAATGAATAATTTTTTTAATTTTTTTTTTATGAAAGAGTAAAGAAAATGCTACATTTGTATGAAAAACAAATTATGAATTCGTTAATAAATGACTGAACTACACGCAATTGTTTGTGTTCCAATATTAAATGAAGCAGACTTTATGTGTATCACTAAGTTGAACAGCTTTGTGGATAGAGTTAAAAATCTTAAAATTGTCGAAAAAATGTTATGATTAAAAACGGACTTTCAGAGGTTATTTTTTTAACTAAGCCCATATATCGAAAGATAATCATTTTTGAAATTTGACTTTAGAAACAAAGTTGTATAAAAATTTATTTTAAGCAAGTTTAAGTAAGTTTCCGAGAAGTTAGAACCAATAACAGAGAAGTTAGAAATTTTATCAGACTTCTAGGGGTATTCATCAGAAAAAAAAAAGTTTTTATAGAGCTAATTTTACTGAATAACTTCTACGAAGACATCAATAACCTTCAATGTAAAATAAAAAAGTTATAAGCAACGATCACGTTTTTCGCATTTTAGACCATTGTGTGATGGTGTGAAAATGTATAACTACTTGTATTGCGGAATTTGCACCCATTTAGACTCCTGTGCAAATAATTTCCGCGCAGAAATATTTTCGCACTGACACACACATAAACAATCGGTGTCAGTTTTACAAATCAGCCGTTGCTCGCTTCTAATTTTCAAATCACATTTCCAAACCGCATAATCGTCGTTATTTTGAACGAAAATTATTATGAAATGCGAGCGGAGGAGTTTAGTAACGAAAATTTACCGAACTACGTAAATAAAAAAACTAACGGGAAACAGAATGCATTCTGTACATTCCGGTACCATAATGTTAGTGGAACAAACAAATCATGGGGGGCGTTTTTCGAATTTCTGAAAAATTAGCTTAAAATTAAGAAATCGTCGAATATTGTCAATAACACACGTCGCAATTATTTTCAATTCAATTTCATCTAAATTGTACGTATTATTCATAATACAATAATACGTACAATATACCTGTACGGACCAGTGAAAATTGTGTTTTTTACATACACAGCCAAAAATTTTGATCTTACACGGTAACCAAAGTTACTCTATTCTGTATAAAATTTCATACAGTTTCGGGAAAACTGTCTCCACTTAATTTTATGTTTGGGCGCCTTACGCAGAGCGTGAGCAAAGAGTTTTTATACATTTGAAAGCTTTCGGCCAGTTGCTCAATTATGTATATTTTGACATGGGGATGCCCATGCATTTTCAAGATTTCTTCAGAAAAGTGAAAGTTGAGGAAATTCCTCAAAAAAAAAACCCATTTATTTTCCGTAGCAATAAAATCTTTATTTTCAATGAAACATACCGGTCATTTAAATGGAGGATTGTCGATTTCAAATGTTTTTATATCGATAGCAAACACAACACAAAAAATTGTTTAACGTGTACGAACAGGGGGATGTCAAAAACTGTTGGGTCCCAAACATTGATGGTTGTCAAAATCAATGACAAAGGATACGGATGCCTATACGACCACTTCCGGTACTGATTCCGGTACGTCTTCTTGTAGGCCAACCTCGAGGAAGCAAGGAGTAAATCTTTTATAATTATTATGCATTGTGAAATACTATTTACAGTGAAAAACTACGATTTTTTAAATAAATTGTTTGGAAATTAATTTTAGCACTACAGCTCAATTGGAAATCGAAGAAGACATGGAAAATCTTTGTCAGATTCGAATCTTTAAATTTTTTTTCTGATTTTAAAATAAAAATTGGCCAATAAAGTTATTCGAGATATGTGCCTTTTTGAACAGTTTCGACGATCTGACCAGAATAACTCGGCTGTTCTCTGAATTTTGCAGAATATAGTTGTCGAAACCAGCTCAAAAAGCTGCTTTCCATTTTGCCTCGCTGTTTTGTCGTGGTTTTTATAGGAACAAATAAAGCACCGCAGTAGCTTGTTTCGGAAGTGCCATGATGAGTAAGAAGCTGGAAATGTTGTTCTGAATGTTATCGTTGCTAAGTCCAGCTCATCTTCGGAAGCATTTTTTCGCAACGTTTCTACGTCGATTATCCCAGCGCAATGAACTGAAACAAAAAATTTCATTAACATCACATTTTTAATAGCCTAACCAAGCAGCTAACCCTGAACCCTGGTTCAAAATCCGGGGATGCCAGGCACAGAACAATTTCGGGTTGAACTACAGGCAAAGTTCCGTGAATTTTCCGTTTCAGTTTTGAAATGCTTGGACTTTCCTGAAAATAAAGTTGATAATAAATGGAATAAGAAAACTAAGACACAATGGACTTACTCATTTTGGCGGAACCAATTGATGTACTTCCGGCGGAAGTTTCATGAGTCATAATTGTTTGTTCCAGCTCGTTTCTCAGCTTTTTCTTCAGTATCCATACCTGCACATTGTCTTCTCCTTCCATTTTCTTGCGAGTGCGCATTCCATTGGTTTTCTTCTGCAAGAATCCCCCAATGTACTTGACCAGATTTCATCGGATCACGAGCGTTGGCCTCCCTGAAAATCAAACAATTAGATCAAAAAAACAAGTTAAATGGTGTAAAACGTACCTTTTACGAGTTTTAATGTTGATTCAAACGCAAAAATGACGAATAATTAAAACGTTTACAATAAACGTAGTCAAATCTAAAATCTTTTAATGCTTTGACATCCCCTTCCAAAGCTTTCCAACAACAACAAACTTTTTATACAGAGCTGAATAATCGAGTTTTAGTTTACATCTGCATATTGTCGTCCCAAAATAACCCAAAACTGAATTAGGGATAAACAAATTTTGAGCAACAATCCATTAGTTATTATGAATGTGTAATCGCAACACATTTTATGAATAACTAAATTTTTCCGTGTACATTTTCAAATCAATGTGGGAAAAAATATGAATAAAGTATAGCATCTTCAATCGCACCTGCTTTTTCATGAATAATAACATGAGAATGCATGTTAAGCCTCGGCTGTATTTGACAGTACTTTGTTATACCGGTTGTATCTGACCGGATGCTGGTTGCTGTTTGTTTTACTCTTTGGTTTCAAGTGGTGCGTGACAAAGCTTTATATAAAAACATTGAAAAATCTTCAAAAAACTATTCTGAGGTGAACGAACCCTTCAATAAATTTGTTCAAACTAATAGACGCACGCAATAAAACAAAAATAGATGACCTAACAAGTGTTTTTATTTGATATTGCCATCATTCAGAACATTTATAGAATGAGAGACTTAATGTTAATCTGGAATAAACAAATTGATTTAGAGTGAAAAAAGGTGTACATGAAATAAGCAGGATTATCACACGTAAAAAGCTGAATCCTTTCTATCCATCCAGTTGCATGTAATGTTACAGGGATTTTTTCTAACTATGTAGGCGACTCGAGGAGATTAGCTGATTTTTTTTGCCGTGTGTAATCAAATAAAGTCAATTAATAAGACACAACATCAATTAATTAAGTTATTATTTTGTATGGTGACAATTAAAAATAAATAATTGACCTTCATTATAAGAAGCTATTAGTACTTTCAAAATAGTGGAAAAGGATCTCAAACAATTCACTATATATTTTTTAATTGTTCTTAAAACTTCCTTGAATATTTCAATAAAATATGTTCTTTGAAGATAAATTTAAATTTTAATAACTCCTATAATAGTTAGGTGGGGATTTTCTGTTGTTATTTCATAATTTTTCATTGAAATTTAATTATTTGTTTACTGTACTAAATGTTTTATTGGAAACCGCTTCCGCTTCAACGGTTGATAAAAACATAATTATTTTATTTTATGCAGGAATATGTTAAACTGAAAGTTTACGAAATTCTTTTCTTCAGTTTTATCAGAAAGACGTGTACCCAAAACGCTTAAAATCACAATTAAAAACGTGTAGAGGCACTCGATAGTTTTTTTTACTTTTTTATACGCATTGGAATTTGAAAAATCATAGTTGTATTTCAGTTTCGTCAAAAAGCAGTGGCTCCAGAGAGCTTGTTTTAAAAATTAAGTTTATTGTAAGAAAATGGATAGTTTTTCTTTAAATAGCATTATATTATTGAAGCTGATCAATATTTGCTCTTGGCTTGGTGAAATATTTCGTTGAAAGCTGGTTTCTTGCAGTGAGATGTCTGTCTTTTTTTCACTAATACAGTTTCGATTATAGTCGTTTCAACATTTTTGTGTCTTTGGCGACTATATATCAACGATGCATTTGGCGGACAGTTAGCGAAAAACTATACGTGCTTTTACGGTACTACTGTATTCGATGTTTTCTCGTGGACTCGAACTCATGGAAATCGGCTCAGGAAGCAACAGCTTTGCCAACTGAGCTGTATAACAAGCCCAATTTTGTTTGCATTTATAAAATCAATTTTATATAGCAAACAGTGATTGTACAATTGATTTGAATTATTAAATTTTATGCTTAAACTAAATTTGAACTTATATTTTTGAACTGCTCTGCAGTTCTGAATCTAAAGACGGAATCTAATTCTGAATCTATTTTCTAACTTTAAGTTTTATAATGTGTAAATTTGACTTTTTATTGTTTTCTTATTGCGTGAGGCCGGATTGAACGTAACTGTAATTCACTTTCATTTCCTCAAACATTTCAATAAAATCGAAATCAATCTACATTATTCAATCAAAATTATAGGGAATCGCTTTTGTCACATCGAGTTGATGCAATTTTCCCTCCTACCAAAGCCATATCGTTAAAAACCCAAAAATGTTTCCAAACAATTTTACGACGTACGACGAACAATTAGAGCGTTGTTGTGCCAACTTTTGTGCAAAATTAATTTTCGTCCTCTGAAAATGTACACACCTACCCACATACCTGCTTCCTGCTGCTGCATCAACAGCGAGCGAGCGTGTTCGTCGCTCCGGGAAAAAGGAAAAACTTTTTCTTGGAGCGGAAAAATGAAGAGCGACCACTTATTATAAATGCCAAAGCCAATGTAATATGCAACGTTAATTATGGGTACACATATTCGTATGCATAAAAAAGGAAGCTCCATGGTTAGGAACCAGTTGGGTGTAAAATTGTGTACCTACCTTTTTCTTGGGTTTAAAACACTTTTTGGGTGATTGAAAAAAGGGTGCCCACAATGTGAAATTTATTATCAATTAGTAAGATGGTTTCATATTGAACAGACTTGATCATTAAAATATATTTTAATGATTACAGGATCGTCTTTTTAAAATAACAGTTCTAGGAAAGGGTGTTGATAATTTACTTTGCCATTTGTTGAATTTAGTCATTTAAGCTTAATATTCGAGTTCCAAAATCAAGCCAAAAACCTTTACCGGATGTGTTTTTTTTCGAATTTTCTAAAAGATTGAATTAATTCCCTAAAAATGAGAGATTAATTCACTTTAGGGATAACAAAAACATTTAAACTATCATCCAGTTTCTTAGCTTTGCTGAGCCCAGAAATGATAATGATGCTATTGTAACTTTCAAAGTACACAAATCATGTAGCATGCATGTCATAGAGGGAATGGCAAAATAAAAGGTTCATGCAACTGAAACCCCTGGTGAAAATTTCGTAAACATAATAGTACAAAACTTTTTAACGACCAACGCTTGAAACCTTTCCGCTGTTGTTCCGAGTGGTGCTGCCTGGAAGCGTATGTTGTGTTACGATGATCTGGAAAACGAAAAAAAAAATTAAGGGTTTCATCCCGGGGAAAAAGGACCAGATCCGGTAGGACCACGGGAGCGTTCGTCAAATGAGGAGGGAAAAACGAGCATAACAGAGGAAGTTTCTCGAGTGGAATAATATAATTTTTGATAGTGTTTTAAAATTTTCCATCACTTTGTGCCATTTCGTCCGTCACCCGTTGTTTTATGATAAAGTGTGTACCTATTCAAGGGGTACATATCTATAGCTACCGAAAGTTGGCGGATGCTGTTTTGTGGTGAATAAATCTAAATTTTCAATGGGTGGCTTCCTACCCAGGAATCAGCTTTGGAGAGTTTGCAGTTAAAATAAGCCGAGTGATGGGCACGTTAGAGAATTGTCACCATTGTTTTTGACTTAAATTTTTGTGATTTTGATTTTTTCTTAATCATTATTTCAATTATTAAACCAGGTTCAGAAATCTGCTTCAGTTCGTTGATGAAAAATCGTTTCAGAACATTAAATTTTAGAGGAGATTAAACTCAGAGGTTTTGGTTTCATGTTATCAAAATCTTAATTGTTTTTCTGTTTTTACATTTTAAATGAAATTTACAAGTCGTTGGGGAATTCAAATTGCAAGAGATCGCGTGATTTTTTGCAAGTTCCAGCAATGACCTTTTTTTATCACCCCCACTTATATTCGAAGAAATGTTGATGGTGGTGCCTAACTCAAGGGGCAAAAAAATCAAATAAAATTTAGATTTTTATTTCTAGACTTCCTGCGAAAGCTGGAAGCCGGATTTTATTATGCTTCAAAAAACAAGCCAGCGGCCTTGACTTAGAGGTTAGAGCGTATGTCTTCTGAGCCAGAGGTCATGATATCGGATCGTGATGTTGTACTTTGGATCTCTCATAAGTGTGAGCTCATCAAATGCTCAACCAGTGTTCACCTGGCACTTATCAATAGTGGCAGTGTATCTGGAAGCATATAATAAAAAGAAACAACGCAAAGCTGGCCAAATCGCTAAAAGTTTCCAAATCAACCGTTACAAATGTAATTAAAGTGTTTGGGGAACGTTTGTCGACAGCCAGGAAGTCTGAATCGGGGGGAAATCGAAAACCGGAAGCCGCTGAGACGACAAAGAGAGTTGCCGGCAGTTTCAAGCGAAACCCTAACTTCTCTCCCCGAGATGCCGCAAATAAGCTGGGTGTATCGTCTACAACCGTGCATCGAGCCAAAAAACTAGCCGGACTATCGACTTACAAGAAGGTAGTGACTCCAAATCGCGATGATAAACAAAATACGACTACCAAAGCGCGATCCCGGAGGCTGTCCACGACGATGCTGACGAAGTTTGACTGCGTGTTAATGGACGACGAAACCTACGTCAAAGCCGACTACAAGCAGCTTCCGGGACAGGAGCACAGAGAACCAGAGTTCGGGCTGGTGCCCCAATCGTGTGTAAAAATATCAACCGTGATTTCAAAATAAACGACGCCATTTTTGCAACTTAGCTAAGAGCCAACAGATGTCGTTACCGGTACTTTTATTGTTTCCATTTTTTCTACACGCTCAGACGATAGTACCTTCAACGAATGAAAAATGCGCTCAAGGCCAAATTTATTTTTAGTCACTCAATCGGGTTTTTGGCCTGTGTTTATTTTTGTCGACATGAAATTCACTACATCAAGACTAAATTGAATTTTGTTTATAATTTAGAATAAATTTCGATGATGAACACAAATTTAAAATCCCGTTCAGTATTCTTTTTCTTTCACAAAATTGTTATCTCGGTAGGATTGATGAAAAATTGGCCCATGGTGTTATCGGATATCTGTAATATGTATAATAAAAGGGGGGAAAATTTGACGAATTTATAAAATTTTGATATCGAGTTGCTTTTAAATGCCTTTTGCTATGCCCTTAAATTCTTAGGATTCTTAGATGTCTGGGTAACCTCCATGCAATTACTTTGCTCTTTCTAGAGGCAAATTTCGATATTAAGAAGCTATTCCAATTTTCGAATATTTTCGGAAGTGGGTACTGAAGTCCTATCCTGGCAGAAACGACGCGATGTTTACATGCTAGAATTTCGCAATGTTCGAAGGAAGATGGGTGGTGATACTTTCGATTAATTAGATTTGAAATGCTTCGTTATGAGTGAAATTTGATTAAAAAAATCTAATCCCAAACAAAAAGTGGAGTTTATCCATTAGAGGGGTATCATAAATTAACACATCATACAGAAATTCTGCGGCAAAAGTTGACTAAACTATTTTTGAATTTTTTTTTTCGATTATAGTCGTTTTACCATCTTTATGGCATTCGCGACTTTATCAACGTTGCAGTTGGCGGATCGTTATTGAAAAACTATCCGGTACAACTGTGTTCGATGTTTACTTTTGGGCTCGAACTCGTGGACATCGGCTGAGGAGACAACTAACTTGCCAACTGAGCTATATCACAAGCCCATCTTTTGAAATTATAATTCATATTAAAACAGACACATAATTAAAATCTTATATGAACTTTCTCTTCAAACAACTAAATAATGTTGTTTTTTTTTTCTCAAACAAAATCAGTGGCTCAATACAAAACGCGTACCAAATGCGGCAGCATTGCCAAAAAAAAAGATTTCGTTTAAAGAGCATATAGTTCCTGCTGCAAATTTCATTATGTTGCTTTTTCTACACCCCAAAAAAAGAAAACTAACTGAACTCTGTTTTGGTGCGACCTGGAAGTAAATTTTGGGTTATTTATGTTCTGAGTGTTCTCAACTGTTGACAAAAAAATCGACAACAACAGCTGAGTCACTTAGCTAAGAGCCACTAGATGGTGCTGTTTTTAGACCAATTTTAACGGCTTTAAAATGGCCGACGATTCAAATTCTTACACATGGATTCGACACATATTTGTTCGGGGCCGTTCTCTGGTTCTCTGTGACAGGAGTTTTACACTGCAAAAGGAAGGGGAAAGGTAGCAGATATTTTTAAGCACATGAAACTGTCAAAGTTCGCGAAGAAATATCTGGTTTGGCAAGCCATCTGTACCTGTGGCTTGAAAAGCAGTATTTTCATAGCTTCTGGGACTGTCAACCAAGATATTTACGTGATAGAGTGTTTGAATAAACTTCTGCTGCCTTTCCTGAAGAAACACGGTTGTTCCGTACTGTTTTGGCCGGATTTGGCATCTTGCCATTACGGTAAAAAGGCCATGGAGTGGTACGCCGCCATCAAGGAGAAGAAGAAACTTTTCTGGAAACTTTGGGATTTTTCCTAGAAGCAACAATTTTTGCCCTAACGGGACAGTCTATCGAATTCGAGGAATGATTACCTGCGCAGTTCGCACACTTGAAAAATTCTGTTTGTGGTTTATCACCACCAAAAAGGCATTCAGATTTTTCATGATCGAATGAGCCTCAAACATGCATCTGGCATTAATTCTACAATTTTTAGTTCCGTGACAAAAAGCTTGACAACGACGACATTGCATAATATTTTGAAGAAAATTGGTAGACGATTTTCGAAAAGGTTCAAATTTGACTCGACAATGAAACATAAGACGAGCCTTTTCAAGAGTTTATAAATTATTCACTTGATCCTTTTTAAAATGGATCAAATAAAGCTCAGGAGCAAAACCAACACTAAAGGGTGATACGGTCAAAATTTGGTCAAGGGAAAACGCGTGTATACCGGTGAAATCGTTTATTTAAAAAATAAAATTAAATTTATGTTTCAAGTTTAATTAGTACAAAATTCAGGAAAAATATTCTGTTAGGCTTCCGCTTTTCCAAATCCGAATTGCCGGGCCTTACGCTTAACCTGCCATCAGATTTTGTACAGCCACCTTGTCCACATTCTTCGCCGCAGAAAGCCAGTTTGCCTTGAACTGTTTCTCGTCCTTAGCAGTTTTTTGGTCTTCTTTAGGTTCCGCTTGACAATAGCCCAGTATTTCTCAATTGAGCGGAGCTCTGGCGTGTTGGGAGGGTTCTTGTTCTTGGAAACCACCTGCACGTTGTTGGCGGCGTAACACTCCATGGTATTTTTATCGTAATGGCAAGATGCCAAATCCGGCCAAAACAGTACGGAACAACCGTGTTTCTTCAGGAAAGGCAGCTGATGTTTATTCAAACACTCTTTCACGTAAATTTCTTGGTTGACAGTCCCGGAAGCTATGAAAATGCTGCTTTTCAAGCCACAGGGGCAGATGGCTCGCCAAACCAGATATTTCTTCGCGAACTTTGACAGTTTCATGTGCTTGAAAATATCTGCTTCCTTTCCCCTTCCTTTTGCCGTATAAAACTCCTGTCCCGGAAGCTGCTTGTAGTCGGCTTTGACGTAGGTTTCGTCGTCCATTACCACGCAGTCAAACTTCGTCAGCATCGTCGTGTACAGCCTCCGGGATCGCACTTTGGCCGTCGTATTTTGTTATTCATCGCGATTTGTAGTCACTACCTTCTTGTAAGTCGATAGTCCCGCTCGTTTTTTGGCTCGATGCACGGATGTAGACGATACACCCATCTTATTTGCGGCATCTCGGAGAGAGAGGTTCGGGTTTCGCTTGAAACTACAGGCAACTCTCTTTGTCGTCTCAGCGGCTTCCGGTGTTCGATTTCCCCCCGATCCAGACTTCCTGGCTGTCGACGAACGTTTCCCAAACACTTTAATTACATTTGTAACGGTTGATTTGGCAACTTTTAGCGATTTTGTCAGCTTTGCGTGCGAGTAGGTCGGATTTTCGCGATGCGCGAGCAAAATTTTAATTCGCTGCTCTTCTTCGTTGGACGGCATTTTGACAACTGAAGAGTGAATTCCAAAATCAAAATAGGAGCAACATTCTACACACACACACACACACACACCTTCAAAATGAGGGGTGTTCAGGTTTTTAAATGCAAAATTGAAAGAAATTCGTCAAGTTAATATTTACCAAATTTTGACCATATCATTCTTTATGGCTCTAGAATTTTTCAAAACCTTTTAAACTTTATTATATTTTTATATTGGAACTTACTTACCTAATGGTCCCGCAAAAGAAGGAAAAATTCAACTATGTAATCTGGGCAAAGTGCCCACCACCGGATCTCGGATGCACCTCCCTCGCAACCGAATACAGTTATATTATAATGATAAATAGCTATTTATTTATGGCTTTTTGCTCTACAATGTTGGCAAAGCGCTTCCTTGCCCTGCCCGGCGTGGTGCAAGTTTCTCCTCATGGTGAATAGTTTGGTGCGGTTACAAAAGCTGAAATGTTTTGCGGCAGCCAAGCGAGTGCAAAATGACGACCGACCCACCACCCACTTTAATTTGAGTATAATAGAATTACATGGTACTCTTGTGCTATTAGTTGTCCGAAAATTGGCTTCCGCTTAGGGCGCCCGCTTTAGAAAATGATGGCAAATGCTGCGTGTTTAATTACGACCACTCAAAAAACTACGAAACTAAAGTCCCTCTTTCTCGACGAGCCGAAACCAATTCGGAGTAATTTTTGGAACTTCATCATTTTGACAAAGCTGCAACTTGCGTTCGCCGAATGACTAATTACATAATTCATAGAATTCAATAGCCAAATGGGCACAAAAAAGTACACTTCTTAGAGCAGCAATTCGTGACCAAAAGGTTCGCCGCCATCCTGAAACGATTATAATTTTGTGCCAACCATACTAACCTACACTTGTGGTTCCACGGTAATGAAAAGCAAATGTTAAATTTCTGTAAGGTACAAAAGAAAATGAATTCCAGTGGGATGGGCAGAATTTTATATGATACGTGGAAAAGATACAACGGAGGAAAAAATTGACTTAACCTGGTTAATTTTCGGTCCGAAATGCGATTCATCTGGCTTTTATTTGGCTTAGGAATGCAAATTAGAAAAAAAGGCTCTGAACGCGTTAAGTATGGAAGTACGGGGAAAAGGATTTTAATTTGCTACCACCATGTGTGGTAGATGTTTAATTTACGCGGAAAAATGTGTAGGAACTGGGTTTACAATTTCAATCTAGCTCAGTGAAAGGAAAAGTTGAAAATGACCATTAGCCAGAAAAAAGCTTGTACGATTGGATTATTGAAAAAAAAAGTAGTTACACATTTTCCGGTTTTTTTTAAACTTAAATTATTTTATCGGCTGTATCGGTGAAATTTTATATTCTTTGAGAAAGAATATTTAAGAATTGAAAGAATATAGACGGATAGAAGATAAGAATAAGGTGAAAGATGTTGAAAATGAGCTGAGATTTTTGTCATTTTTGTCATGTTTGTCATGTTTGACATTTTTGACATTTTTGTCATTTTTGTCATTTCTGTCATTTGTGTCATTTTTGTCATTTATGTCATTTTTGTGATTTTTGTGATTTTTGTGATTTTTGTCATTTTCGTCATTTTCGTCATTTTCGTCATTTTCGTCATTTTCGTCATTTTTGTCATTTTTGTCATATTTGTCATTTTTGTCATTTTTGTCATTTTTGTCATTTTTGTCATTTTTGTCATTTTTGTCATTTTTGTCATTTTTGTCATTTTTGTCATTTTTGTCATTTTTGTCATTTTTGTCATTTTTGTCATTTTTGTCATTTTTGTCATTTTTGTCATTTTTGTCATTTTTGTCATTTTTGTCATTTTTGTCATTTTTGTCATTTTTGTCATTTTTGTCATTTTTGTCATTTTTGTCATTTTTGTCATTTTTGTCATTTTTGTCATTTTTGTCATTTTTGTCATTTTTGTCATTTTTGTCATTTTTGTCATTTTTGTCATTTTTGTCATTTTTGTCATTTTTGTCATTTTTGTCATTTTTGTCATTTTTGTCATTTTTGTCATTTTTGTCATTTTTGTCATTTTTGTCATTTTTGTCATTTTTGTCATTTTTGTCATTTTCGTCATTTTTGTCATTTTTGTCATTTTTGTCATTTTTGTCATTTTTGTCATTTTTGTCATTTTTGTCATTTTTGTCATTTTTGTCATTTTTGTCATTTTTGTCATTTTTGTCATTTTTGTCATTTTTGTCATTTTTGTCATTTTTGTCATTTTTGTCATTTTTGTCATTTTTGTCATTTTTGTCATTTTTGTCATTTTTGTCATTTTTGTCATTTTTGTCATTTTTGTCATTTTTGTCATTTTTGTCATTTTTGTCATTTTTGTCATTTTTGTCATTTTTGTCATTTTTGTCATTTTTGTCATTTTTGTCATTTTTGTCATTTTTGTCATTTTTGTCATTTTTGTCATTTTTGTCATTTTTGTCATTTTTGTCATTTTTGTCATTTTTGTCATTTTTGTCATTTTTGTCATTTTTGTCATTTTTGTCATTTTTGTCATTTTTGTCATTTTTGTCATTTTTGTCATTTTTGTCATTTTTGTCATTTTTGTCATTTTTGTCATTTTTGTCATTTTTGTCATTTTTGTCATTTTTGTCATTTTTGTCATTTTTGTCATTTTTGTCATTTTTGTCATTTTTGTCATTTTTGTCATTTTTGTCATTTTTGTCATTTTTGTCATTTTTGTCATTTTTGTCATTTTTGTCATTTTTGTCATTTTTGTCATTTTTGTCATTTTTGTCATTTTTGTCATTTTTGTCATTTTTGTCATTTTTGTCATTTTTGTCATTTTTGTCATTTTTGTCATTTTTGTCATTTTTGTCATTTTTGTCATTTTTGTCATTTTTGTCATTTTTGTCATTTTTGTCATTTTTGTCATTTTTGTCATTTTTGTCATTTTTGTCATTTTTGTCATTTTTGTGATTTTTGTGATTTTTGTCATTCTTGTCATTTTTGTCATTTTTGAGATTTTTGTCATTTTTGTCATTTTTGTCATTTTTTGTCATTTTTGTCATTTTTGTCATTTTTGTCATTTTTGTTATTTTTGTCATTTTTTGTCATTTTTGTCATTTTTGTCATTTTTGTCATTTTTGTGATTTTTGTCATTTTTGTCATTTTTGTCATTTTTGTCATTTTTGTCATTTTTGTAATTTTTGTCATTTTTGTCATTTTTGTCATTTTGTCATTTTTGTCATTTTTGTCATTTTTGTCATTTTTGTCATTTTTGTCATTTTTGTCATTTTTGTCATTTTTGTCATTTTTGTCATTTTTGTCATTTTTGTCATTTTTGTCATTTTTGTCATTTTTGTCATTTTTGTCATTTTTGTCATTTTTGTCATTTTTGTCATTTTTGTCATTTTTGTCATTTTTGTCATTTTTGTCATTTTTGTCATTTTTGTCATTTTTGTCATTTTTGTCATTTTTGTCATTTTTGTCATTTTTGTCATTTTTGTCATTTTTGTCATTTTTGTCATTTTTGTCATTTTTGTCATTTTTGTCATTTTTGTCATTTTTGTCATTTTTGTCATTTTTGTCATTTTTGTCATTTTTGCCATTTTTGTCATTTTTGTCATTTTTGTCATTTTTGTCATTTTTTTAAATTTTCTGTCATTTTTGTCATTTTTGTCATTTTTGTCATTTTTGTCATTTTTGTCATTTTTGTCATTTTTGTCATTTTTGTCATTTTTGTCATTTTTGTCATTTTTGTCATTTTTGTCATTTTTGTCATTTTTGTCATTTTTGTCATTTTTGTCATTTTTGTCATTTTTGTCATTTTTGTCATTTTTGTCATTTTTGTCATTTTTGTCATTTTTGTCATTTTTGTCATTTTTGTCATTTTTGTCATTTTTGTCATTTTTGTGATTTTTGTCATTTTTGTGATTTTTGTCATTCGTGTCATTTTTGTCATTTTTGTCATTTTTGTCATTTTTGTCATTTTTGTCATTTTTGTCATTTTTGTCATTTTTGTCATTTTTGTCATTTTTGTCATTTTTGTCATTTTTGTCATTTTTGTCATTTTTGTCATTTTTGTCATTTTTGTCATTTTTGTCATTTTTGTCATTTTTGTCATTTTTGTCATTTTTGTCATTTTTGTCATTTTTGTCATTTTTGTCATTTTTGTCATTTTTGTCATTTTTGTCATTTTTGTCATTTTTGTCATTTTTGACATTTTTGTCATTTTTGTCATTTTTGTCATTTTTGTCATTTTTGTCATTTTTGTCATTTTTGTCATTTTTGTTATTTTTGTCATTTTTGTCATTTTTGTCATTTTTGTCATTTTTGTCATTTTTGTCATTTTTGTCATTTTTGTCATTTTTGTCATTTTTGTCATTTTTGTCATTTTTGTCATTTTTGTCATTTTTGTCATTTTTGTCATTTTTGTCATTTTTGTCATTTTTGTCATTTTTGTCATTTTTGTCATTTTTGTCATTTTTGTCATTTTTGTCATTTTTGTCATTTTTGTCATTTTTGTCATTTTTGTCATTTTTGTCATTTTTGTCATTTTTGTCATTTTTGTCATTTTTGTCATTTTTGTCATTTTTGTCATTTTTGTCATTTTTGTCATTTTTGTCATTTTTGTCATTTTTGTCATTTTTGTCATTTTTGTCATTGTTGTCATTGTTGTCATTGTTGTCATTTTTGTCATTTTTGTCATTTTTGTCATTTTTGTCATTTTTGTCATTTTTGTCATTTTTGTCATTTTTGTCATTTTTGTCATTTTTGTCATTTTTGTCATTTTTGTTATTTTTGTCATTTTGTCATTTTTGTCATTTTGTCATTTTTGTCATTTTGTCATTTTTGTCATTTTTGTCATTTTTGTCATTTTTGTCATTTTTGTCATTTTTGTCATTTTTGTCATTTTTGTCATTTTTGTCATTTTTGTCATTTTTGTCATTTTTGTCATTTTTGTCATTTTTGTCATTTTTGTCATTTTTGTCATTTTTGTCATTTTTGTCATTTTTGTCATTTTTGTCATTTTTGTCATTTTTGTCATTTTTGTCATTTTTGTCATTTTTGTCATTTTTGTCATTTTTGTCATTTTTGTCATTTTTGTCATTTTTGTCATTTTTGTCATTTTTGTCATTTTTGTCATTTTTGTCATTTTTGTCATTTTTGTCATTTTTGTCAATTTTGTCATTTTTGTCATTTTTGTCAGTTTTGTCAGTTTTGTCATTTTTGTCATTTTTGTCATTTTTGTCATTTTTGTCATTTTTGTCATTTTTGTCATTTTTGTCATTTTTGTCATTTTTGTCATTTTTGTCATTTTTGTCATTTTTGTCATTTTTGTCATTGTTGTCATTGTTGTCATTTTTGTCATTTTTGTCATTTTTGTCATTTTTGTCATTTTTGTCATTTTTGTCATTTTTGTCATTTTTGTCATTTTTGTCATTTTTGTCATTTTTGTCATTTTTGTCATTTTTGTCATTTTTGTCATTTTTGTTATTTTTGTCATTTTGTCATTTTTGTCATTTTGTCATTTTTGTCATTTTGTCATTTTTGTCATTTTTGTCATTTTTGTCATTTTTGTCATTTTTGTCATTTTTGTCATTTTTGACATTTTTGACATTTTTGTCATTTTTGTCATTTTTGTCATTTTTGTCATTTTTGTCATTTTTGTCATTTTTGTCATTTTTGTCATTTTTGTCATTTTTGTCAATTTTGTCATTTTTGTCATTTTTGTCATTTTTTTCACTTTTGTCATTTTTGTCATTTTTGTCATTTTTGTCATTTTTGTCATTTTTGTCATTTTTGTCATTTTTGTCATTTTTGTCATTTTTGTCATTTTTGTCATTTTTGTAATTTTTGTAATTTTTGTCATTTTTGTCATTTTTGTCATTTTTGTCATTTTTGTCATTTTTGTCATTTTTGTCATTTTTTGTCATTTTTGTCATTTTTGTCATTTTTGTCATTTTTGTCATTTTTGCCATTTTTGTCATTTTTGTCATTTTTGTCATTTTTGTCATTTTTGTCATTTTTGTCATTTTTGTCATTTTTGTCATTTTTGTCATTTTTGTCATTTTTGTCATTTTTGTCATTTTTTTCATTTTTGTCATTTTTGTCATTTTTGTCATTTTGGTCATTTTTGTCATTTTTGTCATTTTTGTCATTTTTGTCATTTTTGTCATTTTTGTCATTTTTGTCATTTTTGTCATTTTTGTCATTTTTGTCATTTTTGTCATTTTTGTCATTTTTGTCATTTTTGTCATTTTTGTCATTTTTGTCGTTTTTGCCATTTTTATCATTTTTGTCATTTTTGTCATTTGTCAATTTTGTAATTTTTGTAATTTTTGTAATTTTTGTCATTTTTGTCATTTTTGTAATTTTTGTCATTTTTGCCATTTTTGTAATTTTTTTCATTTTTGTCATTTTTGTCATTTTTGTCATTTTTGTCATTTTTGTCATTTTTTTTAATTTTTGTATTTTTGTCATTTTTCAATAATTCATTGAGGGTGCTTGATTTTTATTGAATAATTCCGTGGTTTTGACCAAATTTGCCCGGATATTGTCTTTATTTCCAGTTGAAACTTTTGAAACAGATAGCTGGATTTGAAGATTAAATTGCTTGTATTTTCCTGGTCCTGCTCGCCTGGGAAAAACTCTGGAAATCTTGGCTAGTATAATCAAATCTGTATACTCTAATTTTCGAAGTGTGATGAACCAGTAGTTAAAAAAAAGAAAATCATAAGAACAGCACATAGTTTCTTTTTTTGTTTGGAAGATAAATTTTTAAATGCTTTTATTCTAAATGGAGAAAATTTTCAACTAAACTTCATAAACTACTGTTTTACTTTTACAGCTGTTTTGTTAAAAACTATTTTATGTTTTATCACATTTCATCTAACTTTTCTTAGCCCTTTTGAGAAATTTCGATATTTTTCGGATTGCTTATTAGAAAGTTCTAACATTAGTTTTTATCCCAGTTTTCCGATAATTATAAAAACAACAGAAAATTGCTCTCGTAGCAGTTTATTCATCGTTGAATTCAGATTTCGCTGAACTCATTCATAAAGCTTGTTTGGGCAAAATATCTCGTTGACCGCCGCTTGTCGTTCTATTCAGATGCAAAACAGCCTAGTTGGGTACACTTTGCGGAACTGTTTGAGATAATAAGTGCAGCTCTCTGTCTGAGTGTGTATTCCATTAATGATCGACAACACGCAAAAGGGACCATTTATGAGTTCATTATTCAAATTTATGACCGGATTGAAAACAGTCGGGCACCCCGTCGCGGTTTGTCATTTATTTGATCCACCGGATATGGCAAGTGGGCGAGGACGACGAGACGGTTGAAAAGTATCGTTTAAATGTCCATTATGAAATCAAACATTAGTGGAAGGAATGAGAAAGTGGTACAGCAAATGTGGACTTCAGAAAAAAAAAATCGGAATCCACTCCATTCAAGTAGGATTGAATGTTCTTTAACAATTGCCCGGTCCATTATTATTATCTTGAAGTATCTGGCGGTTGAATGATGGAAACATAATCGCAGATCAATGCCACTTGAGATTTTGATTCCTCGGAGGGGAACGGAATGGGAAAACTCGCTAAGCAGCTTACCGCATTTTATAAACATGGTCTTTGATGGTTTCTCGTGTTTTTTTCTCTTTTAACACTCCGCAGAATCCAATTGATGTTAAACTTTGATGGACTTCGGTGGAAATTGTGAATGGACGAAAACATATCACTTTTCTTAAAGATCAAATGAATGTTTTGATTATCGATGTCATAGAATGTTTATTCTTTGGTGTTTTTTTGATTGATTTTCAATAAAATAAATGATAAGTTTTCAAATTCATTAACTTATTTTTTTGTTTGCCCTTGTGAATACTTAGCGAAGGTCTTTTCTCATACGAACCTTAGAAGGATGTAGGTAACTGAATACCAGTTATGGTTTTTTAACATTGCTAGCTCACAATTGTACAGAATTCTCATTAAACAATGTGAAACGTCCATTTGCTGGAACGCGTTTGTTTATTCTACTTCGTTGGGGAATTCCTTTGAATTCTTTTGATTTTTTCGCAGTAATTTTTCGGTTTGCCAAAATGACCACTTTCAAAGGACTCGCACTTATAAAAGGCCGAATAAAAATAAAATAAACAACACCCACAACAGCCGTACAATCTGGCCTTTGAAAAGAAAAGCCAAACAAGCTTCTCATTTGTGTATAATATGAGAGCATTATTTGCACAAATCTTCTCATCGTTCCAACCCCCGCTAGAGGAAAAAAAAGCGTGTAGGAATAAAAAGTAAACAAAACCAACTCTCCAGGTTCCGTTTCCGCTGGACATGTTTTGCTGTCTATTTTTCCTTTCCATAAAAAATGGGAGGGGTCGGGGGTGAACTTCTTCTACATGCCGCTGTGGAAATTTCTATCCTCCGACAAGCAGTGGCTCTGATGGCGCGGATGTTTATGTGTAATTTATTTGCTTTTCTTTAAAATATAAAAATCCTTCCCTGAAGGGGGCAGGGCCAAGCCAAATATGTGGAAAAAGGTTTCCTCCCGTTTACTATCGAAACTAAATAAGCTAAAAGACTTTCCGACGACCCAGGCAGCCAGGCAGCGCCAAAGAGATGTGCGATGTGCTTCTGACATTCATGATATGGGGAACTGAGAAATTTCAAACATTTACATTCTGTATGAGCTAAGGTCGGGGAAAGGGTTCAAAAATCTCGCAATAAAATTCAAAATAAAATAACACTTCAACTTACAACATGTGGAACAGCTCAGCTCGGGTGGGTTTTTTTGGTGCCCATCAGCAAACCCGAAGCTGGCAAATTCCACAGCGTCGAGAGCGTGTTGCGATTTAGTTTTTTCCTTTCAGAAAACATATTTTTTAGCTGATACAAACTACGGTTTCGTGGGTGGATCCTGAGATAAAGAATTTCTGAGGCAAACTGGAGCCCGGCTATATTATTTCGTGCTAGGATAATATTAGGAAGCAAACCACTAGTGGCATTTCTGACAACGTTCTGGCAATTTATTTAGGGAATTTTCTATGAGTCTAAAAATAAATTTAAAAAAAGAAAATTTAAAACGAGATCCACTGATCTCAACAAATATACATATTTAATCAAAATTCTACAAAATACTAAAAAAGCGTTTCAAGTTTTAGTGAAAATTGAAATATCTACTACTTCACATTTCTCTAACAAACAATCCAGATAAACAAAACAAACTTTTATTAAGGTCTTAAAAGAATAACAGAATGTACGTTTTGAATAAATCATCAAACTATACATGTATTTCTAAATATCAGAAGTTGAGAAGAGCTACTAGTGGTTAAGAAGTTCAACACAGGAAGAAAAGCAAGAATTCAAAGTTAAAATTTGAATTCAATTCTGAAAACATCAAAAAACACAATAATGATGAAGATGATAAAAATGACAAAAAAGGTCAAGAAAGACAAATAAGACAAACAAAATGACAAAACTGGAAAAAAATTACAAAAATGACAAAAATGACAAAAATGACAAAAATGACAAAAATGACAAAAATGACAAAAATGACAAAAATGACAAAAATGACAAAAATGACAAAAATGACAAAAATGACAAAAATGACAAAAATGACAAAAATGACAAAAATGACAAAAATGACAAAAATGACAAAAATGACAAAAATGATAAAAATGACAAAAATGACAAAAATGACAAAAATGACAAAAATGACAAAAATGACAAAAATGACAAAAATGACAAAAATGACAAAAATGACAAAAATGACAAAAATGACAAAAATGACAAAAATGACAAAAATGACAAAAATGACAAAAATGACAAAAATGACAAAAATGACAAAAATGACAAAAATGACAAAAATGACAAAAATGACAAAAATGACAAAAATGACAAAAATGACAAAAATGACAAAAATGACAAAAATGACAAAAATGACAAAAATGACAAAAATGACAAAAATGACAAAAATGACAAAAATGACAAAAATGACAAAAATGACAAAAATGACAAAAATGACAAAAATGACAAAAATGACAAAAATGACAAAAATGACAAAAATGACAAAAATGACAAAAATGACAAAAATGACAAAAATGACAAAAATGACAAAAATGACAAAAATGACAAAAATGACAAAAATGACAAAAATGACAAAAATGACAAAAATGACAAAAATGACAAAAATGACAAAAATCACAAAAATGACAAAAATGACAAAAATGACAAAAATGACAAAAATGACAAAAATGACAAAAATGACAAAAATGACAAAAATGACAAAAATGACAAAAATGACAAAAATGACAAAAATGACAAAAATGACAAAAATGACAAAAATGACAAAAATGACAAAAATGACAAAAATGACAAAAATGACAAAAATGACAAAAATGACAAAAATGACAAAAATGACAAAAATGACAAAAATGACAAAAATGACAAAAATGACAAAAATGACAAAAATGACAAAAATGACAAAAATGACAAAAATGACAAAAATGATAAAAATGACAAAAATGACAAAAATCACAAAAATGACAAAAATTACAAAAATTACAAAAATTACAAAAATGACAAAAATTACAAAAATGACAAAAATGACGAAAATGACAAAAATGACAAAAATTACAAAAATGACAAAAATGACAAAAATGACAAAAATGACAAAAATCACAAAAATGACAAAAATCACAAAAATCATAAAAATGACAAAAACGACAAAAATGACAAAAATCACAAAAATGAGAAAAATCACAAAAATGACAAAAATCACAAAAATCACAAAAATCACAAAAATCACAAAAATCACAAAAATCACAAAAATCACAAAAATCACAAAAATCACAAAAATCACAAAAATCACAAAAATCACAAAAATCACAAAAATGACAAAAATCATAAAAATGACAAAAATGACAAAAATGCCAAAAATGGCAAAAATGACAAAAATGGCAAAAATGGCAAAAATAACAAAAATGACAAATATGACAAAAATCACAAAAATCACAAAAATGACAAAAATGACAAAAATGACAAAAATGACAAAAATGACAAAAATGACAAAAATGACAAAAATGACAAAAATGACAAAAATGACAAAAATGACAAAAATGACAAAAATGACAAAAATGACAAAAATGACAAAAATGACAAAAATGACAAAAATGACAAAAATGACAAAAATGACAAAAATGACAAAAATGACAAAAATGACAAAAATGACAAAAATGACAAAAATGACAAAAATGACAAAAATGACAAAAATGACAAAAATGACAAAAATGACAAAAATGACAAAAATGACAAAAATGACAAAAATGACAAAAATGACAAAAATGACAAAAATGACAAAAATGACAAAAATGACAAAAATGACAAAAATGACAAAAATGACAAAAATGACAAAAATGACAAAAATGACAAAAATGACAAAAATGACAAAAATGACAAAAATGACAAAAATGACAAAAATGACAAAAATGACAAAAATGACAAAAATGACAAAAATGACAAAAATGACAAAAATGACAAAAATGACAAAAATGACAAAAATGACAAAAATGACAAAAATGACAAAAATGACAAAAATGACAAAAATGACAAAAATGACAAAAATGACAAAAATGACAAAAATGACAAAAATGACAAAAATGACAAAAATGATAAAAATGACAAAAATCACAAAAATGACAAAAATGACAAAAATTACAAAAATTACAAAAATTACAAAAATTACAAAAATGACAAAAATGACAAAAATGACAAAAATGACAAAAATGACAAAAATGACAAAAATGACAAAAATGACGAAAATGACAAAAATGACAAAAATGACAAAAATGACAAAAATCACAAAAATCATAAAAATGACAAAAAAGACAAAAATGACAAAAATCACAAAAATGACAAAAATCACAAAAATGACAAAAATCACAAAAATCACAAAATCACAAAAATCACAAAAATGACAAAAATCACAAAAATCACAAAAATCACAAAAATCACAAAAATCACAAAAATCACAAAAATCACAAAAATGACAAAAATCACAAAAATGACAAAAATGACAAAAATGACAAAAATGACAAAAATGACAAAAATGACAAAAATGACAAAAATGACAAAAATGACAAAAATGGCAAAAATGGCAAAAATGGCAAAAATGGCAAAAATAACAAAAATGACAAAAATGACAAAAATGACAAAAATGACAAAAATGACAAAAATGACAAAAATGACAAAAATGACAAAAATGACAAAAATGACAAAAATGACAAAAATGACAAAAATCACAAAAAACACAAAAATCACAAAAATCACAAAAATCACAAAAATCACAAAAATCACAAAAATCACAAAAATCACAAAAATCACAAAAATCACAAAAATCACAAAAATCACAAAAATCACAAAAATCACAAAAATCACAAAAATCACAAAAATCACAAAAATGACAAAAATCACAAAAATGACAAAAATGACAAAAATGACAAAAATGACAAAAATGGCAAAAATGGCAAAAATGACAAAAATGGCAAAAATAACAAAAATGACAAAAATGACAAAAATGACAAAAATCACAAAAATGACAAAAATGACAAAAATGACAAAAATGACAAAAATGACAAAAATGACAAAAATGACAAAAATGACAAAAATGACAAAAATGTTAAAAATGACAAAAATGACAAAAATGACAAAAATGACAAAAATGACAAAAATGACAAAAATGACAAAAATGACAAAAATGACAAAAATGACAAAAATGACAAAAATGACAAAAATGACAAAAATGACAAAAATGACAAAAATGACAAAAATGACAAAAATGACAAAAATGACAAAAATGACAAAAATGACAAAAATGACAAAAATGACAAAATTGACAAAAATGACAAAAATGACAAAAATGACAAAAATGACAAAAATGACAAAAATGACAAAAATGACAAAAATGACAAAAATGACAAAAATGACAAAAATGACAAAAATGACAAAAATGACAAAAATGACAAAAATGACAAAAATGACAAAAATGACAAAAATGACAAAAATGACAAAATTGACAAAAATGGCAAAAATGACAAAAATGACAAAAATGACAAAAATGACAAAAATGACAAAAATGAAAAAAATGACAAAAATGACAAAAAAGACAAAAAAGACAAAAATGACAAAAATGACAAAAATGACAAAAATGACAAAAATGACAAAAATGACAAAAATGACAAAAATGACAAAAATGACAAAAATGACAAAAATGACAAAAATGACAAAAATGACAAAAATGACAAAAATGACAAAAATGACAAAAATGACAAAAATGACAAAAATGACAAAAATGACAAAAATGACAAAAATGACAAAAATGACAAAAATGACAAAAATGACAAAAATGACAAAAATGACAAAAATGACAAAAATGACAAAAATGACAAAAATGACAAAAATGACAAAAATGACAAAAATGACAAAAATGACAAAAATGACAAAAATGACAAAAATGACAAAAATGACAAAAATGACAAAAATGACAAAAATGACAAAAATGACAAAAATGACAAAAATGACAAAAATGACAAAAATGACAAAAATGACAAAAATGACAAAAATGACAAAAATGACAAAAATGACAAAAATGACAAAAATGACAAAAATGACAAAAATGACAAAAATGACAAAAATGACAAAAATGACAAAAATGACAAAAATGACAAAAATGACAAAAATGACAAAAATGACAAAAATGACAAAAATGACAAAAATGACAAAAATGACAAAAATGACAAAAATGACAAAAATGACAAAAAATGACAAAATTGACAAAAATGATAAAAATGACAAAAATGACAAAAATGACAAAAATGACAAAAATGACAAAAATGACAAAAATGACAAAAATGACAAAAATGACAAAAATGACAAAAATGACAAAAATGACAAAAATGACAAAAATGACAAAAATGACAAAAATGACAAAAATGACAAAAATGACAAAAATGACAAAAATGACAAAAATGACAAAAATGACAAAAATGACAAAAATGACAAAAATGACGAAAATGACAAAAATGACAAAAATGACAAAAATGACAAAAATGACAAAACTGACAAAAATGACAAAAATGACAAAAATGACAAAATGATAAAAATAACAAAAATGACAAAAATGACAAAATTGACAAAAATGATCAAATTTACAAAAATGTTAAACTTGACAAAAATGACCAAAATGACAAGAATGAAGTAGGTCGGATTTTGGATTTTGTTATACCTGCAAATTTTTTGAAACTTATTTTTAGCCAGCATAACATTCAGGAACGATTGTATCAACAGCACATCTTAATCACAATCCATGTACGAATTTTTTATATTTTTCTCCTTTCTTCGTTTCTCTAGGTGATTTAAGAAAATATGTTTTTCAAAGTCTTTATTGCTAAAAGATTATTGGAAACATCTTTTTTAGCTACATACGACATTCAAGCCTTATGTCAAAAGCTGAATCGTTTGTAGACAGACAATTACAAATTGGATGTTTTTGAATGTGTCTCATGAAAGGAAACTATAATCGTACATATTATTCAGAGATAATCATACAACGTTCATTGAAACGAAACGGTTCACCGTTTTCATCAACGTGAAACGCATCTCCACCAGGGTTGTGGAAGAAAACTCTTTTGAAACTTTGCCAAGAAAGGAATAGAAAGGATCCACTTTGTGTGTCTGTATACCGAGCTGAGTGAAATTAAATAAGCTTCCACCGGATACCGGGAACCACATCTAATAGATCCGCCGTATTTTCCGCCGTAAATAAATTAAAACTAAAATTCTCTTTCACAAAATAGTCGCTCGGTGTTTGCTTCTGTAAATGTTCAAAAATGTGTAAGAGCATCGAGTGCCTTCCTTCCACCCCGCACTTCAACAGCTGACAAGATGGGTGCTCTGCCAGGGAAAAGGTAAAATTCCCCAGTCCAAGAACCCTTTTACCTTATTTTTCTGACAAATTCGGGGGTAATGGTGATACACCGTGTTTTCGCTAATGATCCTTCATTTAAGCGAGACCGGGACCCATGAAAGGGCTGCAATTCGGAAAGGAAGGCAATAGCAAAACGCACTGGCATTCTATTTTTTAAAATGGTTATTGTAATCGTGATTGACTTTATTAAATTAGTCATCCTTAACCTTATTTATGTTGTCTTTCGTTTCGGTAGTTAAAGCTTTACCTCTCAGAACAGCTTGCATATCGACTTTGAAATATACAAAATGAATTACCCAATCGTTGAATATTTATAAGAAAATCGTAAAATTACTTTTTGTTTTCTAAGCTCGAATGTTGTTTGATTAAAATTTGTTCTGGCATCATGGGCAAAATTTGCATTAAAGAGATGTAAATATGATTAGGAAAAAAACAATTGAAGAGCAATAAGTCCTTAAAATGTTTGAAAGTTTTAAAGTAGGATTACTTAATTGACAAAAAATTACATTTTTTAAAGTAATTTCTAAAACATATCATACATGGGAAGCCGTTTTTTGTATAAATTTTTATGAGCAGAAAAAAAAATCTGCGCTTCCAAAGCCAATTACTTTTTTTTCCACCGGAAGGGTAAATCAAAGTAAACAATCAGCAACATCAGCCTTAAAAATCTGCACTTCCTAACCCAATTCCGTCTTTATCCACCGGAAGGCCAAATCAAAGTAAACAACTGCCAACAAAGCTGCCTGAAAATCTGCGCTTCCAAAGCCATGCCATCTTTTTCCATCGGAAAGCAAAACCATAACAATCAATCAGCAACAGGAGTCATGAAAATCTGCACTTTCTAAGCCAATTCCGTCTTTTTCCACCGGATGGCCGAATCAAAGCGAACAATCAGCCGCAAAGGTCCTAAAAATCTGCGCTTCTAAAGCCATTCCGTCTTTTCCACAGGAAGGCCAAATCATAACTATCAGTAGCGGCAGCCTTAAAAATCTTCTTTAGCCATTTCCGTTTTTTTCACCGGAAAACCAAACCAAAACAAACAATCAGCAGCAGCAGCCTTAAAAATCTGCGCTTTCAAAGCCATTCCGTCTTTTTCCACCGGAAGGCCAAATCAAAGCAAATAATCAGCAGAAGCGGCCTTAAAAATCTGAGCTTCCAAAGCCAATTCCGTGTTTTTCCACCGGAAGGCCAAATCATAGCAAATAACCAGCAGAAGCTGCCTTAAAAATCTGGGCTTCCAAAGCCAATTCCGTCTTTTTCCAGTGGTCGAATCGGAAACAAATTGGTCATGGCAACAATTTTTAAAATCTGTGCTCCCTTTGCCAATCGGCTTTCTACCGGAGGCCGAATCAGAAATATTTTTTTCGTAGCAGCAGGCTTGACAATCTGCGCTCTCTGTCCTTATTCGACAAACCACGCCATTGTCGTGATTTTACGATTCTTATGAATCTCAATTCAGATATCCACTCAGACACGTCTCACAAGAATAGATCAATGAGTGACTTTGTTTATTTGATTCGCTTTGTGTAGCCAAAATCACAAATATTGTTATAGATATATAGTTTATTTTAATTATCTTCAGTGTTGCCGAATAAAACTATTATTTTATTTTATTATTTCTTAAATTTGATTTAATTTCTGCATATCCTTTATCTTATCTCTAAAATAAGGATATAAAAATTCAAGACCAGAGATTTTATTTCAGTTTCTCTTATCAATATCATAATTTCAAATCAAGATTGAGAAACAAATTACAAATAAAATAGTTTTATTAAAGACTCAATTCGAAATGTGTATTTCAATTTGATATCTTTAAACTCGATGTAAAAAGATCTCGTGTTCTTAAAACTCCGAAAAACCATGAAACTGAAGAAAAAAACACGAGACTTGAAAATCTCAATGAATTGAATCTTCATTTTGAAATCTGAAGTAAGATAAAATTTAAAATATCAAGGGTGATCGGCCAAAATTTGGTCAATATCAACTTGACGTATTTCTTTCAATTTTGCATTAAAAAAACCTGAACACCCCTTATTTTGAAGGTGTGTGTGTGTGTGTAGAATGTTGCTCCTATTTTGATTTTGGAATTCACTCTTCAGTTGTCAAAATGCCGTCCAAGGAAGAAAGCGTATCAAAATATTGCTCGCGCATCGCGAAAATCCGAGCTACTCGCACGCAAAGCTGGCAAAATCGCTAAAAGTTGCCAAATCAACCGTTACAAATGTAATTAAAGTGTTTGGGAAATGTTTGTCGACAGCCAGGAAGTCTGGATCGGGGGGAAATCGAAAACCGGAAGCCGCTGAGACGACAAAAAGAATTGCCGGTAGTTTCAAGCGAAACCCTAATCTCTCTCTCCGAGATGCCGCAAATAAGCTGGGTGTATCGTCTAAAACCGTGCATCGAGCCGAAAAACGAGCCGGACTATCGACTTACAAGATGGTAGTGACTCCAAATAGCGATGATAAACAAAATACGACGGCCAAAGCGCAATCCCGAAGGCTGTACACGACGATGTGGACGAAGTTTGACTGCGTGGTAATGGACGACGAAACCTACGTCAATGCCGACTACAAGCAGCTTCCGGGTCAGGAGTTTTATACGGCAAAAGGAAGGGGAAAGGTAGCAGATATTTTCAAGCACACAATTCCTTCCCCTGACTATCTCAATTTATATGAAGTCGTTCAGTAGTTTGCTTGTACAAAACAAGCCAAAAGCTAAGTTGTTTCCAGAAAATGTCATCAAAAATGTTGCTCAGTGTAATTATCCTCATGAGTCCTAGCCGACGGGATTATAGCACCCAAAATTTGTATAATTTTGAAAAAAAAAAATCGTGTTATTTACGGCTACGTCCTTTCCTTCTTAGAATTTTGTTCCTATTATTTTCGCAAGGAAGAGTCAACAAGTATGCATTCTTTTGCATTCACAACTTTATTCATTATCGATCAATTTTCATCGAAGTTTTTATTCAAATATAGTTTTGTGATAATATAAAATGAAATCCGGCTTACATGCACTTTGCTCCATGCCACCATGTCATGCCATTCACTCATTCATGTAGAGCAACTCTAAATCAGGTTTTTCACATTTGACTTCCACCTTTCTATCGCTGTGGAATTTAACATCATTAATGTTTATTTAGTTTTCGTAAAAATCTCTTTATCAAATTCCTGTTCCGCCGCTCACTCGCTCGCTCATTCGGTATCCGGCTGCTATTCTGTTCTGGTTTTTGGCAAAGGTGCCGGAATGAGATTTTTCCTCGAGACTCGGTGCTTGAAGCTCGGGTCCCGGATGCTGCGGTTTTGATTGCCGGAAAACCCGCTCCCCCTTGGAATCTTCCGGGGGGAGGCGCTGATGTTTTTCGAAAAATTGGCTCAGCACTTTCTAACCATAAACGTTTGAATTATACCTAACCCTCCCGAGAAAGTTGTTCGGCTTTTTTCACCACCACCACCCGGTTGGAAAATGGCAAATCAAGTTTACCTGCCTCACTTCGAGAAGTTACTACCTTTGACTGATGGTGGAAGAAAAAGCGTCTATATTTGCTCGGTGATGCTATTTAATGTGCCGAGTTTGTCGATTGGTTAAAAAGACCGGGATCTGGGCTGTGGGTAGCAGAAAACTTATAAAAAAAACCTGCTCAAAGCACGAGTGAGGTTTCCGGTTTACCATCATGCTGCTAGAAAAGAGAAAAGGGTTTCGGTCGTTTAATTATCCTGCTCAAATCCAGGATCAACTCAATCAACATTCTAACAGCTTTCGCTTTGATGTTTTTGTTTCTTACCTCTTGGCAGGGATTGACCAGTCAGCTTCCAGCTCAGCAGGGTGATCGTTTAATGCAATTGAAGTTGATTTTAAATTTTTGAAGTGAATAGATTACACTTGAATGTGTTGATATTTCCTCTGAGCAAACATGAGAATACTGGATGGATGAAAAGATTTTTCGATTTTTACCCAGGCCATTAATGGAAAATTTTTATCGTCATTTCAAAATATAATAGAGTAGACGGTTCTTATCTAAAAATTGTTGGTTAGATCCTTTCTTTATTTCAGGCGTTATTTTCTCTGAGTCTGATCACTAATCCTAATCGTACTTCCACAGCCAGAACTTATGTCTGATCCCGGAGAATAATAAAAGGTTGTTATTATTCTTATGTCTTTGTTCATGTTTTCCACTATATTAACATAAAAACATCAAAATAATAGAAAACATAAATTGGCCAGGCCCAATGTGGAGCAGGGAACGCAGAGACGTCAGGAACCATACGCTGTTGACCATTTGGCCTAACATCCATTCGGCCAAATAACCTTCGGCCTGATGTCCCAGGCAGCAGGTCTCAGGTGATGAGGCAGCAGGTGTTAAAATCAATGTCGGAAAGACCAAGTCGATGGAAATCAACACAGAAAATCGTTCCAATTTCGTGGTAACTGGACAACAGGTTGAGAAAGTGGAGTGCTTCCAGTATCTTGGTAGCCAGATTACGCCTGATGGTGGTATCAAGAAGGACATCGAAACCCGGATCAGAAAAGCCCGGTTTGCGTTTGCGAGTCTCCGAAACATCTGGCGCTTACGCCAGATCTCTCTACGAACTAAGATTCGAATCTTCAACTCAAACGTCAAATCCGTAATGCTGTACGGGTGTGAAACTTGGTGCACATATGCGGTGACGACGCGAAAACTGCAAGTTTTTGTGAATCGCTGCCTGCGGAACATCATCCGCGCTTGGTGGCCTGGCAACTGGATCTCAAACGTTAAACTTCATCGCCGGTGTCATCAAAAGGCGCTAGAAATCGAGATTCGGGAACGTAAGTGGAGATGGATTGGAAACACGTTGCGAAGAGATGAAAACGAGATTTGCAGAGAGGTGCTTGATTGGAATCCAGATGGGCATCGAAGAAGAGGCAGGCCCAAAAGCTCGTGGCGGCGAAGTCTAGCCGCTGAAATCCGCACAGTTGACGAAAACCTTGGCTGGCAGCATGTGAAGACGCTGGGTCCGGATCGCCAACAGTGGAGATCTTTTATCTCAGCCCTATGCGTCGGTCAATCGGCGCCGGACCCTTAGCCTAGCCTGATGTCCCATTCGGCCATTGTCCTATTCGGCCGAACATCCGTCGGCCTTTTAACCCATTCGGCCAAACATCTTTCGGCCTATCGGCCTCGGCCGAATGTTCAGCCCCCGTTTTTGAGATATCGTCCAATACAGAAGTTCATTGAATAAATTTTTTGGGCAGGGTCACGAAAACTTCAGGAAAGTTCCAGCGGGAGACTCAAAAATAGCAGGAAATCAACTATATGATCAATCGTTCAAGGAGTCCTTGAGGATCTAAAAGTGTGCTAATTCGTTCTTATTTTCACTATTTATGATTTATTCCATGAAGATAGGGTATATTAGAGGTTTTATCAAGTGCAAATTAAAAATTTCGATTGGGGAAGTGACAAAAAAAAAGTTTTTTACTAGTTCATCTAGCTGACTAATAAACACGCCTGACTTCATTTCTGCAAGAAAAAAAAAACTTACCTCAGCAACAATAAACAAAACACGATGGTCAAATCGTGTGCAAAATATTGGAACCGCTAGCGAGATGATATTTTGAAAAATTACGTAAAGGACATCAAAACGAACTGTTTAACGGGCACTTGGTAGGCTTCCAGCAAGAAATTTTTCGTTGAAAAGTCTTGCCAGGATGTTCCGGAGATAAACAAAGAGAAAAAATTGAAAAAAAAAATTGATGTCTAGCACTTGAGGTAGCTGACGATCTATGAAAGCTGCAAATCAGTCAGTGTTACATAACTATTGACGGTTTTGTTTGTTTGTCTATTTGTCTGGGATTTTAACACTATCGTGTTATTCATCCCTAATATAACAATTAACACAATGGATGGCTAAATACACAAAGAAGTTATTTTCAAATGCGACCTTTTTCCCTGAATTACACTTCCATAGATTCTACAAAGTTGATACTATGTTTCGGTTGGATCTGGAATAGTACAATTACTCGAAAACAATGGTAAAGTGATTAAAAGTCAAATATGTTGTTTTTGTATCGAAGGAGGACTGTTAGAAAAGGAAGGAAAACATATCGACATTCAAAATGCTTGAACACCCCCAGCGATAAAAAACATCGCACGGCTTGACAGTCATGCCGTCGCGTATGTGTGGTAGTATGTGACTACCGAAACAGCTGACTGAAGCAGCCAGCAGCAGCACAGTTTAGCATAAACCACCGTCGACAGTAAGCCATCTCGCAATAAACCGCCGCGAATTAATCAAGTCGAAAGTAAAGTGTTTCAATATAACGATCCGCGAATTCCCCGACAAGTGTCCGAACCGGTAACGTGATTGGGTGAACGATTCCCCCGAACATTTTGGTCCTTCGAGCCGGATTCAGGACATTTGTGGAAGCCCCGTGGACCGCGGAATAGTGAAGCTGTTCGAGCTATTGTTCCTGCCTGCTAGCTGAACCATTTTGGACGCAGGATTCGCCATCGCTATTGCTGAGACGACGCCGCGACGCCATCGCAGATTTCGGTGCAATTGAAAATTGCAATCAATCAGCTGGGAGCAGTTTTTTGGAAGCAGATCCAGGAGGAACTGAAAGTTTTTTTGGTTTATTACGAGAACGGTAAAGTGTACGATTGGTGGCTTGATGCATGTGGCCTACCTGAGAGAAATAATAAAGATTTTGCATGTGAGTAAGTCTTGGTTTGTTGCATGTGGTGTGAGCCTTGTACGCTGTAATTTGGTCTCGGATTCTGCCGCTACATTTTCACTTTGCTGTTTTTTATTGGTTGCCTCCCCCTCGCTGCTGTCAATAGGGTTGCCAGTTGTCGGTTTCGTCGCGGTACTGTGGAACGTCGAGTTGATTTATCGGTCAGTGAATTAATATTGAAGTGTAACATATTTGGTGCAGTGTCAGATATTTAAAAGTGTAGCAATGTCTAAAAGTACGCTGAAGGCTTTGCTAAAACGTGAACGGCAGTTATATGTTATTTTTGATGGTACGGATAGATTCATCCAAACCTATCAGATTGATAGTGATCGGTGTCAATTAAGTTCGAGATTGCATGTGATTGATACTGTGTACAGTGAGTTTTTTGAAATACGGAGCAAAATTGAACTTTTGCTGGATGAAGCGGATGAGAAAGAGCAGAAAGATGCTGACAGTGAAGTCAAAGGAGAAATTGCCAAGCAACGTGAAGAGGAAAACGACAAGGTTCTACAACAATTCGATGACCGATACTTCGCCATCCGAGGTGACCTCCTTAGACTCCAAGGTGATAAGGATGCCTTAGGTGTGAACACAACCAGCAACAGTCAGAGTCAGTCTGCGTCAGGAAATACTTCGAGAGTAAAGCTACCAGAGATACGTTTGCCGTCCTTCAGTGGAAAAATAAGAGAGTGGATTACATTCCGGGATTCCTTCCGAAGCCTTATCCATGACAACGAGCATCTGACGGCTATGGATAAGTTTACATACCTACGTTCCTCTCTACAGGGTGATGCACTGAAGGAAATCAACAACATAGAGCTTTCAGAGGCAAACTACGATGTCGCCTGGAAAACTTTACAAGTTCGCTATGAAAATAAGAAGCTGATTGTGAAGGCTCATCTCGACGCTCTTTTCGCCCTCGAACCGCTTAAAAAGGAGAATTACGACGGTCTGAACTTCCTCATCAGCGAGTTCGAGAAAAACTTGATGATGTTGCAGAAAATCGGAGAGCCAACGGAGTCTTGGAGCACAATATTAGTCTACATGTTGTGTTCTAGGCTAGATTCTGCAACATTGCGCCAATGGGAGACGCATTACGGGTCTAAGGAGGTCCCAACGTACGAAGAGCTGCTACTGTTCCTGCAAGGTAATTGCTCTGTTCTCCAATCAATCACCTCTGCAAGAAATCCACCATCCGAAGCCCGTCAGACGAGATCAGCAGTTTGTAATACAACCATCAGATCAGTTTCACGTTGTCCGTTCTGTGCAGATCCATGGCACTCACCGTTCCAGTGTGGCAAATTTCAACGGATGAAGGTTCCCGAGCGAATGGATGCTGCCATTCGCAACAAGTTGTGTCGGAATTGTTTGATGCCAGGCCACTTCTACCGAAATTGTGAACGAGGTTCTTGCCATCATTGTCAGCAGAAGCACCACAGTATGTTACATTCCAGATCCTCCGTTCCACAGTCGCAGTTTTCGGCACAATACCGACAGCAGAGTCAAACGCGTTCGGTGCAGCAAATACCGTTTCAACCGCAACCGCAGCCAATGAATCAACAGCAACAACACAACTCAAGACCAATACAGCATGCGCACACCACTACACAGCATGCACAAACCCACTCACACAACACAAACACAAATCTAGACAACGCACAAGCCACCACAAGTCAGAATTACGTAGCACTTCCGTTTACACCGTCTCGTAATATTTTACTGTCCACGGCGATGATCCGAATCAAGGATCGTTTTGGAAATACACTTCTGGCACGTGCGCTGCTAGATTCGTGTTCTCAGCATTGTTTGATGACACGTGAATTCTCTCGACGGCTTAAGTTCCATGAAACTCCAACGTTTTTGTCGGTGCAAGGCATCGGCTCTTCTCAAATGGTTTCTACGAAGTTAGTTTCTGCAGAAGTTGGTTCCAGATCCCCCAGAATTTCACAGTTTAAAGAATGGATGCAATTTTTTGTACTGCCAAGGTTGACAGTTGATCTGCCTACTGCTGCTTTTGATCCTTCGATTCTTACGCTGCCGAGTTCGGCCTGTTTAGCAGATCCTGGGTTTTATGAGTCTGGTCCAATTGATGTTATAATTGGAGCCGAATTTTATATGGATTTACTGTCAGATGGAAGAATGAAGCCGTTAGAGAACGGACCCACATTACAGAATACAGTTTTCGGATGGATTGTGTCTGGTAGATTGCCCAATAATCAAAATTCAGTTTCTCAGTCAGAAGTTTATGTCTGTTCAGTCGGTGACATACAAGATCAGCTTACACGTTTTTGGGAGCTCGAAACATGTCATGTTCGCAGCATTCAGTCGATTGAAGAGTCAGCTTGTGAAGAGATTTTTAAGAATACTACTGTCAGAGATGAGTCAGGAAGATTTGTTGTAACGTTGCCCAAAAAAGAAGGTTTTTTGAATCGGATTGGAGATTCTAAACTTATCGCCACGAAACGGTTTTTGAGTTTGGAGAAACGATTATCAATGGATTCTGAATTGAAAAGGTTGTATTCTGAATTTATTCATGAGTATCAGAGTCTTGGTCATATGTCAGAAGTTATCGACAGCTCAAGTCAGTTAAATGAAGTTTGCTACTATTTGCCGCATCACGCAGTTCTTAAGCCCGAAAGTACCACGACAAAGTTACGGGTGGTTTTCGACGCTTCCTGTAAGTCGTCGACAGGAGTCTCTTTGAATGATGCGCTTATGGTTGGCCCGGTTGTACAAGATGAGCTGATCGATATTGTTTTGCGATTCAGATTGTGTCAGTTTGCGATTGTGGCAGATATTGCCAAAATGTACCGTATGATCCAAATTCAGAAATCAGACCAAAAATTACAGAGAATTCTTTGGCGAGACTCCACCGATCAACCCCTTCGCACTTACGAGTTGTTAACAGTAACCTACGGAACAGCGTCAGCGCCTTACTTGGCAACAAAGTGTTTGCAAGTCCTAGCCGATCAGGGTTCTAAAACTCATCCCTTAGCGACGAAGATTTTGGGTCGTTGTTTCTACGTCGATGATATGCTTGCTGGAGTTGACAGTATCGAAGAAGGTGTTCAGTTAGTCAAAGAAATGTCAGAATTAATGGACTCAGCAGGTATGTCCTTGCGAAAATACGTTTCGAACAGCTCAGAAATACTCTTAGAAATCCCTGAAAATCTTCGAGATGAACGTTCGGTTTTGGAGCTTGATTCATCAAGCTCGACGGTGAAAACTTTGGGATTGTTATGGGAACCAGAGTCAGATGTTTTTCGGTTTAGTACCCCAAGTTGGAAGAGTTCAGCACCCATTACGAAAAGGTCAATTTTGTCAGATGTTTCCAAGTTATTTGATCCATTGGGATTAGTCGGTCCTGTGATTATTCAGGCAAAAATTTTCGTTCAAGAACTTTGGAAACTACAATGTGGATGGGATGACGAACTTACCGAAGATTTGAAAAGCGCTTGGGATGAATACAGAAGAAATTTGATTGGGTTAGATAATGTGTCAGTACCACGATGGGTGGGTGTCAGTAAAACAGTCAGTTCATTACAAATTCATGGATTTTGTGATGCGTCAGAGAAGGCCTATGGGGCCTGTATTTATGTCAGAACTGTGTCAGGATCGGGAGAAACTGTTGTTCACTTGATGACCTCAAAATCACGAGTTGCCCCTCTAGAGAATCTCCAGAAAAAGAAGAAACGTCAGTCAATTCCAAGGTTAGAGCTATCGTCTGCATTACTGCTTGCTCACCTGTTTGAGAAGCTCGTGAAAGGCACGGAGCTGTCTTCTTTCAAATCTTTTTTCTGGACAGATTCGATGATAGTTAAATGTTGGCTTGCGTCTTCACCGTCGAGATGGACTAATTTTGTGGCAAATCGTGAGTCTGAAATCCAGCACATTACACGGTCGGGCGTGTGGAGTCATGTCGCAGGCACAGAAAACCCAGCGGATATCATATCGCGAGGAATGACCCCCGCTCAGTTACAGTATCAGTCTCTTTGGTTTCATGGTCCCAATTGGTTACGACTGGAGGAATCGCATTGGCCTCAACTTCAACAAGTTTGCCCAGAAATACCCAGTTCCTTGCTCGAAGAGAGAGGAGCTGTCACTGCCGTCACTGATTCTTTGACAACCAATGAGATATTTGAATTGAGAGCCTCACTTGTAGATTCAATTCGGTTGACCGCGTACTTTTTGCGATTTCGTTTCAATGCGCAAAAGTGTAACAACAGTAACAGAAAAGTCGGATATTTGTCAGCATCAGAGTTAGAAGAAGCCCTTCAGTGCTTAGTCAGATTGTCCCAAAAAGAAAGTTTTCCGAAAGAATATGCAGATTTGTCGAATAACCGTCAGATTTCAGTCAGTTCAAAGTTGCTGTCTCTCAATCCACGCATGATGAATGGAATAATTTGTGTCGGTGGTCGATTAGAGAATGCAGCAATCTCTGAAACTAGAAAACATCCGTTTATCTTGGACTATAAACATCCGCTTACTAGATCAGTCATGTTGTATTACCATCAGAAGTTGTTTCACGCTGGACAGCAGCTTTTGATTGCAACAGTTCGTCAGAAGTTTTGGCCAATTCATGCAGGTAGTTTGGCTCGGTCAATAATCCATAATTGCGTACGTTGTTTTCGTGCTAGACCCAAGATTCAAGAGCAGCTTATGGCTGATTTAACCCCGGAAAGAGTGACTCAAAACCCAGTATTTCAACGTGTGGGAGTAGATTACTGCGGCCCATTCCTTGTCACTTACCCCCAACGTCGATGTCGCCCGGTTAAGGTATTTGTAGCCATTGATGTGTGTCTGGTTACGAAAGCTGTGCATCTTGAAGTTGCGTCAGATTTGTCAACAGATGGGTTTCTTGCCACTTTCAAACGGTTTTGTGGCCGAAGAAGCACGCCAAGTTTGATTATGTGTGATAACGGCAGAAATTTTGTTGGAGCCAAACGGAAACTCGACGAGCTTTCCAAGTTATTCAGCGAGAATAGTTTCCAAGAATCGGTTGTAAAGCACTCAGCAAACCAGGGGATAGAATTTAAGTTTATCCCAGCTCGATCACCCAATTTTGGTGGACTTTGGGAGTCAGCAGTGAAGTCGTTCAAATCACTTTTGAAGCGCACTATTGGTACACGCACGTTGGGTCTAGAAGAACTGCAGACTGTCGTTGTACAAATTGAGGCAGTTCTAAATTCACGTCCGCTCACTCCGTGTAGTAACGATCCAAACGATTTCGAAGTGCTTACTCCTGGTCATTTTTTGGTTCAAAAATCGCTCACTGCTCCCCCAGAACAGAACTGGGAAGATGTACCAGACAATCGTTTAAATGTATTGCACAGAATGGAAAAAACAGCCCAACAAATTTGGAAAAGATGGTCAACTCAATACTTGTCTGATCTGCATAACAGAACGAAATGGTCAAAACAGCGAGATAACATCAAGGTCGGAACGATGGTAGTTCTTAAAGAGGACAATTTACCGCCATTACAGTGGGCAATCGGAAGAGTGTCAGAAATTCACCCTGGGTCAGATGGTAATGTCAGAGTTGTAACTGTTCGAACGCAATCTGGAAGTTACCAAAGAGGCATTTCGAAGATATGCATCTTACCAATTCGTGACAACGATGTCACATCAGAGAAAGAATAACAGAGTTAAATTTTGTCAGATTTGGGTTTCTATTTCAATTCTTAAGAATATACAATTTTATGTCCGATATAAAAAACCTGAGCATGCTGCATGTAGTTTAAGTCAGAAGTATTCCGTCAGATGTATTGTCAGTCAGTAACTATGTCAGAATGAAACATAAGGTTTCACTAACAGAGGCGTTAAGCGCCAGCACAGCATTGTGCACGTTCAAATTGAATTTGTGTCCAAATGGGACTAACAGCGGCGTTAAGCGCCAGCACAATTTAGTGCACGTTTTCGGGCAGAATTATTCCCCCTAAGATGCAGAGCGCATATCACCTAGCAAGGTTGATAGGTACCATCAACCTTCTCGTCCAGGCATAGCAGTAATCGACAGGCTTGGCCAGCATTGTCGATCGCAGCTTAAAACCAAGCACACTGGACCAGATTGGAAACCGTCAAAATCATCAGCGAGGAAGGACTCCAGGCGACGGAGGAATCAGCGGAGGCCTAGTGGCCTCCGCGCCAGGCAAGTTCCTTTCATGTTTGCACTTCGACGGTTTAAAAAGCGCTCTTCATCCTAACAGGTCACTCTGGTATTTTCACCGCACGTCATCGAATTACATCACACGTCGGTTGCATCGCAGAACACCACCGCAGTTGATCTCTCAGCACTACAAGGGTTGTAAGAAACCGACGATCCAGCAGCAACAAAACAACGGCAGTAAACATCAGCGCAGCCTAAAACAGTGAAACAAGCAGAAATTAGTTTCATCATTTAAAGAATTTGTTCAAATTCTTCTCACTGGTAACCGTATCCCTACTGCAAGGTCGCAGTCATCGCAGTTCACATCATGCTCATCAGCTGATCTCAAATATGCAGCAGCTAACGGGACATAAAGGATATGATGCAGCATTTGAACACACATAAACTAATACACTTCAGAACTTTTTCACACCCTAGATTAGTTTTCACAATATTATAAGCAGAATTTGCATTTATTTGTATAAAATCAGATCCACCGTAACAGAATCGCACTATGATGAAATCAAAACAAACACGAATTATGTTTATATACCGTTAGAGTAAGCGAGATAAATTGAAATGATATTTCAAGGCGGGCGGCATATGTTAGAAAAGGAAGGAAAACATATCGACATTCAAAATGCTTGAACACCCCCAGCGATAAAAAACATCGCACGGCTTGACAGTCATGCCGTCGCGTATGTGTGGTAGTATGTGACTACCGAAACAGCTGACTGAAGCAGCCAGCAGCAGCACAGTTTAGCATAAACCACCGTCGACAGTAAGCCATCTCGCAATAAACCGCCGCGAATTAATCAAGTCGAAAGTAAAGTGTTTCAATATAACGATCCGCGAATTCCCCGACAAGTGTCCGAACCGGTAACGTGATTGGGTGAACGATTCCCCCGAACAAGGACAATCTGCTAAAATTGTCATAACTTCGATAAAAGTAAAAGCTTTGAGTAATTTTGAAAGTCAAGCTTCAAGAATCAAAAACAGTTATAAATAGAAGCCTTGATTTAAAAAAAGGATGGTTCATACATAAGGTTGCCAGAATTTTTTCAACTCCCATCCGGGCCTAGCAATTCCGGGCATTTTTTCAAAAAAACCTGGCAAAATCCGGGCATGGATTTCAAATTTTCAAATCCAAAAACCGGGCAAAAACCAGGCAAAATTTAGGTGTTATTATTAAAGAAACTATAGTAAACAAAGAAGCGCAATCTGATCCCTTTCGAAATAATAAGCTTGCAACCCTGCTGTAGGGCTGCCTTTAAGACTGCTTGGTTTTGCTCGATTGGAATGACACTGACAGAAAATCAAAAATTCCAATCGTGACATTTCGTCTCTTTGTTTACTATAGGCTCGTTAGTTATTATATATAAAAGCAAAGAAAAAGTGCAAAAAAAATGAAATTAATATTTTATTAATGTAATTGCAGACTTCCAAAAAGTTTTTGGAACACTTAAATATTTAAAGGTTTATAAAAGTAAATCAGTGAATTTATTTGAAACAACCGTTGAAAATTTCCATACCGTTAATCGATTTTGCTGAAACTTACTCAAAAACTTTGTTTTTTTTTGTTTCTTTGTGAAAATTGTGAAAAAATCCGGGCAATATCCGGACTTTTTTCTTGATATCCGGGCAACCGGGCCGGACCGGACTTTCTCGAAATTTTGCATCAAATATCCGGGCAAACCCGGATAAATCCGGGCAATCTGGCAAGCTTATTCATACACAGTAAAAATTATTTCTTGAAAAAATAAGGCAAATGTCCTGTAGCAAAAAGGAGCAGGACATTTACCGTAATTTTACAGATCGAAAACATGATTACGTGACATTTAATTTTCAGTGTACAACTTTTCTACAGGACATTTGCTGTAATAACAAATGAGTTTCGTTAACTTAAAAAAAAAAATTAAATAAATTTCGTTAACTTTCAAGGAAACCTATTTTAAATTACAGGTTTTGTTAATTACAGGTGATTTATTTTAAAGGTTGCAGTTTTCAGTGACACGTAATAGTCAAAATTTTTTTCTGTGTAGTATGCATTATAGATGGCGCACCTGGCACAAAAAATTTAAGTCGATGAATTTCTTCATTGAACGTTATCTCAAAAACCACTAAACAAAACTTACAAAAATTTGTACATGTGAACATTACACTATCAGAAAGCTTCACTGAAATTTTCATGACAAGTGTTGCATTTTTTCCGAATACACTCCTTATTCTCCGCCGCCACTTTAATTTGTGGTACTTTCTTTTTCACGTTTTCTTTCTTTTTTAGGGGAACTTTATTTCTTCTATCAACGTTTTCTCCCACAAATAATATTCAAAACACATCAGACAGGGATTTCACCGTACTCAAGCAAGGCTAGCTTAGCTCTTTTCTCATAAAATATGCAACCTTAGTCTTTGTTTAACAAAAATATTAAAAATAAATGTTTACAAATTTAACAAGTCATTAACTTGTAAAAAATTAAATACATTTATTTTCAACAAGTTATTCTTTAGTATGAATTTATGAATTCAACAATTTTTAAGTGACATGGTAGTGAGTGTTTCATTTGAGTTCAAAACAAAAAAATTAAAAAAAAATCCTTTAATTTCCTGATTCTTATAAAGAAAAAGAAAGACTACTGTAAAAATGCAAGAAAATCTGTGATTGTGACTGAAGTTATATTTTGAATTTAATGTTTTTTAACTAACTGAATAAACGACAAGAATTTCAAAAGATCTTCTTTTAAAACTCAAGATGAAAAATCTTAATTTCATTTAAACTACGGAACTTTTATGCAAATTTAAAAGTGAGCTACAAATATACATGAATATTTTTCAAATTGTTTTCACATTGTTCTGTTGAAACTAAACTTCCAACATATATGTTGAAAATAACGAAATTACTTAGCTTCAATATTTCCCAGAGAACATGAACCGTTAACTCCGAATGTTGCTTCCCCGCTTAGAGTGGATCACGCTCCGGTTGTCCGATAATTTTTTGATAGTAAATCGAATTTAAAATGTTTCTTGTCTCATTTCATAACTTTCAGGCATAAATCAAACTTTTGAATTTATGTTTCAAGAGTCTTCAATATTTTCTAGCCAAAAAAAAATCACAACCGACATCAACGGTATTTTTAATAAGTTATATAAAATTCATTACAAAATAGTTATTCATGGAAAATGTTGCCAGAAGTAGATTTTTTTATTTACGTTGAGTGCTGAAAACATCGAGTTTTGCAACAAGCTATGCAATTTCGTAAAACTTACTTGAAAATCCATGAATTAACCTACAACTTACAAGAAGCGCATTTCACCAAAAAACCTCATGGGCTTGTGATGTAGCTCTGAATGACTGTCTGAAGGTTTCAGGTCATTTGGAAGCACGAGCTGGCGCAAAGGACTTGAAATTTGTATGGAGATTTTCGGCAAAATATATGAAAAATCGACATACTTTCACTCTTTGTGTTCTAAAATATGTTTCCATGTATGCTAGAAAGCTCAGATTTCAGGAATCGTAGCTCAAACAATGACGAAATTATGAAGCGATACGGATTGATTGTGATTAGTTATCCACAATTGAATGTGTGATTTTTTTCGCATTCTTAGATATCTCATGAACGGTGTATGGGCTAATCATCGCACTAACTAAAAACTCTTTTTTTTAATCCCAAAACAATGCTGCAGTTCATAGTTTTTCAAACCTTTCTTTAAATTTATCGGAAAGATATTTGGTATAAAATAAGCTACAACTTTGCCGAGGGCACAAGCTTTCAATCTGTTATTCTCATTATGTCGCATTGGATCGCATTGATCAAGTTAGTAGTATTAATCCACCTTTACACCGTTCACAATACATCGATGAAATGCGAAAAAAAAACACACATTAAATTGCGGTTAACTAATCACAGTCAATCCGTATCGCGTCACAATCTTCTACAAACTTATTTGTAATTGTTAAAACTACAATTTCTGAAATTATGCGCTTTCTAGCATACTGGAAACATATTACAGAACACAAAGAGTGAAAGTATGTAGATTTTTCATACATTTTTCCGAAAATCTCCATACAAATTTCAAGTCCTTTGCGCCAGCTCGTCTTTCTGCCGAATGACTTGAAACTTCCAGAAAATCATTTTTTCACCTAAATGCACCAATCTAGGGGGTGCCGCGTTTATATAAATAATAAATCATCCCATACAAATTTGGGCCAGTCTAGTAGAAATATGGGATACTCTAGTGAACCTTCATATAAGAGAAGCGACGCCTAATCCCTCTTAAAAAAAATATGTGGCAACATTGCCGAAAGCTTGGACAAAAAAAATCTTCAGCACTGTTTTCGGGCTCAATGTTCATTCAAGCTCTAAAGTAAACGCTCAGTACCGTCAACTGGGGCAACATGCAACAATTTTCAAATTCAATGGCTTCTAAAAAACTGATGTTCACAATTAATCCTACCCCTTATGCATCAAAAGTTTTAAGGATGCTGGGGTATCAAATTGGCGTAATTAGAAAAATTATAGGTTTCTTCAGTTTTTTTTAATTTTCTAAAAACATGCGATTTTCACCCTCCTTAGAAAATGGGGTAACTTGCAACAAACTTTGTTTTTAATGAAAAATCTTATGAACACGTACGAAAATTTATAGTTTTTAATATATAAGCGATGCCTAAAAGATCATTACGCATGACAACACCAATTGCAGTAGTTTTTGGGTCTGTAATAACTAATTTTCACATTTTTTCTGAAAATGAAGATGCTGCATACATTTAGGGGTTAAATAATACTACGAAAAATTCTAAAAGCTGAAATAATTAAAATAAATGTTTGGATGAATGAAATTCCAATGTTTACAAACGCGTGATGCAAAACATTCATATTCCAACACATGGAAACGAGATTTACAAGGTATTTCTTTGATTTGCATTTTGTTGCATTTAACCCCAGACACCTAACGGAATTTTAAAAATATTTATTTAAAAAAATTGGGTGATTGTTCGAAAAATATTTTTACACCAACAATGTTGGTATGACATGAGGAAACCAGTAAAAAGTTTGTAGGTAATATTATCAAGCCGATCCGTCATACTGGGTAATTCGGCATCGAAAAATGTTAAAATTTGTACATTTATTGCTCGATTTTTCAAATTTCACATAAAAATAAAAAAACTTAAGAAAACTAGCTTAAGATGTGAGAAATTATGTCATCATCATTTTGTGATCATTAAAAGATAACTTTATTACAATACATTAAATAAAAAATTGATTTAATGTAGTGTTATATAAATGTTGCATCGAACCCCGCTGTTGCATGATGCCCCGTTTGACGGTAACTCCAACAAAACAACATTGAATTTGATGCCCAAAGGATCACGACAAACCGTATGAATGACTTGAATTTTGTAAACAATCAGATAGTTTTCTAACTAGGAACACGGTCTACGAAAGCAGTGAAAAAAATGCACCTGATCAAAAATGTATATGACCAGCTATAAAATTATCTGTTTGAACTACAACAACAATCACGATAATATCCTTGGTTGTGTTATCAATTAGAAAGCTCTACGACAAAAGCTCTGATCGATTGGAATTGATTTTGACAGTTCTTTTGTATCGATTGGAATTGTGTGTTTCAGACATCGCTTTTCTTACATGTAGGTTCACTAGGACACTATAGGCACTTCCCGGCAATGTTATTCAAACCGTGTGGAGCACATCTCTCAGATTTCCCCTTTTTTCCCCTCGTTTTGACAGATTTAAGCTTTTTTCCTCAGATTTGAGCTTTCGTCTCCTATGCTCTCAAGGCAAAAAAAGCTTAAATCTGAGGAAAAAAAAGCTTAAAAACGAGATTCACGACCACTTATTTAAAAGATGTTGGTCATAGACAAATCGTGTAACGTTGCAGGGATCTGACTATAGGTGACTACAGGGCCGTAGGAAGAACCGGCTCATGGAGGGGGTTTTGATGACAATTTTTTTCCTCAATCATTTTTGCTTGAAAAATGCATGCACAATGCACAAGTGAAAAAAAATGTATATTTATGTATGAGATAGTGGGGAATCATGGGCCACTTTTTTGTTGTTGTTCCATAACTTCTTTATTATAAAAGATAAAATGAAAATAAAAAATGGTATGGTTTTCTACATTTTTAAGGTATTATAAGGTTTTTTTTTTAATTTTTAATAAGTTATTTTCCCCAAATTCTGACTGTTTGAAAAAAAAGCAATATTTTTTGGATTTTGAAAAATGGTGGGGAATCGTGGGCCACCAAATCCCAATTGACAAAGTAACATGGAAAATTTATGAATTGACCCAAAACTGTGATTTCCTATTCGTTATTTTAAAGCAATTTCAGATGATGAAATAAAAAATAGAGCTGTGTATGATCCAATAGGTTCCAAAACCTGGCTCGCGAACGTTTTGGCAAAATTTCTTATATAGGATTAACAAAATTTTTTTCATTACTCTTCATTTGGCATAAGAAAACTTTACAGATAGGAAAAACGTATTTTAAGTTCTGAATGTGTTTAAAAACACCAAAATATAGGTGGTTCAAGATGTGTGGCCCACGATTCCCCACAAGCTATGATTTGCAAATTGGTTGCGTTTGTGTAACTTATTGATGTTTCATCATAAATTCCTTTTCCATGTGAAAGATCATGAAAAAACTAAGATCATAAGCGTATGAGCATATTTTTGTTATGTACTTTAGGTTCCCCATCGATAAAATTAGCGGGTGTTTTTTTAATTATGTAAGTAAATTTTTCTAACTTTTTTTAGCTTGATAAATAAAAGAAGCATATGATGCGTATTTAAGTCAACAACATATAAAAATATATGCTCACGCAAAGCGACGACGATGACAGTTGGTTTGAGATTTTTATCTCAACACACATCTGAGATATTGAAAGTGGCCAACGTTTCCCCATGGCCCACGATACCCAACTCTCCCCTACTAATGACAAGTTATTCAGGTTGATTATATTGCGCATTAGAAGTTATTTATATTTGAAAATAAGTTCTAGGAATTAGGATTTTTTTTCATAAAGTTTTCAAAAATAAGAAGACATGTGATAAAGCTCAGTTGGTAAGTCAGTTGCCTCCTGAGCTGATGTCCGTGATTTCGAGCACATGAACACAGTTGTTCTTGTTGTTCCAGACAAGTTTTTCAATAACTGGTGTGCCAACTGCATTGTTGATAAAAGTCGCGAGTGACACAATGATGTAGAAACGATAATCGATAAAAAGGATTTTGAACGCTTCATTTAGAAGATTTTTTTTACTTAGGTATTTAAATGAGCAAGCTTATTCTTTTGAACCACAAGCATAACCATTTTAAGCATGCGTAAAAATGTATTAAATACTCTGAAATAGTTAAAAACAGAAATAGGGTTGCGGTTTAAATAAGGTATATTCTCTACTCTTGTAAACTCGATTAAAATTTAAAATTTTAGTAAGGACTTTTGATTTTGAAAAATTTGCAATAAATGTAAATAACATTAAATAAAAATTCCAGCTGAATTTTTACCTGAGGGTAAAAAACCAAGTCAAGAATTATAATTTATTATTATACATTTCATAATTTTAATCCTGTGATCGAAGTTTTCTAAATTAAAATCTAGATTAAAAGAAACAAATTCTTTTAAATGAATCTAGATCTGATTTTTTATATATGATTTTCACCAGGTTTGTGTTTCTTAACTGACATTGATTGAACTTTATTTTAATTTAATTTCAAATTTAATAAGTTCCTTCAATTTGAATCCTTAATAAAATTCTAACAGTGATATTTTAATATTGACTAGAAAAACTAAATTTGAGCTGAATCAAATGCGAATCTTGAATTTTTGTTCCAAGTCTGACTTCTGCGTTTTTAACCTTAATTCAAAACCTGATTCTTAATTCCAGATGAGAAATCCTATGAATGTAAAACCAAAAAGCAAAATTTGTGGCAGAACCCTTAACCAGAAATTTCTTATTTGATTCTGAATTTGTGGTTATCAGTATTATTTTTTTTAAATTATTTATTCGTAATTGAACTTAGTTTCACATTTTTCAATTCTAGACTCATACATTTTTCTTATGTTTCAACTCCGCATAAACACCGGATAAAAATGTTAGATCCTTATTCAAAAAACGGTTTGAATTTTAAATACAGACCCCGTTCGATTTTGGCAACATTCGATTTTGGCAACATACGAGCAAAAACCGTTCGTTTTTGGCAACATCCAAAATATATGATTTTTTTGTCACTTTTTTATTTTTTATTTTAATTTCAAATTAATCAAAATTAATGTAAAACGTAATACAAGCATGAAATTTTTCAATTTGGCTTAATTTTAATAGTTTTAAACAGCAAGACCAATAAAATTGAGCCAAATTGAAAAATTTTATGCTAATATAAGGATTAACATCTTAAAACCTTGCGAAATCAGGGCATATTGTTTCAAAATTTTCCCTAAAATCCTTCCAAAATTCAGGCAAATTCAAGAACTGTTCCAATAAAATCAAGATGAGAAACACGTGAAAAACTTTATGAATTTTATCGAAACACATCAGCCGATTAAGAATCATAAATATTGAAGTCTACCAAATCATTGATTATGTTTATTTTGACAAAATTTGTTTGAAAAAAAAATTGAACGCAAGGTACATAATTCTAAGGACTCAATTGAAATTTTTGTTTGATTTTGCAAATAGAGTGAGAAAATCTGGTTGAAATTCGTACAATCTGGTAAGCTTAGTCTAACTTTTTTGGAATTCATTATTTGGGACTCAATAATTATCAACAAGTGAAAATTTTTTTGAAAAACTGTTGTAGAATTGTTGTCTTGGCAAGAGATTTCGAGGTTTTGGAGTTGAGATTGTTACTCTTGAATCATTTTAGTTGTTCATCAAATTTGATTAGAAATTTCAAATTATATGTTTAGTATAAAAAATTTCACTTAGCATTTTTGGATCTTCATGGGGGGGGAGGGTTTAACCCCCATATCCCCCCCCCCCCCCCGTTCCTACGGCCATGGGTGACTATAGTTTCAAATCCCAACAGCTATCAAACTACTTTGATTTACTTCCGATTGTAAAGGTAGAATCCTCTCCAAAAATAAGGAAACAAAAAAAAAACGCTCGTCTCTAACAAATTTCCACTCCACTGATATTCAAATCGCTGCTCGCTGGAATCCGTGTGAAAATCAGATTGACGTGATATGTACGCGGAAACGATTGAATAAATCATTTAAATGGATGCGAATTTTCTAACCAGTCGCGGCTTTGCGTTGCAGCGCCAAAATTGTTGAACGACGACGTTCATGTAGATGCAGGTTGACTGTCTCTAAATCAATTGCAAATCATCACTAGCTAGCTAGGTAGTTCACAGTTTTTGCAGAGTGTAGGTAAATTGCAAATAAGCGAATGCATGCAACTATTCCGAAAACGCTCTATCTCTAATACGCGTTGCATCGATGCACTGTTTAAGGGAGGGAGTTGCTAACTGATTTGTATGCTGAGCACTTTCGGGGGCCAATTTAGGGAAAAGATTTTCCCGACTAAGTTCACAGAAAACTTTTACCCACCAACAGGAAAGCAACAGGGAATTCGGAGCCAAAAAAGCTCCATCGAAAGGTTGTGACGTGAATGCAAGTGCGATAAAAGCGCAGTTTGAATAAAATATTAGAAATCGTGATGCGTCTGAGTGCATTTGAAAGCGCCTTGGGAAAATAGAAAAAACCTGATGGCGTTTTTAGAAAACGTTCTACTAGATCTATTGAAATTAAAATATCAAAAGATGAATGTTTACATGAATGTGTAAGTCGAATGCTGTACAGGCAGTTTATTTGAACTCCAACCCGGATGAAAAAAATTTAGGCCTGTTTATGATGCACGTTGGGCTTGATTTGCAAAATAAAATATTTAGACAAAAATCTGTCCCCTTCACGGATTTGTTCAAATTACAAATTCGTGTTCGGAATGCAAAACCTGTGTGCTGTCGAAAATAGCGGTTTCAAGAAACGAAAAAAAAATGACAGATATTCGGAGTGCCAAATCGCACGTTGAGAGATTTCCAACCGCTTCGCGATATTCATTTTTTCCCATCAACATTCGCCGGCAGAGAAGTTTGGTTTTCCATGATTTGAACATACATATACGGCAAAATGTTCGCATAATCCGCATCTAGAACATGTCAGTCGTCGCTGGGCTGGGTTTTAGAAATGGCTGAAAAATAGGAGTGATCCAAAAAAAAAAAAAGAGATCCGAATAGCCAGGTACTGCACAACAGATTGACGAGTTCAAATCTGCTAAAACATCGAGAACGTCGCCAGCAGCAGTCAGATTTCGCGCAGCGAGCGCTAGTATGAAAATCCATTTGAGAGGGAATTAAAATGGACAGATTAAATTTTGTTTTCTGATCCGGATTGTTCGGACTTGTGCATTAGAAATTCACGTTGTTTCTGCATGTTTGTTTATAAATAATTTAATCCTAAACTAGAAATTGTGAAAAATTTTCAGCTTGGTTGTAGAAACACTAATGGCTGGATAAAATCTTATTGATATCAATTAGATTTTATTGGATTAGTCCAAGATTATGAATTGGATGTTTCCTATTCAAATTTCTAAATATTCAAAACGGTGCAATACAATAATTTTAAACCATAACGGGGACTTAACATAAAGAAAAATAGCTTTTCGAATTTAGTAGGATGCTTGTTTTGAGTTGGTATGTTGGTTTAGCATTGCATAGCATAGCATTGGGTGGCTACACACATCTTGCATTAACTGATACACAAGGTACAACCCATAATTAAAACCAGCACAAGATGCTAAAATGAGTGCATCACTCATTTAAAGTGTTAATTTCAAAAATAAGTGTGGTATCTTAATGCACCCCGCGACAAGTCAATTTAATCATAATGGGATAATCTAATACATGTTGTATTAATGTACTTGTAATGTACTTATACTATTTATGTATGTGAATAGAACTTTAGCGACCCTGGATGTTATATTCAGATAAGGAGAGGGAAGGGAATTTGTTGTGGAAAATCCTTTTTGGAAAATAGGATTAATAAACAAAAGAAACGTCAAAACTTGATGCATATTAAATAAATAATTTTCTAAAATAAATGATATCACCAAAATCCAACTGGTAGGTTTCAGTCGGTCCTATCTCCCAATTTTTTCTGGTTGTTGTCGATCGAAAAAAAGTCTCAAAATAGATGGAACCAAAGTAATCAAAAGTCGCATAGTTACTTAATCGTGTGCATTCAAAGTTCACATTCGGCTGAAAAAAGGTACTCGAGAGAAGTAACAATCATTTTTCGACCAAACATGAAAAGTCCATAGAAGTATCATGGAACATTCTTGTTCGTTCTAAACGACTAACAAAATTCGAAAATCATATATTTCTTTATTTCTTTATTGACATGTAACATACGATTGATTTTTTAACTCGTTACAGATTTGTAATAAATATAATAATAATTCAAGTTACTTTGTATAACTAATCCTGACGTTGATGGCAGTATTCTTAAATATTCGTTCAAGTCTTAACACTTCTATTAAGTCAAACCAGCAAATCCTCTTTGAAACGTGATTTTGAAATACTCATCTTAACTTGAATGGAGTTGGTTCCAGTTTTTTATTCTTCTAACAATGAAAGAATTACTGTAGTAGAATGAAGTATGAAGAGGAATAAGAAATCAAGATGAGCGTAAACTACGTAGTGGAATGAATAACGAATTCAAATTTCTTTTCGCCAGAAACTTCTTCTTGGTTGGAGTTTTTCTAATTTTTATACTTTCCGTAGCTGCGTGACTGTATTTAATATCATAAAAAGTAGAAAGCCTCCTTTTCTACTTTTTATGATATTAAATACAGTCACGCAGCTACGGAAAGTATAAAAATTAGAAAAACTGCAACCAAGAAGAAGTTTCTGGCGAAAAGTAACGCTTGCATAACGATCAAGGTTGTAAAAATATCGCACGCATGCATTCAAAGCCGTCTGTAAGCGATTCAATTGAGAAACATTGGCATTTGAGAATGTAAAACAACTAAATACGAAATGTGGCAGTACGAAGGTTTTGAAAAATTTTAGTTTATGTAGTGGTAGAATCTGTGTCTGGTACTTATTTCCAGCCTCATAGGTGTGAAATAAATTTTCGAACACTGTTGCTTCATTTGTGAATTCCAACTAAGATTGTTTTCAAAAATTACACCGAGATTGAAATTCCTTATTAGAAAATTGAATTTCATCACAATTTAGTAACAAAAAAAGGCTTCATTCTTGTTTCGTGAAAAGATAATAGCTTTAGTCGTGAATGAATTAATAGGTAAAAGGTTATTTACAGACCATTCAAAAAGTTTGGACAAATCTGAGTTCTTTCTATCAGCTACTTGTAAACGATTATATGGAGTTTCATTGCAAAGATGCAGTTGAACATCATCGGCGAACAGATGAATTTGACAATTTATGAGAACCGATGGGAGATCATTAACAGTGAGAACAATAGAGGACCTAAAACAGATCCCTGAGCGACACCAGAAGATATTGTTGTATAATTTGAAAGCATGTTCGCATAAAAAACAGTTTGCTGTCTACCATTAAGATAGGATTTTATCAGGTTAACTGCGGATGAACTAAAGTTAAAACAAGATAAAAGTTTCTCACAAAGTTTAGAATGTGACACTTGATCAAATGCGTTCTATCATTAACACAATTGTAACACCTTTTTTTTCGATGCACTGGGCGACGTCATCGTGGACGTTGGTATGATTGGACAGTACTATGATTTGCACGGAAACCTGACTGGAAGTCGTGAATAAAATTTAAGTTGTTGACGAAATCGAAAATATGTTTTTTCAATAACTTTTCAAAAACTTTAGAAAGTGTAAACAACAAGATAATTCATTGCTGCCAAGTAAACAAAAGTTCCATAAAACAGGCTGTTACAAGCTTATTCAGCTTTGTTTAACCTATGAATAGCACTCTACTCACCCTAAAATTTAAGTTCTTATCGATACTTCCAAAGTCCATAGTTGAAGCTGAGTAGAAGGCTATTCAGCCTCCTCATGAGACCTTAAAAAAAAGATTAATCAAAAGAATCATACTTTTCCTTGCTTTGGATGTTTATACCTATTTATTTTAATTTAAAGTTGCTTTAATTGTGAATGAGTTTTATACTTACTTGAAAAATGTGTATGCATGAAGATTTGAACCTGAACCAACGAGGTGAGGACTGAACACGGTACCTCTGTACCATGGCAATGCTTAGGATGCTGTTATTCTAAATCTCAATATCTAATAAACTTAGAGTTATCGTCTTTTTTAAAGCACGCGATATTTAAACCTTGTAAACATTCGCACCTATTCACCAAAGGATGTATCAAGTTCTTCCATGTGGTTGCTCATCAAGGTTTTTCCCAATCACGGCAATTAAGATTTTCGGAACTGTTTCTACTAACAGATAGAAACAGATAGATAGAAAAAGTTGAAGCCCAGCTCATCCAATTGGAGAATAAATTGTTACTAGCTGCGAGAAGCTACCGTCGATATTAGCCGGTGGTTTTGTTGCTCTAGATGCTGGAGGTTTCCCAGCTTTGGCTGTAATAATAACTCCGCAATGAAAAACAGGAGGAAAAGTCGGACTGTAAACAACGAGTTGTGTTTTTAGTTTCGATTTGTGAGATATGAATATTGTTAAAGTTTTAAAAACAATGTGAAATATACATATATTAGATTTATGTCATCCATCCATTTTGATTAAAACAGTTGATTTATTTGTGGGTTTAATGCGTTGTTAGAATATTCGTAGTTCTGATATTAAGTTATTCGCTCTTGTGCAAAATCTTAGAGAAAACGTTTGCATTGAAATTCTATAAAAGTTCCTCATGGAACCAAAAATTTCGTAGCAAATTGTGCATCGAACCAAAAAGTTTGAAGAAGTTTTATAGGGAACCAAAAAATTCGTAAGAAGTTCGTAACGAAGCACGAAAGGCTAAATTGAATCCAGGATTTTTAAGGTACTTTGAACGCAAAAAAAAGTTCTTTGCTGTTTGTTTAGACTTTTCATGTTAGTTCAGAAGTCCAAATCAAGCACTTATTTTAATTTCTCTCGATTACCTTTAAATCAGCCTCATTATTTTCATCTAGATTTTTTTTTTCCAAAAGATGCCTTTTTCATAAGTCGATGTTGAATTGGACAAAAATAGGTGGAAGGAGAAACGTTAAAAAAGTACAAATTATTTGGGAATATTATATTCATCTGCAATATTCTAAGCTTTTCCACACCAGAAGAAAAATAGTTATTAAAATTCCAAATCTTCTTATTTTCCTCCTTGATAAAAGCAACTCTCACAGCAACAGGAACGACACATCTAGCACCTTGAATATTTCAACAACAGCTGGTATCAAAGGCACACCATCGTGGTGGGAAATTCATTTATCGGCACTGTAAAAATATGGACCGATAATTTTCGAAATGTTGAAATCTACCGTGAAAAACGTGCAATTCTGAATTCAGAATTAAAAGCGAGAAACGGCTGTACAATAGGGTGTCCCAAAATTGCATAACTTCTGGGAATCTGGGGGCTCACCCTCCAAATGGTAGATTAGGATGTGCAAAACAAACTTTTGTATGGGACCGACTAAAAAAAATCATGTTTAGAGGTTCCGCAAGCTCGATCTTTGAAAAAAGTCCACTGTCAAAAGATTTGATTTTAAATAAATTCTAGGTCCAAAAATTTTCCTAAAACTTATATATTTTATATTTTTTTAAATTTTGTTTGAGTTTAATTCTACACGTAAAAAATTAAAAATGAACCAAATTTGTAACAAAATGTAAAACAAGCAGGCTATTTCCAAGAAAACAAATTTTTTTTGGTCCAAAAATTTCGGATTCAACTGAGCAAAATGTGTACCAAGCGTAAAATATTTTTGATACCAATGCCTCAAAAAGATGTGGATTTTTGTGCACTTAAACTTAAACTTTAAACTTGTGTGAAGAGCTATTCATGGTTTAACCCTTAACAAAAATCACAATTTAGGATATTTTTTATTCAATTTATCAAATTTGTCTTAATAAATATCTACTTTAAAATCAAAATACTTGCAAAAAAAGACTTGGATGGTTTAAGGAAGTCATCAGAAGGCCATATGCCGAATTTGAGCGGAATCGGACAACAGGAAGGGGTTGCACTGAATCTCAAGTGTGAAAGGGATTCTGAGGCATAGTGTTCTAAAGAAGCATAAAAAACTGGTTTTTCATCATACATTTTTTCCTTTAACAATCGATTGCTTGATTATGTATATTTTATTAAAATTTCAATTAAGACTAACATTTCACCTGAAGACTGCAACTCGATTGGACTTAAAGCAAAAAAGTTATGGCTGTTCAAAGATTGTATATTTGTGGCAAATTGTCGTTTAACACACAATGAGTACATTTTACTCATTGCGTTTTACAGAGCAATTTGCCTCAAAAACACAATCTTCGAACAGCCATAACTTTTTTGTTTTAAGTCCAATCGAGTTACAGTCTTCAGGTGAAATGTTGGCCTTAATTGAAATTTTAAAAAAATATACATAATCAAGCAATCGATTGTTAAAGAAAAAAATGTATGATGAAAAACCAGTTTTTTTTGCTTCTTTAGAACACTATGCCTCAGAATCCCTTTCACACTTGAGATTCAGTGCAACCCCTTCCTGTTGTCCGATTCCGCTCAAATTCGGCATATGGCCTTCTGATGACTTCCTTAAACCATCCAAGTCTTTTTTTGCAAGTATTTTGATTTTAAAGTAGATATTTATTAAGACAAATTTGATAAATTGGGTAAAAAATTATCCTAAATTGTGATTTTTGTTAAGAGTTAAACCATGAATAGCTCTTCACACAATGATACAAACAACATGTTTTGTTCAGCAAAGTTTAAGTGCATAAAAATCCACATCTTTTGATTGCATTGGTATCAACAATATTTTACGTTTGGTACACATTTTGCTCAGTTGAATCCGAAATTTTTGGAACAAAAGAATTTTTTTTCTTGGAAATAGCCTGCTTGTTTTACATTTTGATACAAATTTGGTTCATTTTTCATTTTTTACGTATAGTATTATACTCAAACAAAATTAAAAAAAATTAAAAATATATAAGTTTTATGAAAATTTTTGGACCCAGAATTTATTTAAAATCAAATCTTTTGACAGTGGACTTTTTTCAAAAATCGAGCTTGTGGAACCTCTAAACATGATTTTTTTTAGTCGGCCCTATACAAAAGTTTGTTTTGCACATCCTAATCTACCATTTGGAGGGTGAGCCCCCAAATTCCCAGAAGTTATGCAATTTTGGGACACCCTACTGTACAACGCCTTTTATTTTGTGGTTTTTTTTTATTCGAAGTTTGAATTTGAAAACTGAATAGCCTTCTAATCACCATTGATTATGGAACTTGGAAGTATCGATTAGAACATAAAATTTCAGCTGAACTTTCAGCTTTCAATCAGGGCTGAATAAGCTTGGCGGACAGTAATTAAAAAACTTATCTGGTACAACTGTGTTTGATGTTTGCTCTTGGGCTCGAACTCCCGGAAATCGGCTGAGGAAGCAACTGACTTGCCAACTAAGCTATATCACAAGCCCACTCAATGTACATGTGAAAAATACTGCGTGCCCATTATATGCTGGTTTTATTTACCTTGCCAAAATTCATATAACTGCAAGTTTTCCAAGTATCAAAAAATTGCTTCGGTGTGAAACTTAATGATTATAAATAACAAAAATTTGCTTAAATGCCTTTGATCATAGTTTTCTGTTATTCTTTCACATGAAAAAATGAATTTTTCATGTAGATCAAAAAGTCATTCAAACGTCACCAAATTGCAAATCATAAGAATGTAACATGTGGGGAATCATGGGCCTACTATGTGGAGTATTATGGATCACCTATTCTTAGTGGTTTTGTATAGGCACACAGCAAAAAAAAGGTGCGATTTAATATTACACAACTAACCTGGAATTCCGAGTGCTATCGAAGAAGCTTCAAGTTTTTTTTCACAGAAATTTTCCTAAAATAAGGATTTATCAAATAAGTATGGTAAAGGCACATTCCCTCAGATTTTATGTGAGGATTGATAGTACTTACCAGTAGAACAAATTCTCCTGAGCCCCACAATCCGTTTCTCAGATTTTAATGTTGATAGAATTTCTAACGTCAATTGAGAAAAACTTTGACTATTTGATGTAATACCAGAACTTCAAATGGTCAGTGTCAGTCGACTTTGATAGTGCCTTGGATGTCATGTACGATACTAAGTTTTGGTCAGCGACATAAGGATACAATGTCATGACCAAGTTGAAAGATCAACATTTTCATTGCTGCGTTTTTTTTGCTCACAGTG